>NC_090438.1:615302668-615605698 GCF_031143425.1 Pleurodeles waltl
CCAGCTTCTTCATTTTATGCAAGTTCGATTTTACATGTATGGTGATGCGACTTAGCTTAAGCTTTCCATCTCTCAAGTTATTCTTTGTAGCTTGGTATCAGCTCAGAACTCTAACCCCAATGCCTCAAAAGTTATAAAACAGTAAATGGCCTCAGACTCCTTAAAACGCGGATAACTAAAATGAAGCTCCTCTTACCAGGGATACCATCAACAAATGATGGAGCCCTTTTGCTGTCCAGAGGCCATGAACCCGCCACTACCTCCATCCAAGGTTGTGTGCAACTTCAGTGTCTATATCTGTTCAGATCTCACGTTGAGCATCATCTCTCTGAAGTAGAAAAGAACCCGTTTTTGAAAGATTAACAATTTGCAAAATATCTTGTCCCAATGACCACCACACTCCATTAGACTTGGCCTTAGACTATGCTAAGTCCAGTAGACTTGGGACTTAGGCGGTCATTCTGACCGCGGCAGGCGGCGGTAGCCGCCTGCTATGCGGTCACCGCCATTTGGCCGCTCGGCGGTCAAAAGACCGCGGACGCCATTCTGGCTTTCCTGCTGGGCCGGCAGGCGCCCGCCAAAGGAGCACCCGCCGGCCCAGCGGGAAAGGCCCTGCAACATAGAAGCTGGCTCCGAATGGCAGACAGTGAAAATCATGGTGGGGCCCTGTTAGGGGGCCCCTGGACTGCCCATGCCAGTGGCATGGGCAGTGCAGGGGAACCCAGGGGCCCCACGACACCCGTTCCCGCCATCCTGTACCGCCAGGAACAGGGTGGCGGGAAGGGGGTCGGAATCTCCATGGCGGCGCTGCTTGCAGCGCCGCCATGGAGATTCAGCCCAGACAGGGGAAATCCGTCGGGAAACCGACGGATCCCCTTTTCTGACCGGGGCTTTACCGCCGCGGTCAGAATGGGCAGGGAAGCACCGCCAGCCTGTTGGCGGTGCTTCCGTGGTCATCCACCCTGGCGGTCGATGACCGCCAGGGTTGGAATGACCCCCTTAGTGTAGTTGTGCTTTGGCTAACCTAGCTCTAATTATCTGGGCCTCCCAGAGCAGCTTAAGAGAATGTTGCAGGTGATGCAGAACACAGTAGCAAATCTTACCACCACACCCACTGTTGTTACCACATCTCTCCCATCTTAGTGCATGTTCACTGGGGAAAAGGGTTCTTTTCACGTCATTAGTAATTCAGCCCTCCTTTTCCTTGAACTTTTAGCTGCATTTTTCTTGCTGCAAATTGCACTCTGCTGGCCAGTTTTTGTTAGACATTGCAAAGGACTGGACTGTCACATTTGGTAGGAGTGTTTTATGTGTGGATGAAGGAAGAGTAGAAAAAATTCAATAAGATCTTCATTCACTCTCTTCCTTATTGACCTTTCATCAGAAACTGAAGAAGAGTACTTTATAGTCAGCTTTAGTTAATAAATAAATTAAAGGTTGCACTTTGTCACTGTGTGATATGCTGAAGAACACTACCAGACTCTGGAAATGCTGGAATAGTGGAGCCTTTTTTATTTTACTGTCAGTATTGTCTAATCAAAATCTCAATTCATCCTTCATGTGCTATTCCCTTTTTTAGTCTTCAGATTTGCCTCTGGTTGGTTTGTCAAAGGACACCTTTCGTTTACTTCTCTGTCAGGGATACCTTTGCTTTTGGGACCTGATTCCTCGGACAAGAGCACAGAAATGATCGAGAAGGTGCTCTATCTGTCAGTGTGACTCTTTTCTCTTCCTTCTTTTTGTTTGTAAGAGTTTTCGTGCTTTATTTTACCTATAACTAGTCCCTTCTTTCTTTGCTTTCTAAAACACTCACTCTGGGGTCTTAAGGGAACACAAAAGAAAGTAGGTTTTCAGCACAAAGAAACCTGAGTGGCCCTGCTTTGAATGTTTCTCTCCTCCTTCTACCAAGCATGACTTCACCACTCCGGTATGCGGAAACCCACCTGGTGAAGCCATGCTCCCCATTGAGCATGGCTTTGGCCAGGTGCCTCTCCATTTCAAATGGTACCTGGGAGACACTGCGGCTGAAGTGATGGTCTCCTGGCGGCAGAGTCCCCAGCCGTCTCAGGCTCCTTGGTGTCCTTTGATGAGCAGATTGACCTTCTGCTCCCTTGGTCTCCACTTCTCGACGGGGTCTGAATTTTCTTGGCTCTCTCATTCCACCAACTGTGGCTTGGGTGAGCTCTCTCCCTCTCCGGTGGCATCTCCTCTGTTTCCCCATTGGTTCTCTTCTCCTCCTTTTTGCCATGCTGTCCTTTTTCTGTCCCCTTTTCAGTCCCTGACTTCCCTCTTTCTTTATCACATATTTGATTTTCTGGTAAGTCCCTAATAAAGTGCACTAGAGGTGCCAGGGCCTGTAAATCAAATGCTACTAGTGGGCCTGCAGCACTGGTTGTGCCACCCACATAAGTAGCTCTGTAATCATGTCTCAGACCTGCCATTGCACTGTCTGTGTGTGCAGTTTTAACTGTAAATTCGACTTGGCAAGTGTACCCACTTGCCAGGCCTAAACCTTCCCTTTTCTTACATGTCAGACAACCCTAACATAGGCCCTAGGTAGCCCCAAGGGCAGAGTAAGAGGGCAAAGACTGGACTTTGTGTGCCTTCCATCTTGAGAAGAAATATCCAAGGGCTTGATTTAGAACTTGCCTCCTGTTGTTTGAAGTCTCAGGGACAGCAAAGACTTATCTCTGCCAGCACCTGGAATCTCTGGAGAGACTCCTACTCTGCCAAGTGATACCCATTTAGTTCCTGGGACCCTGAAAGAAGAAGCTGGCAGCCTAAGAGGAGGAAATCCACGCACAGAGCACCGTACGGGGAAAAGATTGACGTGACTCCGATCTGCAGCTGAAGAAATGACGCGCCACCGGCTCTGTGGCTGATAATCGACGCTCGCCGGAAACGCGACTGACGAATCGATGCACGGAGCATGAGAAACAACATGCAGCATCGCTGACGGAGGCTGGGGGATCGCAACCCGCGCTGCGTGGTTTTTGAATCATTGTGCGTCTGGATTTCCGCCCCAAGTACCGCTGGGCATGTAAAAACAACGCAAGGCCTGCCCGGACCCAAGAGTGCTGACCGGATTGATGCATCGCTCTCCTGTGGAGAGAAGAAACAACACGCCCAACCTGATGAAAGGAGAAACGTCGCAAGGTCCTGCTCGTGAGTGGAATCAACGCATTGCAAGCCCTTTTTGACGCATACTCACCCGTGCGGGGTTATTTTTGACGTACCCAAGGTACATTTTCACGCTAACAGTGTTAGTTTGTGTTTTAAACTATATAAAGACTCTTTTTGTTTTTTAATTGATAACTTGACTTGTGTATTGTGGATTTTTTGTCGTTTTGGTCTTGTTTTGTTTAGATAAATATTTTCTATTTTTCTAAACTGGTGTTGTGTCATTTTGTAGTGTTTTCATTAAGTTACTGTGTGTGTTGGTACAAATACTTTACACCTAGCACTCTGAAGTTAAGCCTACTGCTCTGCCAAGCTACCAAGGGGGTAAGCAGGGGTTAACTGAGGGTGATTTTCTTTTACCCTGACTAGAGTGAGCATCCATTATACCCACCCTGATTCCATTTAGCTGTTATGGCTGGGGTTCTGAGTGGTGTGTAAACCAATAATGTGTCATTTTAAGTAAGGTCTCCTCTCCAGAGGAGCTATCAGGTGACATGTGCACTGGGTGCAGAATGTCGGACCTCGCGCTAGGTGAGGAGTGGCGGTTGCACTCCTAATCCCATTGCCGCTGTGCTGCAGAGTTAGTGTTGGCCATTGGAGCACTTAGGAAGGCATAAATGTCAAACAGGAGGCCTTTGTCCATGTGTAGGGTAAGGAGACATTTCTCATAGGGCGTGTGGGGTTGCTGGTGTACGGGCGTATATGTGGTTTGGTAGCCCAATGTCGAATGGCATCATAAAACCAGTACACACTTGAATGGATGCCATAGTTAGACTGGACATGCAAGAAATCCATAAGGCCATTGTGGTCGAACAGGTCCCCCAACCTTTTACAATTGACCTCTTGCCACAGCAGGAATACTGTCCCTTTTAAAGGTGGAGGAAAGTCAGGGTTTCCTATTAAAGGTGTCTGTGGTGATATGTGAGTGAAAGCTTCAGTGTCAACTGCACCCTGTCCAAGGGTCCTACAGTCACCCTAACTACAGGGAGCTATACACCCCTGATGATCTGTGTGGTTTGGGAAGTCACAGAATTTTCCAGATGTGGATCCCCGCTACTGTTTGGTGTTTAAAGCACCAATGCATTCATGTGCAAGGCCTACTCCATTCTACCAGATATCTAAGCTGCGCTGCCTGGTAGTACTGCACCAAGTGGGGATGCCCAAGCCGCCCTCTGCCACAGCAAGGTACGCTTATCTCTTTGGCATGTGTGCCTTTTTAGCATCCCATATGTAGTCTTCAGTGAGGTACTGTAGCTTAGCTGTGACATGGGGGGCTGCAGTGGTAGTGTCTACCTGATTTAGAGTATCATGGGCAGGAGGGTCATTTTAACTACCGCAAACCTATCCAATCAGGAAAGGGGGTCTCCCTTCCATGACTGTAGATCAGACTGAGCAGTAGAGAGCAGTGCAGCATAACAATCCTCCTCTATTTGCTCTACTGTGGAATATATTTGTAGACCCCATGGGTTACCCAGGCAAAGGGGAATCCGAGGCCCTCCCAAAGGCATCTAGTTCCGGCAAAAGTGGAAGGAGAGAGGTGGAGGGTTGTGTAATGGCTATCATCCCCATACAAATCAGGTGTATGCTGCCGGCGCATACCGTGGCCCTAGAGTTGGTATAACTGCACTGTATCAAGTGCTGTAACCTGACTCCCAGTCTAGTTTTGACCAGCACTAATTGAAGGTATGGCCAGTGTACACGGTCAAACGCCTTTTCGGCACTGACTGACAGTTAATGGACTGGCGTGTGGGAGTGGTGAATTTTATCTATGAGATGTAACAGATGTTTGTGTTATTGTTGCAAACCCTCTTGGAAATGAACCTGGTCTGATCTGGATCTACCGCGCTTTGGTGATTTGCAGAGGCAAGGATGAGGGCTACAAGAGCCGCAACTGTTTTGTACAAGCCAGAAATCTAACCGTCCTGGACAGGAGCTTTACCCGGCTTCAGGTGATAAATGGCCACAAGTACCTCATTTGGATGTATGTCACTGTCCATCTGCAGGGCATCATCTATAGTGATGCAGTATATGGACATAGGTTAGGTAGGCTTCAGCATCCCCCAGACTAAGCATCTCCACATCATACAATGTAGAGAAGAATGCTTGAATTCTTGAGCTATTTGTACAACCTTATGCACCCTATGGCCCTGTGACCTTTCAATTTCTGTTATTCTCTGTTTCAGCACCTGAGCACATAGCAGATGTGCCAGAAGATTCCCTGTGTAATATTTTTGTTTAGTACAAAGAAACACGTATTCTGCCTTATTCATATCTAGGGGCTTGAGCTGCTCTTAGCCTATTGTGAGCTGGCCTCACACCTTATGGGGGCCAGACTGCTCCTGTAATTTGTTTACTTGCCCCTCCAACCTGAGTCATTTGTCTTTTCTGTCTCTGTTGAGTGGGTCAGCAATGGATATGGAGCTGCCTCTTAGAACTTCTTTCAGTGTGTCCCACAGTAGAACGACAGGGGGATCTGGTGTATCATTTGTGCTGAGGAAGGTGCTAATTTTGTTGTTGATTTCTGATGAAGTTGAGTTATATGTCAGTGATTTATGGCTAAGGCATAATTTGTCATGCTGTGATCTGGATTCTGGGATGTGCAGTGTAATAGAGATGGGTGAATGATCATAAAAGGCGACTACGCCAATGTCTACTATTGTGGTAGCTGCCATAAAATGCAGAGATGTCAGAACGAAATCTATTCTAGCATATGTTTGGTGGGCCTCTAAGAAGTAGCTGTAGTCTTTCACCAGTAGATGATGCAGTCGCCACACGTCCACCAGTCCCATGTCGCTCAGCAATTGGAGACCAGTCAGTGTGAGTGCCCCTGTGTTCCCCTTCCTCTGCACTGATCTATCATGGACTAGATTAAAGTTGCCTCCTATAAGAGTGTCTGCATCGTGGGTGGTCATCACCAGGCCATCACCTGGCCCACAGTGTCCAGAAGGAAGGCCTCCTGATGGTCGTGCAGTGAAGAGATGTTAGCAAGTTAAAATGTGCATCCCTTCGTTGAAATCCGTACGGAGAGGAGTCTGCCTGGCAGCTCCACTTGTGTCTGGATGACTTCACCCGGAGAGTGCATGGCCAAGAGGACCACCCCCCGCCCATTTCCCTGGACCAGAAGAAAAATATTGGTGGTCAAACCAATGAGAATGCATGCGTTTCAATCAGCTTTAAGGAGGTGAGTTTCCTGGATGAGTCAGATGTCGCATTTGGAGTCTCTAAGCATTAACAAAAGTGTCCGAGGCTTCCCTGGAGCATTGAGGCCTCAGACTTTAAAGCTGAGCATTTTAACCATTTACTGAAGTGTATGGTGTAGCCAATAATGTGAGTGCAGGTCAAGCAGTGGTGTATCCACCTTGTTGGGCAAGCCTAGCTGTTACTACACGAGGCAAGGATTCCAGTGTGTGGGCTGTTGAGCAGTAGGGAGGGGCAGGTAAAACAGAACAGTGCAACTGGGGCACTCCCCTTTTGGGTGCATAGTGAAAAAAGTATAAGGGAATCATGTCATCGGTGAGTGATTGTCTATTCACTAAAGTTGGGATGAGTACAGAGCTTGGCCGCATTGATAAAAAATGTATTGGTGAAGATAGTGTAAGGCAGCCAGAGTTTCTCAGATACAAGCAAGGGGGGCCTAGGGGCCGCAGTGATTCAAAGAGGTGTTGGGCAGGTAGAGCATAGGTGACACATTTCTCTATTAGCCCTATGCCCTGCCCCAGCGCTGGAGCTTTTTGTGGCTGTCTGTTTCTGTGGGCTTGTCAGGATGACTTTTCACTGACTGCTAAGTGCACCATGACGTGTTGGATGAGTGTGATGGGCTTTGTGACTTTGAATGGTTGGCCTCCTCCTCCTGTGATGCTTTCATGCCCAGCAATGACCGGGCCTCTTCCATGGTGTTGACCATATGTGTCTTGTTATTACAGATGAAGGTGAGCAGAAAGGGATGGACCCACTTATACCTGATCCCATTCTCCCCTGAAAATGTGGTGGCTGGTCAAAGCGCCCTACGGAGCTGCAGTGTAATAGGAGACAAGTCTTGGAATAACCACGCTTTTGCTCCTTCAAAGGTGATAGCATTCAAATTGCACACCACTGAGATAATAGATTTTTTCTGATGTTAATGATGCACACAGGTTAGGATATCTTGAGGCAAGCCAGGGGATTTAGCTGGTCGACCTGCCCTGAGGATGCGATCCAGAACAACGTCCTTGTCCCCAAGGTCCGGCGCCGTGTGACGGCACAGGCAAATGAAATATTTTATATATTTCTCCAGTTTCCAGGAGTTTGTATGGAGAGGGACCCCTTTAATTCTAACGTTAGATCTTAATTTTTTTTGCAGCTCTTCATTTATCAATTTGTGTCTGTGGTCCTCAAGTTCTTCTTCTCTTGAGTCACTGATTTGCTTTGGCCCAATTCTCCTAGGTCTTTCTTAATGTCTTTCTGAATGTCCTTGACATCCGCTGCCATGTGTTGCTTAAACCTTTGCTGCTAGGCCTTTCCCTTTGTTGGGTTATTTAGGGTAGATTGCGCTTAGGCCGCCATAACGTTTTGTCCACATAAGTTATCCGTGCCAAATTTGAATCCTTATGCGCAAATCGTATGGATTCTAATGCTACCCAGGGATTGTGGATTCTCCCAGAGGGCACCGAGAAATTAGGCAAAATATAGCTAAATGTTTTTTGGGGCAACAATGTGAAAAAGTGCTGCAGTAGAAAGTGTCTGTTTTTTCTTGCAAATGCCGTCAACAATAGATTTTCAGTGCTAAAATCACCATCTTCCCAGCTTTCAGGAACAGGAAGACTTGATTAAAAAAAACTCATTTTTTAACACCGTTTTGGCATTTTACAGGAAGATAGTCTTTTTTCCTCATTTTTGTGCTTTCAACCTCCTTCCAGTTGGCGGTCGAAACAGGTATCAAACCCATAGTGTATCCCAGAAAGCTATACATTTCTGAAAGCTTGACAAAATTCTGAATTCAGCAAGGGGTCAGTTGTGTAGGTCCTTCGATGTTTTTCCCCAAATAAACTAAGGGGGTCATTCCGACCCTGGCGGTCAAAGACCGCCAGGGCCGCGAATGACGGAAGCACCGCCAACAGGCTGGCGGTGCTTCCTAGCCCATTCTGACCGCGGCGGTAAAGCCGCGGTCAGAAAACCGGGGCCGGCGGTTTCCCGCCGGTTTACCCCCGGCTGGGCGAATCCGCCAGGGCAGCGCTGCAAGCAGCGCTGCCTTGGGGATTCTGACCCCCTTCCCGCCAGCCTGTTTCTGGCGGTTTTCACCGCCAGGAAGAGGCTGGCGGGAACGGGTGTCCTGGGGCCCCTGGGCCCCTGCACTGCCCATGCAACTGGCATGGGCAGTGCAGGAGTCCCCTAACAGGGCCCAGGGCGGCTTTTCACTGTCTGCTTAGCAGACAGTGAAAAGCGCTACGGGTGTAACTGCACCCGTCGCACCGCCGCAATACCGCCGGCTCCATTCGGAGCCGGCTCCTGTGTTGCGGCCCTCATTCCCGCTGGGCCGGCGGGCGCTAACTTGCTTAGCGCCCGCCGGCCCAGCAGGAATGTCAGAATGCGGGAAGCGGTATTTTGGCCGCGTGGCGGCCAAATGGCGCCGCCCGCCAGAGTTAGAATGAGGGCCTAAATGTTGAATTAAAAAAATATTGAAAATTAGTTGGACAAAAAACATTTGTGACAATGTTTTCTTCTGTAACTTCTCATCACGATGGCTGATTCACAAAAGCTATATTCCATTATATCTGCTAGACCCTTTTGGTTGTGAGGTTAGATAGGGTTTGTGGGTGTTCCAAGAACTCAAGGTACCCAGAGCCAAAAACTGAGCTGCACCATGCCATGGCTTTTCATTTTGTACTGGGCATAGAACAATTCATATAGTAAAATAAAAATAGTGAAAAATAGGTATCAAGAACACCTATGTATTTCCAAATTGGGCACAAGATATGAAGTCGAGAAGCAGGGGTTATTTGCACAACTCTGAATGTGTGGGTACCCATACTAGCATGAAAATTAGAGGATATCTTTCAAACTTACTTCTTTCTTATACATTGTCTTAAATTTGGAAGATGCAAATGCAGAGAAATACAGTTGGTACTAACATTTGTTCTACCTCACATATGTGGGAAGGGCTAATACCTGCGAGAGGAAGCAGTCCAAAATGCAACATGCATAAATCAAAATTTTCCACGCAAAACATACCCATTTTTTTGCAACGTGGGTAGCTGTGGGTTTTGGGCTCTAGCTCAGCTGGATCTAGACAAACCTAGCAAACCTATGAGTTTTTCAAGAATAGACGCATAGGGAAATTCAGGATGGGGTGACTTGTGTGGCTCTCACTCGGTGTTTTACCCAGAATCCCTTGCAAACCTCAAACTTTGACTGAAAAAACACAAACACAACAGGGATACATTCAATTTTTCCACGCAAAACTGATCCGTTTTTTGCAAAGTGGGTAGCTGTGGTTTTTGGGTCCTATCTCAGCTGTCACCAAGAGAAGCCTAGCAAACCAGTACATTTTAAAAACTTGACACATAGGGGAGTCCAAGATGGGGTAGTTTCCATGACTTTCATTAGATTCTTTTACCCAGAATCCATGCAAACCTCAAACTTTGACTAAAAAAAAACCACATTTTCTTCACATTTCTGCACAAAGACCCACACTTCCTTCCACCCAGCATTCTCCTGATACAAATAGTACCTCACTTGTGTGGCTAAGCCTAGTACCTCTGACACAATGAGCCCAAAATGCAAAATGGAGGCATCACATTTTCCTACACAAAACTGACCTATTTTTTTGCAAAGTGCGTAGCAGTGGGTTCTGGGCTCTAGCTCAGCTGGCACCTATGGAAACCTAGCAAACCTGTACATTTTTGAAAAACAGACACTTAGGGGAATCCAGGATGGGGTGACTTGCGTGGCTGTATGTACGTCAGCCTTGCCTGTGAACATGCACTTTTGCCACACAACATACTAGTTGGCCTCCGAGGGAAGGGTATTATTTATTCAATGTGAATGTATTATCACAATACATATGGAAAGTTTATTGCTTTAAGGATATTGTACACACTGAGAGTCAGTCACATGGAATCATGAAATTATTAAATCAGCGTATGTGTTTTTATTGCCGCTGCTTTTTTGCAGCTGCGATGTAACGGACGATTTTAGTTAAATACGTGTCGTTGGTTGAGACATAGGGTTGCTGTATGCATAGTTTTGTAAAAATGAACTATGTTGAATTATGCATTTGTTTATACTATAAAATGGTGGAACTAAGATAGACAATGGACAATACCTAATTGAAAAGAATTAGGGCCTCATTACGAGTTTGGTGGCCCCGGGACCGCCATGTTGGTGGTCCAACTGTCATCAGTCTGGCGCATGTGACTGCCGTATTACGAGTTTGGTGGTTGTACCAACAGAAGACCGCCAGCGGTCCGGAGGCACTGCTAGTCAGCACAGACCGCCACAGTGCAGAGGAAGCACAAAGAGGCCGGAGGAGACCGTGTTTCCGCCTGACTCACTATGAGGTTGTTCACCGCCAAATTTGACGGTGGCAGTCCTACCACTACGTATCAGAAGGCGGAAACGGACAGCATAAAGGGAGACTCTCACCTGCAGGCAGCTTTACACATCTGATGCTGCCATCGAGCCACTCACAAACATCATGCCGCCGTTGATGATCATCGAAAGACATCAAAATCAACGTCACAGTGGACACCAAACAACCATAAGTACACACACACCTACCTGCATCACCAACCTTGACAACAGCTTGTAGTGCCGGCGAACACATCATAGACGGACATGCTACGGGCAGCAGGTACACTTTGCAAACAACACACACTCACAAACGTACATAAACACGGACACGGATACAACAACAACACACCAACAGCACATTTACAAATACAACTCACACACTCACATACCCAGACCTGCTATCTTGAAAACAAATTGGAAGGGGGGGGTGGGGCCTTGGATGGGGCATGGTTCCATGCCAAATGCTAATTAAAAGGCCCCTTCAAAAAAAAAACAAAGGGTCGCAGAGGCTTTCACAGATGTTGTGGGGTGTTTTCAAACCCCTTAATGGACATTGGCTGCTTACAGCCACTAAATGTGAGCTGGAAAGCCACACTCTGCAGTGTTTCCCTCCTCATCTTTGCTGAAACTGAGTGATGTTGGCTTTTCACCGGGAGACTGTGTAAAAGCAGCCAAAATTGTGTGAAACACAGTAGCACCAAATGAGTTGGCAGGTCTGTATTTCACACTGGCCAGGGACTGTTCTCACATGCAACACACATATGTAACGATGCAGCATTGAACACAGATAACACCACCAGTAAACAACCCTGCAATGGACACACACATCACACACATCACAGCACAATGAAAGCACAATGGCATGCACACAATTCAGAGACACAAATGGACCAAGAACAACATGACAACTACACCTACGCGATTGGGATGGGGCCATCTGGTCACCCAGGGAAGGAGACTGCACTGGGGCATTTAACACTTTGAACAGGCCCCCAAACAACATGCACACAGGAAATGGCCCTACATGGGTTTTAAGGACAAACAATACTGAAACCAATAGTCATGCACATCTGCACAATGGGAGAGGGCAAGTAAAAAAAAGCACATACAACTCCTACTGCATGGGACATACATATACAGGAACTAGCTGCAAGGGACACACCCCAAAGTGGACACATACACAGGCAAATGTAAACACTGCTAGCACAATTCAACACAATCCTTGCCTGCACAACCAGAACTTAAAATGACACATTTAACATGTATACATAAGTCATATCAGGGGACAAACCTAACACCATACATACCCATATTGGACAACACAAAAATAAATGCTTGCCATACAAACAGTACACAATGCCATGATATCACCATTGCATTTACACACACATACCAATACACACAACATATACCCTTCTCTTGAGGGACAAAAGGACTTCACACAAACTCACATACCGCAAACAACAGCACATGGAGCAGCAAGCAGGCCCAACCACACGCAACTGGGGGCACGTAACCAAATAACGTCAAGCTTGAAAAGGAATTGAGGGACAAATGTTTATCCAAAAAAACACAACTGTTTGGGTTTAATAATGTGAATAATATTTATGTTGAAAGGCCATTGGCCAGTCCATAAGTAATGTCCAGTTATGGCTCAGTGTTGTGCTTAAACTTGACTCGCAACTGACATGTAATCTCCATAGGAAAGGGCATCAAGGGGGAAGGCAGGCACCTCAGGGATTATCCCGTGGTGGGAGGTAGTCGATCAGATTTGGGAGGAGGGTTTGGGCTTGGGAGGGGTGGTCTTCTTGGGAGGGGAGGGCTTCTTCTGGGGAGGAGTGGGCTTCTTCTTTTGGAGGGAGAGGTATGGGTACTTTGTACTTGTAGGGGTCCTGGGGACAGCCTGGGAGCTGGGTTGGGTCCTTCTGGGATGGGGGGGAACAGGACAAAAGTTAAGGTGAAACAAAAAAGTTTTTGGGACACACAGGGATGATCATCAGAAGGGGATCAGCATTTGGAGGTTGAGGGAGTGGTTGTCAGATGTGTAGGTGTTGACCTTGGGTGAGTGAGTGAGTGAGGGCGTTTATGTGTCTAGGGCTTGGGGGATGGAGGTGCTGGGGGGTGCAATGTCTGCAGGAGTGGTGACTGCAGGCATGGTGGATGTGGTGGATGTTTGTGTGTCGGTAATTGTGGTGTCTGCGGGTGTGGTGCCTGTGGTGGATGTATGGGGATCTACAGGGGTGGGGGTGGTGTCTGTGGGTAGGGTGGGTATGGTGGTTGTGTCAGTGACTGTTGTGGTGGTATTTGTAGGTATGTTTGATATCATGTATGTGATGCTGGGGTGGTGGGGGTGTCAAGGGAAGTTGTGAGTGTTGCTGTGTCTGTGGATGGATGATGTTTGTGTGTGTTCCAGTGTGTCTTGTGGTGCTTGTGTTTGTACGCACTCCATTTGTCTGTTGAGGTGGTTTTTTTGTGGATCTGTTTGTGTGCTTTGGACAGGTAGGGGAAGGGGGGATTTGGACTGGGAAGAGGGAGTTGGAGAGGGGGATGGAAGGTGGGGGTGATCGGCTGCCGTCAGTGTGGAGGCAAGAGCCTGAAAAGATCTTTTTAGGCCAGCCATTGCACCATGAAGGCCTTCCAGGAATGTTTGTTGTAGCTGACTTGCCAATTGTCAACATCACTGCAAGTCTCTCCATGATGCATGCCAAAAGTCAGGGCACAATCCTCAACAATTACATATGTGCAGGGCACCTTTTCACATGAATTCACATCAAAGGCATAGATAAACACACAGTGGTTCCATAATCTGGGCCTAACTGTCATGTCCCTCATTGCTACTGCAGTTCTACATGCCAAATGACATATTATGACACACAAGGGTATCTGTCAGACAATAACCAATGGTGACACAATCCTGTCTGAGGCACAACATGATATGTATCACCATTGTAACCGTACCATTCCACAAACACTTTTCCATGCACATATATTCCCATCACCATGGGTAGAACATGCATGAAAGTGCAGATTAAGAATGTTTTCTAAAGAGAAAAGGACACATGCTGACATGTAGGCACAAGGAATGTTGGCAATAGTCATGGGACACAATTCATAAATGGACATTCCCCACTTACAAAGGGAAAGTAGATTGCTATATCTGCAAACAATTAGCCGTGTAAGCCATGTCACATGAATGATGGACACCTACACATTACAGTGAGACTCCAGCATCCATCATACACTGAAGATAACTAGCTTCTATGTGGCAGATGTCTACATACACATATACCAGACACATGGCAGAGGACAGTGATCCATAACCTACTTGCCTTTGGCCTGTAATATTTGGGGGTAGTAATCTGTAGGTTAGAAATGACACCCACTATAACAACAAACAGTACATGAATGATCACTGCACACAGCCATTGTAGTCCATGCAGAGCAAGTGGTTTGAGGATTCTCCCCAGTCTTATACTAGGTCCCAGGTTCAAAAGGCAAGGCACACCAGTTTGATGCACATGACAGGTCAACACAAACAATCTCCTGTCTACTGTGTGACACATGGCTCCTTCCTAATTGTATGGGGAATCACCTGGCAATGAGGCAGCCAGAAATTTGCTGTGTACTCTCCCTTGTGGCTGCTGTGCTGCCCTCAAACGCCCATCAAGCTCTGGGAAGGTCCCTGCCAGAATGCAGACCATTAGGGGGGTGCTTGTCCAACAGGCACCCCACCCATGTTGGGAGGACAGCCCCTGCTGGGCCTCCATGATCTTCCGGGCCCTGTGTCTCAGGTCCTCCCACCTCTTGCGACAGAGGGCGCTTCACTGGCTGTGGACCCCCAGGGTCTGTACCTTCTTGGCGATGGCTCTCCAAATCCCTGTCTTCTGAAGGGGGTTGACCTGCATGGAAGCAAAAGACAAGATAAGAAATTATGTCTACAAGTCCCATCCTAAATGACTGAGTCACATACATGTCAGAACATTCTTGTTTTGTACAAACTGCCCAGGTGTGGCACATACTAGCCATTGAGTACAGGAACATGACTACAAAAACTTACCAATCAGCTGTCCAACCCCCCTTTCTGCTCAGGCCTTCCACTGATTAGGTAGGTCAACTGACATCTCGCAATCTGACTGAGACCTGAGGAACTATGGAACACATCATACCTCTCTGGCTCCTGAAAGGTAGACTCATTAGGCATGAACACATTAAAACACTCACACTCTGTGAGATTAATTATCTGCATACAGTTCCTACAGGCTACTGCCAGAGTATAAACTTGAACATTACACATGGGTAACAATAAGGGGACTGGCATGGTGGGTGCAAAGCATGTCTACCCTGTCCATGTGTGGACATGTGGACTTATAAATGCATACTCATGCCATCTCAAGGGGTGGGGTTCTGTGTCTGTGTTCTGTGGGGTTCTGTGCCACAGAACATCCTTTTGGATATATATGTCCATGCTATAGAGATTGCATTCAATAAACAAAGGCATGCATTGTCTATTTACTGACATGTAACTAAGCTACTGAATCCCATATCATGGCTTCCCAGGAATCAACACACTGCTCCACACTGTGAGACTATCATTTATGAAATAAGCCTGCACAGGACTAATTTGACCTGTGTGAAGGTGCCAACTAGGCTGTGTGAGCAAGGGTCCTGTCAGGGGATGGATACACACATTGACAATGATGGCAAGTGCAGATTGATCACAGATCATCAACTCTCCCCTAAAATCATTTTCACACTCATCAGGGAAAGAGCCTTAATAAGCTGCTAATCAGCACAAAGCCTAGATTTGGCCACATGACAGAATCAACTGGGATACAGGGAGTGGGCACAGTGCCGCAGATGGATAGCAAAAGTGACTCAACACCAGCCTAGACTTTGACCCATACTGGGAGATCCATTTGAAAGTCCCGGGTCTCTGCAGGCAGACAGAACCTACATGAAACTCCATTCTAATCACTTCCATGCATGATAGTACATCATGGAGCCAACAGCAATTTGGCGTGTGTTGTTTATTTGGCAAGTTGAATGGCAGAATGAGTCAGGATATGCCTTCAAAACAACATTTTAGCAGGTCAGATGTGGTTTGAAATCTCATTGACAACATACACATAGCTCACTTTACACACATACAACATGCATACACAGCTCATGCTGTCATGCAAATACATGTTGTATCACATTGGCAACATCCATGTGGTAAGAGATGTATGGGGATGGAAGGGACATCACCTCACACAGTTTTGTGCATCCAACACAAGGTAGTTCAAGGTACACTTAAAACACACACAATAATGTATTAGGACTCAACATCTGGCACTGAACACAAATGCATGCATATTGACTCTCCCATTGATGCCACACCGACTGCACCTCCATGGCCTTGAGTGTACATTCTGGCACACATGGGCATAATCTAACCCATGAGGAGGGAATATATGGCGTAGTAAAGGAAAATAAATATGGACATGAGGCATTTACTTGCTCCTCTGGTTCACCATAAAGCTGTTCATTCAGGGGTAGGACCTCTGTGACCAGCCTCTCCAGCTCCTTCCGGGAAAAAGGCAGGGACCCTATCACCTGCTGGACGTCGCAAGATTGCTCCCATAGATGGTACACAGCAGCTCAGGTAGTGGAGGTCTTGCTGGCAGCAGTGTTAGGAGTCAAGTGAGGGATTTTTCAGAACATGTTGGTCACATCCACCATGTATGCAGCCGTCACCTCCAGCAGACACAGCCATTGGCATGCGACCACCACTGACGACAACGTTAGCCTATGGATGTGTTGTTCGCGGTTGCAACCGTCTACAACCATGACGACTTCCGCAGGCGGTCGTGGGTGATTCCCCATGCCCAGTGGAATAGGTCAGACAGCCTCCATTTTAGAGGCCTAAAATGCGTGATATGCCTCCGAAAAATGTGTCGCAACTCACGAAATGTTGTTTTGCCAGTGATAAGTGACTGTCTTGTCCTGTCATGTAGCTCCTACTACTCAGACACCATTTTTGTACATTGTTATGCACATATGACAATTTGCTTTGGGGTACAGTCACTCCGTGACAAGGTTCATTATAAAGATTAGGACATAAAGTCACAGCCTAAGTGGGAAGTTTCATGCACACATTGTTGATGACCAGATAGATGGTGTGTACATATGTGTTGCAAAGTAAGTGGATAACATGTTTCTTCTGTATGATTAACAGTAGTTTTGTGCACTGTGTATCATGTCCTCAACTTTCAACATGTCTTGTCACAGTTTGTCATTGACATGCATCATGTATGTTACAAGGGACACTTTGAATGATGGCCAAAATCTTTTCTTGTCATACATAGGTACCCAGGGAGAGGGAGGAACCGACAATCTCCTGTCTAGCCTCTACTGCCAGGCCTTCATACCTTGAAAGAACACCACATCATCCAGATCTACCGTCCGAATCGCAAACAATCATGGATCTATGTCATCAGTTGGAGCCAGATCTGATGCCTGCCATTCATCATCCAAATAGCAATAGCATAATTACATAAGTCATGGCAGTGTTGCACTTCTGGGCCACAGGGTTCTGCCAAAATACAGTGGCCCTATCTGCTGGGATGTCCCACCCTATGTTCAGTCTTGTTTTGAAGGATGTACTCTCATCAATGTTGAAACACCTGAACAGATACATGTGGTTTCCTCAGCATAAGGATTTTGCCCATGTGAAGACTAAGTTTTATGGTTTGGCACACATCCCACATGTGGTGGGAGCCATTGATGCTACACATGTTGCGTTGGTCCCACCACATGGTAATGAACAAGTATATTGCAACAGGAAGAGCTTGCATTCCATGAATGTCCAAGTTGTTTGTTTGGCAGACCTTTACATTTCACCGGTCTGTACCCTTTATTCGGGTTTAGTCCATGGTGACTTCATTATGCAGAACAGTGCGATTCACTAGCTGATATCACAACTGTACCCAGAGAGGGCCTGGCTGGTTGATAAGTCACATATGTCCTATTTGTTTGTGTGCAATGTCTGCTGCAAACATTGCGATGAGAAGGACTCATAGTTGCACATAATTCCCATTCCATTACAGGGGACTCTGCATATCCAAACCGCCTATGGTTGTTGCCACTGGTAAGGAACCCAAGCATGCCAGGGAAAGTCCACTTCAATGATGCCGATGGAAGAACACGCCATGTCGTGGAGTGGGCTTTTGGGCTCCTAAAGGCCAGATTTAGATGTCTGGACAAAACAAGTGGAGCCCTCCTCTACTCACCCGAAAAAGTTTGTAAGATCATTGTGACCTGCTGCATGCTCCAACATTGCCCTGTGGAGGGATATCCCGTACATTCCAGATGAGGGGGAGCTAGCAGTACCACCCGGTGAGAATCCTGAAATGCCAAGTGAGGATGACAGTGATGAAGAGGAAGGTGAAGACTTTCAGGCAGATCTCAATCACTCCTTTACTTGAGTGTAACTATGTAATGTTATGTGATTACTGTGACCGCATGAAGAACTGTAGTTGTCAGGATGTGTTGAGTAGGGCTTTTTTCATAAAGACTGGGGATCTTATGCTTTGCAGTATACAGCCAAGGTTTGATAGCTAAGTCAGATTTGAACATTTCACTACCGTGATTTTCTGCTTTGTTTGTGTCAGTCTCATTACAATGTAAGTTGACATCCACAGATGTCTGAAATGAGGTTTTTGGCATAGGTATTAACTTTTCTGCCTAAACTCCATGTATTGTTTTTGACCAGGTACCTTCACCATGCCATCCTCATGTGGTCATTTCAGAGTTGTGACATTGGCAGGTATCTGTTGCTGTTCTGACATATGAAGTGGACATGGATTGGTCCAGGTAATGGTGGTCACAGATTTAGGGTGTATGAGTCCTATGACAATGCTGCTTGGACAGTGAGTGGGTGGAATTCTGAACTATAGAATACATTGGTTTGTTGTGATTTGTTGATCCATTTGTCTCATGTGTGTGATCATATGGCCTTGAACTCTGTTTTCATCAAGTGCAAGCAATGCATTCTCCCTTCACATCGTGCAGACAATGATCCATTGTGACCCTTTTGTAGCTGTTGGTGTATTTCATTATAGCAGGCCACAGTGCCTGTGCCACAACACTGACATGGGTTTGTATCAACCCATCAGATGCTTGGTCATTGTAATGGGATGGACCTATGATCAGTGACTGTTGTACTGCCCTCTGTCTGTGCCATCGCATATGTTATGTTGGCAGACCTGGTCTTGGTATGTGATAAGGCTCAAGCTGGTGACAACATCCACCAATCAGTTAGCCTATTACATGGGATGAGGTCTGACGAAGCCCTTGATTTTGTGGTCTGGGGGACAGTACCTTGGGATATCTAGCCTGACTCAATATAGTTCGGCCATACTTGGCTATGACATTCCAGACATTTCAACAGCGTATGTGCTGTACAGTACAATAAGATGTTTGGTGTGACCAGACACATTTATCATTGTGTTGCTAATAATCCTCAGCACATCAGTACCTGAGTCATATCCCTTCTTCCATTACCATCCTGTGTCTTCCTCATGTGCATCACACAGTCTTACATTTCAACATTTCAAAATGTGGAAAAGAATGTAGCAGGCAATGATTTACTGAGTTTATTGACACAGGTGCAGTAAATAATTGTGAGAAGCAACAGAAAAGTAAAGTGGATGAATCAGTCATGGTGGATGTAATCATATAAGTAGATGCCACAACAGTCCAAAGTCCAGTGTCCTACTACCATAGGAAATGGAGAGTGGTCAAAGAACAGTCAACAGAGTAATTATATGGCACAAAAAGACATTCCTTCAGGAAGGAGTCACTTGCTGGCAGTGGTTGGTGTCTTGCCATCTGCACCTCCTGGATGCTTGGGTGGATGTCCCCACTTGTGAGGGTGGCGGTCTGCTGCTACAGAGGCTGGGGTGTCTGTGCCGGACCCTTCCCCTGACAGGGTCTCCCTTCCAGTGGCTGCCACAGATTTTGGCGAAACTGATGTTGCTTGGGTAAAGGAAGGGATATGGTATTGCTCACGGTCCCTGATCAGGGTACTGTTGATCTACCCGAACACCCCTGATAGGGAGGCCAGGATAGCGTTGGTATCCAGATTCCCAGAGACTCACAATGTAAGTTCCTCTGCAGCTGCTTAATCGCCCTGAGTTCTGCAATTACCAGGCCCATCACGCCTTAGGATTCTTGAAAGGCTCCCAAGACTTGGCTGCTAGTATCCTTGCCAGGACCATCCCTAGTGGCCTTATGCTTCTGGCCCACAACATCCCTCCCACGTACCCTATCCCCACGTGCCTACGTCCTTGGCACAGCTTGCTCCAAACCACTAGTTCAAGGACCATAATTGTTGGAGGTGTGTTGCTGTAACTTAGTATCCTGTTCTGGGTGCACAAGATGGTTGTCACAGTCATTAGGACAAAGTCTTGGGGGGTTCAAATAGCTGCCTGAGATGTAGATGCAACCAGACTTGGAGGACTCAATTAGGCTCACTGGTGTCATCTGAACAGGTTGCCCGATGGGCCAGAACCGACCTCAACATCCAGACATCCAGGAGTGTTTTCTTCACTGAGGGCTTCATTCATGGAGGTAGTGGCAGTCTCTTGAGTGGGCTCGGTGTTCCCAGTGTCAGTTAGACCTGTTGATTTGAGGTATACAATGTTACAGATTATATTGTGACATCTACCTCCAGCAGTTTACAGTGACATTTAGGAAAGGTCATGTACGCATTGGATTTGCAGGATTACCCTATGTAACAGGTACACATGCTAATTGTATTGACCTGAAAGGTAAATGACATGCCAATTCCATTTCAGTCAACCCTCTGCAGATTGTATGAGTTCATTAGCACTTGGCAGGATGGTCATAGACTTACATCATGAAAACAGTGCAAGCAAAACAGTGGCTGGGCAGACTGTGGTTCAGATCATTTTATGGCCTAGGTGACTATTATGCAGGCAGGACCAGGATTTTGTTGTGTATGTGAAGGTCATTATGTGGTCAGTGCATTGCGAATGTGTCTGCTGCCAATACCATTCAGGTGATGCATTTTGAGACCTTTGATTTGTTCTTTATTTTGTTGCACACAGGTTGGCCTGTCCTTCCTTTGACTTTGACTTAGCTGCTCAAGATGGATCTAGGTGGTTAGCCACATCATAGAGTACCATGATCTGTATCTTGGTCTCTCCCAGGTGGGTATACTTCATTTATAAGTTCACAGACAGATTCATAATGTCATATGGACAATTGCCTGGTTATTAGACTTACAGGGACTGGCCCTCCTGGAATCTACAGTCATGTTACTCCATGTACTACTCACAGTATACATAGGTCATCCTCTCAGGTGAGTACACTTCCATTGCAAGGTAACGGACATGGATTTTTGGACAGATGCACACTGGCATTGTGTTTGGATTTGGGGAGACAGAGCCTCCTGGCCTTAGCATGTCATGATCTGCACGATGCTTCTCACCTTTGGATGAAGAATTTGAAAGAACACCCGGTCTTCTGCTGGTTCTGGACTGACCAAGATAAGGGCGACCCTTTCTAGTACCCACGGTGCTGCTTGACAGGAAACACCTAAGCAGACCGTACCCTCCAGAAGGAGTCCCAGAGAAAAAAAAAAAGAAAATGTGTGAAAAACCTCTACACAGGATCTCCTAAAAAAGAGGAAAAAACAAGAGTGAAAAAAGGAAAAAATTGGAAAAAAACACAATCGGAGCAACAGGAACTAGAGAAAAAACATGACGAACAGGAGCGAGGTTCACCACCAAGAGGAAGTGTTTGCACGATCAGAACTGAAAGGCTTATGTACTAGGAGACAGGAAGTGACTAACACGAAGAAAGAGCAACACAATCTTGGATTGGGAAAGCCACTTAGGAAAGAATAGGAAAAAAGTAGCAGTATAAAATGAAAAAGAAAGAAGGCATGCTGGAAAAAAGAAACACCAAGAAGAAGACAACATGGATACCAGAACAAAAAAGAAGTAAAGGTGAAAAACAAGAAGAAGAAATAAAGGAAGAAAGAATAGGGTTCCCACCAGGTAAGGAAGGGAAAGTGTGTCAGGTAGGCAGGCTGAAAGAGCGGCACGACCGGGAGCATGAAATGTGTGTACCCGGCCGTGCCGTGAAAAAAGATAGGCAGGAACGCTGGCCGTTGCGATGCAGGCGCTCCGATACTCGGAGCGGTGGCTTGACCATGGTACACAGAAGGGACACCGCGGTAGAGCGCGGCGTCACATAGCAGTCATGTCTTTCCCTGTACTTCATGCACTTGTTATATGTCATCCCCCCAAATGGGTACTCTTAATTTGTGATTTCCAAAATAAGGCTATATTTGCAAGTGTACACTGGACTGGTGTATTGAGTGACAGGACTCGTGCTCCAGAGAAATGCACAGTTTTTTCGGCAATAATTTGACAGCCAATATTTCATTTATATTTTTAATGATTTGATAAAAGTTGTCAAGAGTGCTGTAATATCTGTGGTAATTAGCGGTACATGATGAGGGCGCAAGTTATAGTTACCTTAGGCTGTGAGTTATGGATACTTTAAACAATTCTAACTATAACTGCTGAATTTCTATGGTTTTGAGTAAGTAAATTCAGAACGCAACTCTAAAGTCCCTGCATCCTTTTTCTTTTTAAGTGAATTTCTATGTTTTTTTTATCAAAAAGTAATGTTATTACTATATATCAATCCCATCACTGCCGTGAATGTCCGAAAGCTTTGTGCAGTGGGGTTTGGCTGCAGGACCAGGAAGTAGACATAACTCGATCAGACCTTTTGGACCACTCTACTATAAACGTTATGCTGCACCTTAACTGCCTCCCCCTCACAGCAAACAACTGGCATCTCAATACTAAGCTCTTGCAACACAAAACAGTGATCACAGAAATCACAGACTCTATTCATTTCTATTTAGCTACTAACGACATACCTGATACCCCTGTCGCCCTCCTCTGGGACACCCTAATAGCAGTGTTATGATGAGTGTCCTTAGCGATTTTGACCCGGTATAACAAAGAACGCAGTGATAAAAGAGTGCTCTTAGAAGGCCGCATGCAAGAATTGGAGGCACAGCATAGGCAATCTGCCTCGCACAGACTGTGCCGTCAACTCATGGCAGCCCAAGGGCGCTAGACATGGGTAAGGCAGAGTATGCCCTATTACACTTGAAACAAAAATATTAGATGGGGGTCAATAAGGCTGGCCAGTTGCTAACACCCCGCTTACGCAGACAAGAGACTCATCAAGGAATACCGGTAATTTAAGAGGTACAAGGGAGAAGCTTTACTAAGACAAGCACATTGTGCAGGCATTCTGGCACTTTTATGACAGACTGAACACAGCAGAGACACTGCACGACACAGATATGCCCCTCTACCTAGACTCTGTCCAGCTAGACTCTATACCCACTAGTGATGCCACACACTTAGAGACATACAGGAGGTCACAATTATGGCAGTTATCAAAAAACTAGCCCGGTAAAGCACTAGAGCAGGACACCTTTCCCCAGACTTTTATAAATGCTTTGCATCACTGCTCACCTCTATCTTGGCCCGCCTCTATAATTCATTTAGCAAAACCTGGTCTCTTACAGAAACTATGTGCGATGCCACCATTACGATGATCTCCAAACCTGAGAAGAACCTAAAACATTGTGCCTCATATAGGCCCATTTCAGTGCTAAATGTGGATGCCAACATTTTCACAAGTGTCTTAGCAGTACGGTTGGTCCCCTCTATGCAAGGGCTCATAGATTGTCAACACCAGAGCAATACGCGCTCTATTGGCGACAAAAATGCAAAAACCCAGCACTTTCAAAACAAAGTAATTTATGCATTGTGCTGATATGTTGTGGTTTAACCTTTTGCATTGCAGAGTTCAATCCTGAAAACTTATTTTTAATTTGCTTACAAGTACTATTCCTTTGCAATGTATTGCTGCAGGTTTTCAGAGTGTGTTAGGGTGTTGCCCCTTTCCAGGGCCTTCCAGAGACTTTCCCTGCAACATGCCTGGGCGTGGCTCTGGGCTGGGCCAAGACTCTATAAAAGAGAGCCAGCCCAACTCCCAGTGCTCACTATTCAGAGGTCCCGGTGCAGAGCAGCAGCTTCTTCCTGAGCTCCTGTCCCGGCGGCATAATTGGATCTTCCAGTCTTCTGCCCTAATCCTTCATTGGTGATCATTGTTCCAGGCGGTAAGACGGTGGTTGGACTGTCCCGACACCGTTATTTAGAATTTTCATGTTCTTGGTTTAAATTCTTAAATGAATAACAGATTACTTGCACGCTACCATTTCTTGACATTTATATGGTAGTTTACAAATAGGCAAGACGCGCAATTTATTTCATAAAGGTTTGACTTTGTTATTCATTGCGCGCTACCATTTCTTGACATTTACATGGTGGCTTAAGAATCGGCAAGACGCGCGATTCGTTTTATGGTGTTTAAACATTGTTGTCCATTGCGCGCTACTATTTCTTGACATTTACATGATGTTTTATGAATTGGCAAGACGCACAACTCGTTTCATGCGCATTTAACTTTGTTGTTCATTGCGCGCTACCATTTCTTGACATTTTACATGGTGGCTTAAGAATCGGCAAAAGAAGCGTGATTCGTTTCATTGTACTTTGATCTTGTTATTTATTGTGAGCTGTTATTCCTTGACATTTACATCGTGTTTTACGAATCGGCAAGACGCGCGATTCGATTAATGATGATTTGACTTTGATATTCATTGCGTGCTACCATTTCTTGGTATTTTACATGGTAACACTCGAATTGGCAAGACGCACGATTCTCTCCTCGAGTTTAATTCATGTTGTTTATTGTATGCTACTATTCTAAGATATTTATTATGTAATATTCGATTTGACAAGTTATGTGATTTGTAGCCTGAATCCATATTGTGTTATTCATGGTGCACAATACTTTTATGGTGTTTACTATATATATATATATATATATATATCTGCAATATGCGCAATTTGTGTTGAAACATTTTAAGAGTACACAGAAGGCCAGAGTTTCCAGATGCAATATTGTATGGTCCTAGTATACATTCTCAAAACAGGATTTATATGACTGGTTTAAAATGTAGTCAGAATGTTTTTTCTGATTCTCATGTAAAGGAAAGTACTTGAATAAGAAAGTTTTCATTTAATTCATCTTGATTCCCCTACTGGTATCCGGCCATCTTGAAACTTAGTCATTTTAAACTTAACTCTTAGATTGTTCATGTTTTCAGAGTGACTAGGCTTAGAATCATAGTCTAGTATTGATTTCAGGAGATATAATTTTCATATTGTGTGTTCTAACCTTTTTCTTACTACAGGTCTCCTTCCCAGCTGTTCCCTTCCTAATCCCCTCTTCCCCTCTTGGACTCTCTCAGTCTCTGTGATTTATCTATCAGAGTCTTGGAGCTGTTCAGTGGTGGACGTGTTGGGAACGTGCACAGACCCCGAGGATCTGGTGACTCTGACATAGATCCAGATCAAACTGGAGTCATCCCCGAACGGGGTTCTGGTGATAACGCTAAACACCTGTGTCACCTTGTAGACAAAGTACATCGCTTACACACACCAGCTGGCAGTCAATGCTGAAAAGGCATTTACAGAGTACACTGGCCGCAGCACAGAGCGTAACTGATGAAGGTCAGTCTAGGGCCAACTTCTGTACATGCGTATGGTGTAACTATGTGGCACAAGTCTGTGTAAATGGAGTGCTGTCCCAACCCTTCAAGATAGAATGCGTACGAAGCAAGGGTGCTCCTTATCTCCCTTGCTCTTTATATGAAACCCTTAGCAGAGAGAATTAGGCAGCATGCCCAGATAAGAGGTATCCCTGTGGAAGGTAGGGAGCACAAATTGACAATGTATGAGGATGACATAATGATCTCCCTCATAGAACCTCACGCCTCGCTCCCCCTATTGATAGCGGAACTGCGAGAATTTGCAGCAATATCGGGGTGCAAGGTTAATCTTCAGAAGACGCAACTACATCTGCCTAACCATCCCACACACAGATCAGCAACGCCTCGCTCAACAATTTCCTTTCACCTGGGCAACACAGGGGATCATATACCTGGGCCTTCAGATATATTCTGCTTTCGAACGGATAGCTGACAAAAACTGTGCAAGGATAATATCCATGGTAAAAGAGGACCTCCAAATATGGGCTGAGACTGCTCTCTCCTGGTTGGGACGAATAGAAGAGGTAAAAATGACACTTCTTCCCAAACTCTTGTATGTGATGCAGACACTACCCCTTCTCCCCCACCACAACAGAGAAATATTAGTTCTTTATAGATCAGGCGATAGCCGGGATCCATATCTGGAGTATCCCATGGTTTCCTAAGCCATTCAGATCAGTTGGGGTATATTTGTCTTTAGTGCTTCAAGCTACAGGTGGGTTAATGGGACAGGGTACAGACCACAAGATCATTGTCCACACGGCTTTCCCCGCTGACATCACTGAAGGATATTCCGGAATTTCCTCCAGCGATGAATGTGTCCTCATCCATGCTGGCTGACTTTGGCCTTCCCTCCAGTGCTCACTGCCTGTATCTGGCAAATTGTCATTGGCTTCTGCAACCTCATGTGGGTCCGCCTGCTTACGCCATTTGAAACAGTGGATGCTTACTAGAGACTAAGACAGGCGCCTAATATCTGACCTGTATGTCTTCCTCAATACACCCACAGGAAAGACGGCAACATCTGCTAAAAAAAGATGGGAAAAAGAATGCAGTCGCACATTTACGCCCAAAGAGTGATCCGACATATTGTAGCAGGCTCGGATGGCAGCACGTAGTGCCGACGGTCTGGAACAATTTCTGAAGATAGTGAACTACTGGCACTACACCCCAATCTGACTGGCAAGATGGAAACCTGGTGATGGTGTGGGCAACAGGGGACTCTTACTCACATTCTTTGGCAGTGTCCCAAACTGAAAGACTTCTGGCAAGATGTTCTGACAGACATTGACAAAATGTATGATACAAAGGTACCATGCTTCCGAATCTACATTATACTGGGACTGCCCAATACACTGACCTACCAGTTGAGGCCGGTGCGGGGTCAAGCTCTCTCCTTAGCACTGGGTGCCGCCCGTCATATAATACTGGCACAAACAACATACCAACACTTCTGGATTGGCGGTACAAATTGTGGGGCATCCTGGGATTGAAGAGGTTGATGGGTGCAGTAGACCGTAACCTCCTGCAATGTGAAAAGACATGGGGAACATGTATTAGTTACTTATCTGAAGAGTTCTGGGACCTTCTGTGCCTGCGATACCAGAGGTTTCTGTGCCTCACACAGACGGACTAAATCTCACACCCTCCTCTGCCCCCTGGCTTATGAATACGTAGAAGCATATCCTTACCTTATTCTTCAATGATAAAATGAGTGCATGGTGGTCCTTCCAGGTTGCTAACCCTGTTGTCTCTACCCTGTCTCTTACCGCTCTCCTTTGCAGCTCTCTGACCAAGTGCTTGTCGATTGTGTCAGCCTGTGGATGTAGGCAGAGCTGTTCTAAGTTATACTTTATATTGCAAACTTTAATAAACTGTATTAAACCATAAAATAATAAAGGGGGTCCATTGTGGATCCCTGAGCCCGGGGACAACCACCTCCCTGGGGCAAGATTACATTTAAGGGGGACTGTGTGGCCCCCCACCTTGGGGTCAATAATGGCCCTGGGGACCACCACCCCCAGGGCCGGCTCCTACTATGTCCCAGAGTGCCCACCCATGGGACATAGCTGTTTGCTTTTGCCTGGTGAGCTCTCACCAAGCAAAAGCAACCTAAGTTTGGTTTCTGACAGCAGGAGCTGTCAAATAGCTCCCACTGTCACAAAGCAGAGTTTTCATCTGTTTCCCTGCACACACATATGTATATATATATATATATGTGTGGTTGTGTATATATATAAATATATACGTATATATATATATATATATATATATATATATATATATATATATATACATATGTGTGTATATATGTGTATATATATATATATATATATATATATGTGTATATATATATATATATATATATATATATATAACCTATATGTGTCTCAATATTTTACATTTCAGTATTTGTGTATGTTTCTGTTATTTTTATAGCTATTTTTATGGCTATATTTTGTCATTCCCTATTGTGCTCATATCAATAAGAATTACAATACTAGTGTTTGTGAGAGAGTGGCCTTTTGACGCGATCACCCCCATTGTTTTGGACTGATACTGCTGTTTTATTTACTTTGAGCAATAGGACACTGCTAATCTGGATACCTGCGTGTGCATTAAAATTGACTAACTCCTAAATAGCATATATACTTTTCCTTTTCTTTCATAGTGTATTGTGCAGAATTGCTCATGGCATGGAAAGTTAACCATCACTTGTGGAATGCAGCATTTATTGGTCCATTCACTAGAGCGACAAAGGAAAACTATGGCTTCAGGTCATCCATTGTAGTTTGACTGCTACAGTTTAAACCTGCAGCCCAACAAGTTAAACTAAAAATGTTGACAGTTTAAAAACCATCCTTTTAAATACTAATAAGTTACCACTCTACAGGCCTTGTAGCCCACAAGGTACTGTGTGCTGTAATACAAAATGGGACATGTAGAAATGTATTGTTGCCTTTTCCCTACAGTGGCAAGCCCCCAAAGGCTATTTTCACTGTGGAAGACTCTGGCTCTTCTATGTCGAAGGTAGAGTACAGACTAAAATATGAATTATGTCATCTCATGTTTGAAACAAGCTTGAGAAATGAGTCGGCTACTATTTTTAATATTCAATAAAAATGTAATCTAATACTCAAGTTAGATTTATAGTAAATATTTAGGAGAAATATCCTTTAGAAAATAACCTTTTCCCTTCCTGGAGCTCCTAGAGGTTAACTTGCTTTAGTGTGACACCAGCTGCTCTGCCATTGCTTTTTATAATCCATTTTATTGATATTGACTCTTCCAAACACATATGAAAGCAAATATGTACCTGATTGCAAGGCAGATCTCTTTCATGGCTTCAATCTAAGTTCCCCATCCACCCCAAATCAACTTCCTTCTTTCTATATGACATTCTAAGTAAGCTATACCAGTCAACCAAAAGGATTATCAAATTCCATGTTCAAGGACCACAGCTTTTGTTTCCAAGGTTCCAGCTTGTTGCCCCTGTAGGGAACCCACTCACTCCAAATTTTGTGATGCCTCTGTGGGCATCCTCTTGTCTGGAACACCAGCCTCTCAAGCTTCATACAGTGATCTAAGCCTTTTTTCCAAGCATTCAGACATACCATGGTCCTTTCAGTTCTTTGCAATGTCTCTCTTGGCCATCAAAATACCCACCCAAAGTAAAGCAATTTTATACTTGTTGCTAGCCAGGTTCATGTAATCAACGCAGTAGAGTGAGCTTGGGGTTCGCAGGAAGCTCCCAACCTAGAGCTCCTCCTCCAAGCCACAAGGGGGCAAAAATGGAGCAACCATAAGTCATATGGATGAAGTTTCCTATATTCGTCAGACATTGCAAACAAGTTGGGAAATCCACCACCCCTATCCTCCACAATCTCTCTGTGGTACATTAAACACTGTCAATATTTTAATTGAATGAGCTTTAATTGCATGGCGGGTAATGCCCTCCCGAAGGAAAGCTTGTACTTCCCTCCAGTCGTCTCCCTTGAGTGGGCCCAGGACGACTTCCTGTGCTTCATGTAGGCAGGATGAAATGTCTGGAGGTTATTAACAAGAGATCAATGTATCTGCAATACTTTGTGCTCCCGCTGGTCTTTCATAACACTCTTGTCCTCCAGGAACTAAGCTGCCAACAAGTCAGTCAATCCCTTTAAATAGGGTGTGAGCACTGCTGAAGCAGTAAAGACTGAAAGTAAAAAAATGAGTGAAATACAGATCATATTCCACTTGCTAAACAGAAAATAACTTCATCGTCATGCCCTCAATCATATCCCCAAACTTTGAAACACCTATCAAGTCCCAACCCTAGAAAACCTTTAGGTCTGAAACCTCCCGGTGCCGTCACCCTACCCACAAGGGAATTTGACTCTTAAGCTGCTGTTTCCAACCAAGAGACCCAGAGTTTTCTTCCAGACCCACAGGACCACCACGAGAGCAGGAGGTAACAAGCAGTCCATGGATCCTCCATACAGAAGGTGAGCCAATCGAGTCTACATGACCTCGTTTTGCACTCTATGCAGTTAGGGCTGAATATTTTTGTTCAAGTTACACAGACACACAGACAATGAAACCTCTCCAATACCACCTGGAGCTCCTGTGTCCAATTAGGATCCTGGAGGTAACTTTCCACCAGGAACAGAGATGATTTAGTTCTGTTAAGATAAAGACCTGAGAAAATACCAAAGAACATCAGGATCTGTAGCACCCTTCGGTCAGACCATTCTATATTCCACATCACTTTAGGAAGATCAGCAAATAATTGGCATATAGGGGGTCATTCAGACCCCGGCGGGCGGCGGGAGCCGCCCGCCTGGAGGGAACCGCCATATGGCCGCTCCGCGGTCGAAAGACCGAGGAGGCCATTCTGACTTTCCCGCTGGGCTGGCGGGCGACCGCCAGAAGGCCGCCCGCCAGCCCAGCGGGAAACCCCTTCCCACGAGGAAGCCGGCTCCGAATGGAGCCGGCGGAGTGGGAAGGTGCGACGGGTGCAGTTGCACCCGTCGCGAATTCCAGTGTCTGCTGAGCAGACACTGGAATTCAAAGTGGGGCCCTCTTACGGGGGCCCCTGCAGTGCCCATGCCATTGGCATGGGCACTGCAGGGGCCCCCAGGGGCCCCACGACACCCCTCACCGCCATCCTGTTCCTGGCGGTCGGAACCGCCAGGAACAGGATGGCGGTGAGGGGGCCGGAATCCCCCATGGCGGCGCAGCAAGCTGCGCCGCCATGGGGGATTCCCAGGGCAGCGGAAAACCGGCGGGAGACCGCCGGTTTTTCTGGTCTGACCGCGGCCAAACCGCCGTGGTCAGAATGCCCTGCGGGGCACCGCCAGCCTGTTGGCGGTGCTCCCGCATCCCCGGCCCCGGCGGTCCATGACCGCCGGGGTCGGAATGACCCCCATAGTGCCACCCTATCTAGTCAAAACCTTTAATCTGAGTGTCCATCCTTATCCAGTATACTAAGGTTTCAACTGCCAACGAGAAGAACAAAGGCGGCAGGGGGCAACCCTGCCTTGTGCCACAGCTCTCCAGGAAGATGTCCGAAGTAGCCTCCCACTTACAATCCTTGCGGGCGGATCAACATATGAGAGACAAAAATTCTTTATAAGTTTAGAGCTGAAGTTGAGCCATTCCAACACTGTCAATTAAGAGACAATTGAGTCAAAAGCCTTCTCAAAGTCAGCTAGTAAAATTGCCAGGTGACCTGTTAGTCTGTCCACTATGACAAGGACATTATAAACCCTCCTGATGTTATACCTAGTGGCATGTTTTGACATAAACCTGGATTGATCCCATCTTGCCAGGGAACTGATAACCAACACCAGACAGGAAGCAGGGGCTTTAGGAAATATCTTAACCCCCAAATTTAGAAACAAAATTGGCTGAGAGGATGAGCTGCAGTCGAAAAGGCTGCCCAGTTTGTGAATTTCTATTTTCTCAACCAGTCACATATCTTCCCTCAATGTCTCTGCAGTCAAAAATTCAGAGAGCACCACAGACAACAGACCTTGCAGGTGGGACATTGCCAGTTAAAAAAATTCCAGCAGAAAGCTGTTTGGGCCGGGTGCCTTCCTCGATAGTAGCTATTGCAGCACTTTTTCAAGTTCCTCCTCCACAGTCGCTGCCTCAAGGAGGTCTCTGTACTCCAGAGGAAATATATTTGCAGGGATATCCTTAATGAATTCCCACAGGGCAGTGGGGTTCATCGGGCCTGTCTGTGGATAGAGTACAGAGTAATAAGCCACGAATGTTTGGAAAATATTTATGTCACTCCTAATTTCCCCTCCTTCCCACACAATGGAATGACCTATTGGGTCATGCTTTGTAGCATTGCTGAAACAGCCAGTGGAAGGTTGTGCTGCCCTTTTTACCCAATTGATAAATTCTGCTCTGGGCAGCCAACCACAATGTCCTTGTCTTATTTAGGAGGTTCTGTAGAGTACTGACTGTATGTAAATGTAGTTTCTCAGCTTTTCGGGTTAAGACCTGACTCAATACTGCACCTTTAGTCCCAGTATCCAGGCTTCCAAGTCTGCAATATCCTGTTATTTCCTACGATATGCCACCACTTGGTAGCTGATGATGTCCCTCCACATTGTCACCTTAAAGGCCTGCCTGAGTTTCTCTAGAGAGTCAATCAAACCCAAATCCTAAAATAACTGTTGATTGGCTCTAAAGTAAGAACTCTACAACTGGGGTCCTTAATACATCATGTGCCCTGTTGCCACCCCATCTTTAGCTACTTTGATGCCAACCACAACTTGTGCTCCTTGGGTGAATGGTCAGATAAGCCCCTTGCCAGGATCTGGGATCTAGACACCCTGTACATCGATTAGTTCGGCATCAGAAAGTAGTCAAGATGAGAGAACATTATCTGGGCCTCCAAAAAGAAGGTAAAGAGGCTTTCCCCTCAGTAGAGAGCCGAAGAGGCATCTAACAGTTCAAGGGCATCTCGAAATTTGGTTAAGTTGGTCAGCTCACAGTGGCTGGTCCCTGAGATGCCTGATCTGTCCATACTCCAATGCATCACACCATTGAGGTCTCCCCCCATCACCCACACTCTCATGGGGAGCTGAGAGAGAAAACACCCAAATGATTTAAGGAAGCATTATGTGGGGAAGGGGTGCATATACCCTAATCAAGGACAGTGGTTCTCCCTTCAGTGGCCCAGTTACCATTACATATCTGCCCGAATTGTCTCGCCATGTCTGTATGACCTTCTGTGGGTAGTGCCTATATATCAAAATGGTGACATCTCTGGAGCCCCTTGTAAAGCCTGCATGAAAAACCTGGGAGCATCCCAAGCGAGCCAGGAATGGACATCTATTGCCCCAAAGTATGGACTCTCTCCCGTTTGGTCTCATCTAGGAGGCCATTCATGTTCCAAGTTGGTATACTCACTTGGCCTTTGTCAGTTGCCATGCTACCACCTACAAAGAATCAACAATATACCTGAAACAAGGCTGCCCTGCAACCCCAATAACCACCCCCTCCCTAAACTTCGAGAATGTGAAGCATCTGTTGTGGTATCATGATGGGGCCAACATCAATTAACCAACAACAAAGGACCTCCGCAGTTAGTGTGCCCCCAAACCCATAGCTAAAACTAACCCAGAGAAAGTATTTCTTCTTCACCAAAAGGGTAAAGAAAATAAAAGTTATCGGGACTCAGCCCCTTCACCCTCATTCCCACCCTTCTCCTACCCCTATCTGATGTGGAATGTAATTTATATGGACTACAACTGAATGGCAAACATTGTGTAAGCCATAATAAGCACCTATCAACCAATCAATAGGGGTTTCCAACTATATTTCAGGACAGTGCTGTCTGGGGTACATCATCTTCTGAGGGCAGAGCTGTGGCTACCACCAGCAGAGTCAGAGTCTGCTCTACCTTGACCCCTGTATCCCATTTACTGTCACAGATGTATCCATTATTTTTTGACAGAGATAACATGATCTTTTTCAATTCCTGTTCTGAGATCATTTGCATGTGATTCTTTCCCATACTGTTCTGTCCCTGCCCCCCAAAGGAAGGCAGCTGATGAGGTCTCACTTCTCAGCACTCTTCTTCCCACTCCCAAACTGCCTCCAGCGAGTCAAAGAAGAATGTGCAGGATGGAAACATCACCATCAATTCCACTGGATATTGGAGCAAACAGTGACTATTCATGGTTCTCAGTTTCCTTTCAGCTTCCTCAGAGGACTGGCACTGACATTGTACTGGGCAAGTGTAGTGCAAGAACGGTATGATTTTCAATGCATCATTTTGAAGTAGACTTTGTTCCTGTGCAAATCTGAGGATTTTATCCCACTCCTTGTAGTTTAAACACTGGGTGATCATAGGCTGAGGAGGAGCCCCACGGGCATGACTCTGGATGAGAGCCCAATGTGCACACTCAAACATGAAGCATGTGAACAGTATCTCAGGTGTGGGCAGAGATTGCAACCAGCCTTCAAAAAATGAGTTGGGGGACATGCCCTCACAGTTCTCAGGAAAATTCACAAACCACATATTTTTACATCATGTGCCCCTCTGCGTCTTCCACTGTGACCTTAGTCAGACCTAAGTTGCTTAGTACTTGCAGAAATTTTGGATGTTGATTGTTGCATAGCTTTCATTGTATCTTCCTAATCAGATGTCCACCCCTACACTTCCATGATGTGACCCATAGCCTGTTGCATATCAGCTGACTTCCAATCCAATAGCCACTATTTTGGCCTCTTGGGGCTTCTCTGGGTGCCTCAGTTGCTTGAAAGATGGTAGTGGCCCCAGGCGACAAGGCTTCAGCGAGGCCTTACTACCCTGTTGCCTCCTCAGATATCTTCATCGGAGGCTCACCTAAGCCTGGTTGAGGGAATTTGTTTAGCCTGCTCTGCGTGCCAGGTGTTTGTCTTTAGCCATATTGCAAAATGGGTGAGTAAAAAGGAAGTCTCAGAAGTGATGAGTGAAGATTACCAGTTATGCTCTCTGACCTACCAGCCCACAGGTAATGATCATTGTTAGAGGAGGCATGAACGGTTGGGCAGACCTGTGGTGTGGTGGTGACTGGAATCAACATCACATGGGGGACTCAACGATCCCTGAAGGGTTGCAGTCATCCCCTGGAGGCTAGGCATGAAGGGGGCACAATCTCTCATTCCTGGTTTCATAAGGGATGTTCCTGCAATCCCCTAAGCCACTAGCACCCCTCTGACCATACCCCTGACAGCCAATAGAAGTGATGGCCCACGGGGCTAGGCAGACACAGGAGGGGCCCTCCAAAGCCACAGGGCTATGCAGATTACCTAGTGTCATCAGGAGGGGGAGTCCCTCCCTCCTGCAGAGGAGGAACAGTTTCTCACTCTTAATTCCTGTACTGGAAATGATACAGACATGAGCCCTTTTCCCAATGGTTCACAAGGCAGCCTCTAGCAGTCGGCCTGATCTCACAAGTGGACAGTTCCAGGAGCCTCTTTTGGGCCCCTCGCTCACCTCACGGGAAGCAGTGCCTCAAGGCCTAGCTCTATGTTCTGCTCCTTCACCACACAACTAACTCCACCCTGCTGCACTTGCATGTGCACCTCAGCACTGAGGGCCATGTCACACGGGCAGCCAGAAGATGGCAAGCACCACGCCAACTCTTGAAGGGATATTCTATGTTAAGCCGTGCCACCCAGTTGTCAATTCGTAATGGGGTGTTCAACTGCAGTGCATCTGGGCCTACCACCTCTCCATGTACGTCTACTTCTTTGTGACTCTCTCCTCCCACCTCCCAAAGACATGAGAGACAAGCTATTGGAAATAACCACACTTTGCGTGGTAAATCCTCCACATCTCCGAATAACAAGCTGCACCTCACAGCCAGTTAGATAGGCATCTCAAACCGGAAAAACATCTTGTTCGCTGGCATCCCAATCCTCTGCAATGTTTTCCCCACTTTAGTGCCCATCAAAGAGGAACAAAGGGAAGATTATTGAGGATGATATGGGCGCAAAGCAGAGTTCCCCCTAAGCAGCGACTGACATCTTCTGCACCAGGCCCTGATCCCTGCTCTTCAGGCTCTTCAGCTGGCCTCATACCCCATTTGATGTGGGTTATGAGACAGAGAGTACTCATTTTCCCAAGGGCAGAAGGCCTGTGGGTTCCTGTATTTCCATTAGAATAGTATACTCTGGGCTATTTTGCAGTAAGGAAAACAAGATGTGTTCTAGAGTGGGTAGGGTTGCCCTGGGACAATTTTCCCCATTGGTTAGGGAGCATGCAGGAGTCACCTCCCCTCAGTGGCTATTAAACTATACAAATATGGACCTCACCAACAGCTCCACAGAATGCTTTCTGGACCTGTGGTTGGATACTCCTGCTGTTTCAGACCTGTGATGGAACCTAAAGGGCATGACCTGATCCCACTTTTACCCAGGACGAAGATGTGAATCCCATGGCTCTGTTGGTTGACCTCCTGTGTGGCTACAGGGATACAACAAGCTGCAAGAGGCCATTTTTCCGAAGTGCCCACCTGGATATAGACTGGATCTGATGGCCGATTCTGACCCCTAAGTGTTATGCCTGAGGTCCTAGGAACCTTGGCTGTGTCTGGGTGGACTCCTCCAACAATCTCTGAAAATCTGGGAGGTAGAAAAATGTTGGACTTCTTGATCTCTGGAGGACTGGGACCCACCACCCATGTCAATTTCCTCAAGGCGCTGCCTCACTGGGCAAGAATAACAAGTTGGTCCTGTACTGAGCTCTTGACACTCAAAAATCTTTTCAGTGGACCATCGTGACAAACCTATCCTACTTCTACCTGACTTTTGTGCAACCTTCCCAGATACAGCCTAGAGCCTTGTCCCACTGGAGGATTCTGAGCTCAAAAATAGAAATTGTGTCCACAATGTAAAATCTTGACTGGTTGAGAGCGTAAAAAGTATGAAACAAAAAGAAAACTTCTCTGGGGTGAAATTTAAACTATTCCTGCCATTACCAACAGCTTTAGCGGGACGTTGCTCAATGACTATCTGGCTTCAAAATGACTTTCTTGGATACACTCTGCATCCTTACCCTGCAGTAGGATTTTGGCTGTCATTTCTGAGTCTAAGTCCTACGGTAAAATGTTTGCCTGTGAGAAACCTGATTGGTGTGTCTGACCTCAGTAAAGGTACTTCAGAGATTTTCAAGCTTTGCCAATTTTCATAGGATGCTCATTCAACAGTTTTCTAAAATTGTAAGATCTATTGCCAAGTTTCTCAGGAAAGAAGTTATTTTATTTGTTCAAAAGATGCAGATCAGGCATGTGATTTTGTAAAAGTATGTTCCTGTAGGACACAATTTTGCAATATCTAATGGAAAAAGTCCTTTCATTGTTGAGACAGATGCTTGTTATTATTTGATTAATTGTGCTTTTACACAGAGAAATCCAAAGAACGCTCATATTCACCTCATATTCACCCAGTAGCTTACTTTTCAAAGAACTCCTCTGCAGAAGGGTTAACTTATATATCACTGATAAGAAACCTGTGCCAATACAAGATCTTTTGAAAAATGGAGACAGTGGTTCTGATTTAGAGTTTAGTGGACAGGGCTTTCCATCACAAGTGTGATGGAGCACCCTGTCTGCTACATGATCAGTCCACCTGCCCTATTTAGGTCAGGCGGACTTTCATATTTCAATTGGCGTTGACCCCGTTGGCTTTGTTGACAAAAAAAGCTAACTCCAAAAGTCTATGGTGTGGTGGGTTGTCGGAGTCAGGGCATCACAACACCCACCTTGTTTTAGGCTGACGTTCTGATATCCTTTTGTCTGTTTGTATTCACAAGGGAAAACCTGGTAGTGACAAGCAGGAGAATTAAAGTAATGACACCCATACCCAGGGAAATAACTCCTTTAATTTGAGTGTCATTAGTTATTTGTTTTTTAAAAAACTACCACTTTGGAAGTTTGATTTTGAAAAACGAAACTTCGCTGGTCGGCCCTCAAAACCAATGGTGGGTGTCAACCAAATGTTTTGTACCTTCAGAGGTACCACAGTCATAGCAACCCTGTAAATGTACAGAGATCACAACATATTGATAGTAATCTCTAATTATTGTGATCCTCTGTCCATTAGTGTGGCAGATATAATATCCTCCGCCAACCTTTTGGATAGTGAAGTCTGACATACTTTAAATCAGTACTAACATTTATTAGAGACCAAACAAACTATAAAAGTGTACATTGAACACAGAATTTAGTAGTTCTTAAAATACGCTCTAGCACTCACCCCTACTCAACTCAGCTGGAGTTTGTTTTTCTCTGGCTATGACTTGGTGGTACATTATTGACCACCTAAGAAAGGGAGGTTTCGTACCTAAACAACTCAGATGGCATTTGTCTTCTCTAAATATAATTTTGTAATGAATTATAATGAATTATAGAGCAGGTTGTAAGAATGGGAAGACTGACACCTGCTCACAAAAACATCATTTGGAGGTTGAAATTAAAATGGCAAATGATACTCCATTACTTTTGTCTCCCAAAGTTTTGTATGATCTTTCCTTTGCTTTAACTAATGTTGATTAGTTCCTAACCAAGATAGATTGGTGTATTATGAAAAATCTTTATATTTACATTAAATCATCTAAAACAGGGTGTGAATTGGCTTCAAAATTCCAAAACTGCTGGACATAATAGGATTGCTGAGACTCTGTCTATTATATCAAGATATTTTTGAGGGGCAGCTTTGTTTTCAATGTTAAAAGCTACATGCAAATAAATACAATGGATCCCAATTTAAGTGCTAATATGGTAAACCAATGTGTTTTATTGAGATATTTGTCTGTTAAACTGGACCATGACATTCAATGTTAATGGATTTAATTATGGTGGTACTCTGGAATAAGAATTACATATTAAGTCTAGTGGTTGTGGACCATTTGACCAAGATGGGCTATTTATATCTCTACCCTGTTTGCTATTTATATATCTGCCTTGTTTGCCTACATCTAAATAATTAGCAAAGCTTTTTTTACAGAACAATTTACAATTACATGTTGGGCCACAGAATCTGATTACTAATTGAGATCTCAGTTTGTTTCAAAATCCTGTTCTGATGTTTGTAAAGAAGTAGAAATGGAGGTTCATCTTTCCAGTAGCCACCACCCTCGGATGAATGGACAGACTGAAAGAATGAATCAATGTGTTTAGGAATAATTGAGATATCAAACTTTGGTACAAGAGAAGAATTGAAACAAGATGTTGTGGCTGGCAGAGCTAACATGCAATAACCTGAAATACTCATCTATTGGGATGCCACCATTCTTTTATATGCATGGTCATCATCTCCATTTAATGCCTGTAGATCAGGCCTTGTCTGTCTTAATTCGTACTGTGCAAGAACACTTACCTGAGTTGAATGGCATATAAAAATCTGCACATGACTTTAGAAATAGCAATAATTGATGATTGTACAGAAACAAAGCACCTGACTATGGTGTGAGTGTGAAGGTATGGCTGCTCACAAAGCAAAAATGCATTTGAAGAAATGCTCTAAATTTTAATTTACGTTTGTGCGTCCATTTATGAATGAACTGTTTATAGATCCAATGCGGTAAGACTGAAATTCAGTCTATGAAAGTCCATCCAGCTTTTTATGTATCTTTACTGAAAACCTGTTTTAAAATAATAGGTATTGCTTCACATTGTATACCAATCAAGTTGAATGAAGAAAATTAATATCAGGTTTTTTGGATGCAAGAATTGTAAGACAAAAATTGCAACATATGAAAGCTGCTTACCATTAGGTATCAGAGCTAGGCATATGCCTTCCTCTCCATGAAAACTTTGCACTGTAGGCACAATGATTTACAATATTCTCCTTTGCCACAAAAAAAAAATCTTTGTTATAAAAGATACTCAACCAGAGAGGTCGCACCTTTCCTCACACTGACTCAGTTATAATTGGCACTTTAGCCTTAGAGTCTTTCTCTGCTTTCTTTTGCGTGTATGGCTGTCTCCATCCTTTAGATCACCATTTGCCCGTCTTGCTTCCTTCTGTGCAAGAACACGCATCTGAGTTAAGTTGCATTTGGAAATATGCACAAGACTTTAGGAATAGCAATAATTGCTGATTGTAAAGAAGCCCAGAACTTCAGGATAGTGTAAGGCTGCAGGTATGGTTGCTCACAAAAAGGCATCTGAAAAAATATTCTAAATTTCAACCTAAGTTTGTGCATCCATTCATGAAGTAACAGATTGTGAATCCAAAGCTGTAAGATTTAAATTGTATCAGTCTATAAAAATCCATCCAGCCTTTCATGCATCTTTAGTAAAAATTTGCTTTGCAATAGTACATCCTGTTTCACATCCTTACAAATCAAGTTGAATACAGAATATTTATATCATATACTTAATATTTTGGATATAAGAACTGTAAGAATAAAGTTGCAACATATGAAAACTGAATCCCATAAGGTGTCAGGGCTAGGCACATGCCTTCATCTCCATGAACTCTCTGCAGTGTATATCAGAAAGATTTACTAAATTCTCCTCGGCCACTAAGAGAAAATCTTTGATATAAAAGATACACAACTAGAGAGGTTTCACCTTTTTTCACACTGACTGAGTGATATTTGGCACCTTAGTTTTGGATTTTTCACTGCTACATGTGCACTGCATCAAAAGTCTGAAATGTTCCTATTATTAACAACATTGGATACCATATTTAAGATGATGATACTCAGCTGCTTATTAGCAGTATAGCCCTTCTAGTGAAGAAAGAATTGTAATTGACCCCAGAGAATCCATTGTATTCTGGAGGAGAAGCAGAACACTTATGAAAAGGAACAGACAGCTAAGGTTTTAGCTAGGAAACATGAAATGTAGAGTGAATCTTCCAAAAATCATGAAGATGGAACCTAACGGCAACAGGATTGATCTGTTTGGTTATCACAGAGAGACCAAGATATTGAGAACTGAACCGGACTGGTAAATTTTGAGTGGGCAAGAACCTAGAAGACAACAAAACCTTATTTCCTCCCTTGAAGTTTGGAATCTTCTTAATGGAACTGATAACGCGTCCCGTCTTGAATAATTAATTAGTCTGGGACTCGTTTTAGGCCAATGAATCTTTTGACCCTGATTGAAGACACCTTAGGACGAGACAATTAATCAACATAGCAATCAATAGATCAATAACATCATTAATATTCACTATAGGAAATCGATTCAATTTGGACAATGGCATAAGTAAGAGACAAAACACACCAAGACCTCCAAGTCATGAATAACCACACGGATTTTAGTATGAGTTATAATATTTATTCCCTCTTGATTACACTTCTATGAGTAAATTTAATAATCTCAATACCAGAAAACACATCAACACAGTAATAATATGGCAACTCGAATAAGACTTCATCAATGCAAAAATCATAAATATTAGAACAAAGCACGACGTCAACATGGGTTAACTTTAGCAGAGTATCATTAGCGCATTATTCAACAAAGCATAGATTCAGTCATTTGTCTATCTGCATCCGTTTAGTGAACTCCTTAACTAACCTCGAATTAGCATTGGCATGTTGGGCTTCATGCAAAACAATTTAACAACACAAATTTAGAAAACCTCTATCTATGGTCTCTACCAAAAAAAGCAGTTGGTACCTAGAAAGGAAAGGCTGACAGACAATCACAATTTCATTATCATATAGTTACCCTCCGTAATGGGTCAGCATACAGAGTCAGTCTTTGTCCTCAGGACATCAGTTGATTCGCCATCAGCCAGCAAACCCAGCAAAGTCCAGCAGGACCGGGCAACAAGGAATACCTCCCTCATAAGGAGAAAAAGTATAGTACGGGTAAGGCAAGGGTGAGGATGGTTTGAAGAGTCAAACAGCAAAGTCTTTAGGCAGAGTACCAAAGTGGCTGGGTGATAGCAGAAAGGCACGTAATGGCTACGGCAAAAGAGCGGCATGTAATAGCTGATTTCTCCTTGTGTTCAAGAATTATATAGAACTTGTTGTACAGTCCCCTAATTTCCAATTGGGCAAGTTTTGGTGCACCACTATCTCCATCCAATAGTTTACTTGTCGCCTCATTAAAATTGTCACCTTAGAACAGTTCTCACGTAGTTATTGGCTCCTGTAATTGACGTCTCCAACGGGTAGAATGTCAGGTACAAACTTTTAGTCTCTCAGGCTCAGTCAGTGGTTCCATTGTCTTTACCAGTTCAGGCGACCTTGTACCTGTTGCAAGTTTACAATGTTGCATTCGGCAAGAATGTCTCCTTGAGCAAGTCGAGTCTCATGAGAAAGAATTTACTACGGTTACACTCATCTTCTAACTTCTGGAAAAGTACAGCTACATGTCCTTCAGCAAGTCAGCACATTGCACGTTAGAAAACACATTTAATATGAAACCGGGCAGCTAGGCCACGACTCATGCTAACTAAGGCCTAGTGATTAATTAGCAAACCTTAACGTATAACTCTTAATACTAGTACAAAATCATACATTAGTACATTCATATTTCATTATTAGTCAATTTTTATTTATCATCGTATACATTGGTGGCCACTCCCCGTGGGCACATTTCAAACTCACGTTTAGTAAAACACAGCAATATAGTTTTCCATGCGGTGTCATTAGGCATTAATTTGTAAAAATTTCATGTTCATTTTGATTATAAAAGCTACACTCCAACAATCCCTCCTCTGATGACACTTGTCATCACACAAGTTCATTCCTTAACAATCTTTACTTTTTCAATTCCCTCATTTCGATTTCTTCTTTCTGTTTCGCCTTTTCATACCTTGCTCTGAACATTTTCTCTCTTTTATTGTCTTCCCTCCTCTCTTTATATTTTGCACATTTTACTTTACTTCTTTCGCAAGTTTTGTTTAATAACCATAGCCCAAATAAACAAGCCAAAACAATTACTATTCCCTGTATTAGTTTTCCAAAGAACATATGCCAAAGACCACTAAACCAGCTTCCCACACGCGCAAATCCTTCTCCAACCTTTTCCCAGACTCCTGGTTCTTTCAGTTCCTTCAAATCTGCACTATCTCTTGTTAGGTTAGTAAGCATACTTCTAATCTTGTTACCATTATCTGGTATATAAGCACAACGGTGGTGCTCATTAGGCATTTTACAGACTCTGCCACTTTTCACTAAAAGAATGTTGAAAGCAAGCCTATTTTGTAGAGTCATAGCCCTCTCCAAGTACCATAATATTGGCCTGGAACCTCACGATCAAAACAGAACGCCAAGAACTCTTGTTGCCACTCCGCTGTTGCTGCATAAGCCCATTCAGGACCCGCGTACCTTCTGTTTGCAACTCTCTTTCTTTTCAGTTTGTGATCACCCTGCAATTCTCCTTCACTCAGGTCTTCTTTCCTTGTGGTATCAACTTCTTCCTCTATTGTTTCATTTATGACCACTTTCTCCTTTGCAGCTTGTGACTCTAGCCACTTATCTCCCTTAAGTGTCCTTTTACTGTTCGGCTTTTCAGGTTGCTGGTCAATGCCCTCCTCTTGTGCTATGGTGTTTTCTCTTGATAGATCTGAAAGCGGCTCAGGAGGAGTCTGAACACTTTGATTCTCTTCCGCCTCAACTCCTTCGCCTTCTGGGTCTGTCAGGGGTTCAACTTCAAACCCATATTCGTCTGCTGCTGGGAGAACCTCTCTTTGGGTCGGTCCTCCTGGTGCCTCAGTTGAGATAGGCTCACCGTCACCCTTCTGGATCTTGTTTGCTGATTGAGTGACCAAGCCGTCTTCAACGGGCTCTCCTTCAGTCTCAGTTCCCCTTTGATTACTCTCCAGCCCTGAGATTTCCTTCTCTGTAGCTGTTGCTTATGATAACTCAAGTTCCTCATCAGTTGGACACGCCACCTTCTTTGTGTGACTGGCATGTATCCAGTTTGGAATTCCCGCACATTTCACAGCAGTAGTAGTTGTCAGTATCACTTGATACGGCCCCTTCCAACGTGGCTCCAAACACGACTTCCTCACGTGTTTCTTGACAACAACCCAGTCACCGGCTTTCAGATTGTGACCTGGATCATTTATCGTTGGCAATGTGGTTGCTTCCACCTGGTGAGAGAAAGAGTGGATAACGTCAGCCAGACCCTTGCAGTAGTCCAACACCATATCATCCGTGATATTCATAAGAGCATTTGCAGGCACTGCGGGCAATCTCATAGCTCAGCCCATGAGAATCTCATGAGGAGACAGTCCTGTTTTCTTGTTGGGTGTATTTCTCATTGACATTAGTACTAAAGGCAATGCATCTGGCCATTTTAAATTGGTAGCTGCACACATTTTTGCCATTCTCGACTTCAAGGTACCATTCATCTGCTCCACTAGTCCTGAGGCTTCAGGATGGTAGCTACAATGCAGCTTTTGTTCAATGTTCAGTTCATTAATCTTTCTCAGATCCTGGACAATTCGAACTTTCCCACAAGGCTTTCTCAAACCCATTATCGGTGAATTACATGGGCTGCTCATCACTTCCCTTAGGACCCCTTGCTTCACGAAGTCTGCAATTATCTGCGTCAACTGTATGAGAACATCTTGTGCCATATGGTACTGCGGTACCTGTGGAAACACTGCATTTGGCTTTACCTCTACCTTGACTGGTTCTACTCCTTTTATCAATTCCCCTTCTTTGCCTGTCAAGTCCCACACTTTCTCTGTCACTGTTCCCTGTAATTCGATTGGCAAATCTGTCACTGTGAACATCAGGAAGAAGCTTATCAAAGGGTACTCCTCATCTGTAGTCTCCGTCTCTGGGTCAGAGATCTGCCCATCGTCTCCTTCATCATCACTGTTTGTCTGTACCTCAATTCCTTCATTAGAACAGGTGATCGAACACCTCGTCTTACACAGCAAGTCTCTTCCCAGTAGGGACACAGGACTTGAATCACAAACTACAAACCTGTGCAAACCCTGGAAGGTACCAATCTCAACCTGAACCGGATCTGTAATTCGACTTGTCAGGAGCTGATTGGCTACTCCTACTAACTTTATAGTACGGGTGGCAGTTTCGGAACTTCTGTACTTCTTACTGTAGAGCGCGTAGCTTCCGTGTCAACCAGGAATGAAACCTTGTGACCCATCACCTTTCCCTGTACATAGGGTCCCCTCTGATCTACTTCTAGGGACGCTGCAAGCCTGCACTCCTCACTATCTGAATAATCATCCGACCATTCATCGTTTATTCCATTCTCACCACGCAATGGGAACTGTTGTACTGTATCATTTTGACTCATTAGTTGACCTGTGACCTGTTGAGGAAGCATCACCTGCAACTGCATTTGCTGTCTAGGTACCAAGGGAATCTGCTGTTGTACTTGCTGCACCTGCGCTTGTTGGACATGTGGCATTTGTATCTGTTGCATGGGCTGGAGACCCTGCATCTGAACCATGTTATTCTGGAAGTTCTGATTTTGACCCCTCATTCTTGGACCCCTTACATTCTGAAATGTACTGACATCATTGCTTTGTTGAACAACACCATCCTGCACCATCATCGGACATTCCCGCTTCCAGTGTCCCACGCCCCCACACGCATGGCATCGTAACACCTTCTTCATTCCTTGCACATCATTTTGAACCACAACCGTATTCAGATCTGGACCGTGGTTCACAAAACATTCTCGACCTCGGCCTCTCAGGTGCAGTTGAAACATCATGTTCCCCTGCGGTTGCTGTATCATCTGCTGCACTCCGTTTCCCTGCATCCCTGCTTGAGCTGCCTTATTTGCATCACCATCATTTTCTCTTTCAACTTTCTCTGTTTCAACTCAATCTCGTCACTGCAGTATTTCGCATACTGCAACACGTCATCAATCGGCTTCGCTTGCCAACAGATCAAATGATTCTTAATCATCTGGCTAATCTCTGGCCTCAATCCTTCAACAAACCTGAACACAAGGTGATTCATGTCTTTCGGTTCTATGACCTCTGTACCACTGTAATGTTTGAAATCCTTTAACAGCCTCTCATAGAAAGCATGTATCCACTCTTTGCCTTCTTGTGCCGTTCAATCAATTTTCTGCCAGTAAGTAACTTTTGGCGACACCTTCTGTTTTAGAAACTCAATCACCTTATGGTAATACCTCATTACATCAGGAGACGGTGCTCCCGTAATCTTGTCCCTTGCCGGTTCCTCTGTCGGCCAATCCACACCTCTCTTGCACTCAAGCCACAAATCAGCTGGAACTATATTCTCAAACAGTGTATTCAAATCTTCCCAAAGGCACTTGGCAAGCTCCACGAACCTGTCTGTCTGCTGGTACCATTCTATCGGCTTCTCCCTCAACCTGAGATAGTCATTCATGAATGACAAAATGTCTCCCCTAGACCACGGTACATGAACTAGGACCCCTCCAGCGGTCTCTCTCATTGGTAACATCTTTACTATCCCCGTGTCTGGTACAGCTTTCGCCTGCTGCGGCTCCAGTCAGTCACTTTTCCTCTTATCTCTCCTCTTTGCTCATCTTCCTTCCCACTTGTCTAATGCTCCCCAGATTTGATCACTCTGCAATATCTCCCTAAGGTGTGCTTTTATTCCAGTGGTTCTCATGTGATCAAAATCTTTAGACTCGAGGTCTAACCTGTAATTCCTTTTCAGATGCTTGGTATTATCCAAGTCTATGCCGTATTTGTCTGCCAAGTTCGCTAATCTCTGATGCACCTTACTCACTTCTTTGGTTATCTTCGGGCACAGATACCTCAATTCTGCTTCAGTGTACGATTCTAATCTGTTCACTCCCATAGTTCCTTCAACTAACTCAGCTGCTTCCACACCCAACCTTACAAAATTCAGGAAGTCCTCTCTCTCCGACCGCTGTGCTGTTACAGGAGTAGTCTGCGGAGTGTTAAGCTTGTCTAACCATTCATTCAGCTGTTGCGCGGTTAACCCTTGCAACAAAATATTTCCAGCTTGCACCATCGATGGTTGTGATGCATTTGTGCTCAGTACCTGTGGAGTCAATAGACCCAAACCTGCTTGTCTCATTGTCTCTAAAGGAACCCCGATCGGACTGAAGTCCAACAATGATCTAGATCCTTCTGCTGTCTGTTCTCTTGGTGTCATTCCTTGGGAGCTTCCTGTGAACCCTCCTCTTATCATCTCTTGAGTCATTACCCCTTGATCGCTTACACTAGGCTTAGCCTGCGCATATAGCGGTACTGGTGGACCAACAGTAATCGGCAACGATATAGCAGCGGGTGCCTGTCCGTTTCCCAATCCCGGTGGAGCATTAACTCCCATAGCTTGATTCATTACAGGTGCTGTAACTGACTGCGGTCCTGCCACCGAAGTGTAATTCGGGACTGTCTGTTGCTGCGGCTGGGGCAGCAATTGTGGAGTTGGCTCAATCTGCATCAATTTTGAACTCTTGTACACTGGATCAGGCGGCACCATCAAATTTGTAGTTGTCTCTAATACGGGGACATCAGGATAGAGCCTCTGAATTGGTGGTGGCTGCAATTGTATCTGTGTGTCTGGTGCGGTGGATACACCAGCACTATTCTGTATCGAAGCTGATGTGATAACATCATTTGTCTGTACTGTATTCGTGGTCCCCTGATTTTGTGTCGGATTTACAGGACCTGCACTAGTACTCGGTCTATTGTCATTCATGGCATATGGTGGCGGTCGATCATGTAACAACTGATTAAGAAACTCATCATCATCTGAATCATCTGCATCTACCCAGGACTTCTGAGTCTCCGTTTGCTTACTAGAGCCCTTGTCTGTTTTACAAGCTGCCTTTCTCCCCTGTGTTTCGGCTTCTTGAGTTAGTGCCGGAAACATCCGAACTCTATTATTTCCCTTCTCCACATCCGGGTCTCACTATCCCATCTAGCCTCCGCTAGAGTCTTTTCTGCCTTTTTCATGCTTCTCTCGAATTTCTGTTGCCTCTGTCGTATGGCCATTAATTTCCGAATCGCTAATGCCTCAAACTGAGCAGGTCTCGGTGGCGGCTTCTGCTCATTTAGGGGCATATTTATACTCTGTTTGCACCGGATTTGTGTGTTTTTTTTTTTTACGCAAATTCGACGCAAAACGAACTCCATCTAGCATCTAGCGCCAAAGTTCATGGAGTTTGCGTCATTTTTTTGCGTGGACACCTTCCTTGCGTTAATGATATGCAAGGTAGGCGTTCCCATCTAAAAAATGACTCCGAGGCATGTGGCCGTATTTATACTCCCGGGCAAAAATGACGCCCGGGAGTGGGCGGGTCAAAAAAAATTACATCCAGCCGCTTTTGCGTCGTTTTTTAGCGTCTGGTCAGGGCAGGCGTTAAGGGACCTGTGGGCTCGGAAGGAGCCCAGAGGTGCCCTCCCATGCCCGCAGGGACACCCCCTGCCACCCTTGCCCACCCCAGGGGGACACCCAAGGATGGAGAGACCCATCCCAGGGAACTTAAGGTAAGTTCAGGTAAGTATATATATTTTATTTTTTTGTGGCATGGGGGGCCTGATTTGTGCCCCCCTACATGCCACTATGCCCAATGGCCATGCCCAGGGGACATAAGTCCCCTGGGCATGGCCATTGGGCAAGGGGGCATGACTCCTGTCTGTGCTAAGACAGGAGTCATTTCAATGGGGGTTGGGAGTAAATAAAAATGGCGCTAATCGGGTTGAGGCGAAAATTTTGCCTCAGCCTGACTTGCCCCATTTTTTGGCGCCCAAGCTCCATTTTCCCCTACGCCGGCGCTGCCTGGTGTAAGTCATTTTTTTAACGCACACCAGGCAGCTCCGCCGGCTAACGTCATTCCATAAATACGGCGCCCGCATGGCGCTTTGGAATGGCGTTAGCCGGCGTTACATTTTTTGACGCACAACTGCGTTGGCGCAGTTGTGCGCCAAAAAGTATAAATACGGCCCCTAGTGCCTTCCTCAAATTCTCTAGAACCCCTATGTTAAAGGTTCCGTTCTCTGGAAACGTCAAACACCCATCTTTCTCTGTTAATTTGCACCAATGCTTTAGCCAAAGACATGGCGCGACTCCCTTCTCCTCCATTACGGCATAAGCCGGAGTATCCTCCTGCGGTGTAGGCTCCCCTACACCCGCTGTAATGTTCACATCTCCCCTCAGAGCACTCTTTAATGCTTTGAAAAACTTCATTTTTGCGTCTTTTATTTTGTTTAAAATCAAATCAGGAAATGACTTTAATTCCCAGAACTCTCTTCGCCTATCTTCTCAGCCAATTGCCTCTCACGGATGGCTGCCAATCCGTGTGCGACCCTTCAAACTAGCTGACCTATCCCAGCGCAGCTCCAATGACGTCACACTCACACACACACTGCGGCTGACAAAATCATGCGGCTTGTCTTCCTCACCCTAACCCACACAAAACTAATGCAATATATTGCGAGCACTTTTAACAACAAAACCCAAATTTGCCGGTTTACTACAGGATCGCTTCAGAACTTTACAGAGATTTCACTTGAAGCCTCAGCAGCTACTCTATCCTTCTCAGATCCCGCACTCGCAAGCAAAATTTGACCCGCAAATTCTACTCTCCACCTGTCAATGGTTCGTCCTAGTGCACTTTAGAACTTGCCAAATCTCCATCGAAGGTTTTCACTCACACACTTTGACTCAAACCCGACTCATCAACCACGCCCGATTGACCTATTATACCCCGCAAATTACAACATAAACCAAGTGTCTCATACACTTATCAATATACTCCGGAGTCTTGGACCACGCCGGGTCTGTACATCACCAACTCACATGAAGTTCGCTGTCTTCCCTAGTCTCATACTGTGGAGTACGCCCACTCCTACTAAAACATTACCTGGCCTAAAACTCTCACACACCTTCACAATTCATCTGCGATATGCATAAGCTGAGCAAGCGCAAATTCTACGTCACTCATACTTATCACTAGAACGCCGAAAACATACCCAACTCACTTTGGCAAGCTCTGAGATTCCGGGAAAGTCATTGGGGACTTAGGGGCACCTCATACCTCCAATTTGCATTATTTCAAAAACAATTCCAAAACAATGGTCCCTCGTCCTAGGACCCCAAAGGGCCTAAACCGTCCTCTGCTACCAGAACTGATAAAGCGTCCCATCTTGAATAGTTAATTAGTCTGGGACTCGTTTTAGGCCAATGAATCTTTTGACCCTGATTGAAGACACCTTAGGACGAGACAATTAATCAACATAGCAATCAATAGATCAATCACATTATTAATATTCACTATAGCAAATTGATTCAATTTGGACAATGGCATAAGTAAAAGACAAAACACACCAAGGCCTCCCAGTCATGAATAACCACACGGATTTTAGAATGAATTATGATATTTATTCCCTATTGGTTACACTTCTACGAGCAAGTTTATTAATCTCAATACCAGAAAACATATCAACACGGTAATAATATGGCAACTCAAATAAGACCTCATCAATGCAAAAATCATAAACATTAGAACAAAGCACGACGTCAACATGGGTTAACTTTAGCAGAGTATCATTAGCGCATAATCCAACAAAGCATAGATTCAGTCATTTGTCTATCTGCGTCCGTTTAGTGAACTCCTTAACTAACCTCGAATTAGCATTGGCATGTTGGGCTTCATGCAAAACAATTTAACAACACAAATTTAGAAAACTTCTATCTATGGTCTCTACCAAAAGAAGCAGTTGGTACCTAGAAAGGAAAGGCTAACAGACAATCACAATTTCATTATCATATAGTTACCCTCCGTAATGGGTCAGCATACAGAGTCAGTCTTCGTCCTTAGGACATCAGTTGATTCGCCATCAGCCAGGAAACCCAGCAAAGTCCAGTAGGACCGGGCAACAAGGAATACCTCCCTCATAAGGAGGAAAAGTATAGTACGGGTAAGGCAAGGGTGAGGATGGTTTGAAGAGTCAAACAGCAAAGTCTTTAGGCAGAGTACCAAAGTGGCTGGGTGGTAGCAGAAAGGCACGTAATGGCTACGGCAAAAGAGCGGCATGAAAAGCTGATTTCTCCTTGTGTTCAAGAATTATATAAAACTTGTTGTACAGTCCCCTAATTTCCAATTGGGCAAGTTTTGGTGCACCACTATCTCCATCCAATAGTTTACTTGTCGCCTCATTAAAATTGTCACCTTAGAACAGTTCTCACGTAGTTATTGGCTCCTGTAATTGACGTCTCCAACAGGTCGAATGTCAGGTACAAACTTTTAGTCTCTCAGGCTCAGTCAGTGGTTCCATTGTCTTTACCAGTTCAGGCGACCTTGTACCTGTTGCAAGTTTACACTGTTGCATTCAGCAAGAATGTCTCCTAGAGCAAGTCGAGTCTCATGAGAAAGAATTTACTATGGTTACACTCATCTTCTAACTTCTGGAAAAGTACAGCTACATGTCCTTCAGCAAGTCAGCACATCGCACGTTAGAAAACACATTTAATATGAAACCAGGCAGCTAGGCCCGACTCATGCTAACTAAGGCCTAGTGATTAATTAGCAAACCTTAACGTATAACTCTTAATACTAGTACGAAATTATACATTATTACATTAATATTTCATTATTAGTCAGTTTCATTTATCATCGTATACATTGATGGCCACTCCCCGTGGGCACATTTCAAACGCACATTTAGTAAAACACAGCAATATAGTTTTCTATGCAGTGTCATTAGCATTAATTTGCAAACATTTCATGTTAATTTTGATTATACAAGCTACACTCCAACAGTTCTGTTCTAGCCTTCACTGAAGTTTTAGAATCTTGTAAATTCTGGGCAGTAACTACCACAACACGTCTCGATGTGAACACTAAAAGTCACCGAAACATGAGCTCATCCACCTGCTAGCTGTGGCACAAAGCAGATAGGCTTAGCCTAGAAGCAAACTGTACAATATTTATGGAGTACAAAACACTAACAAAATCAAATCTTGAACCAATTTAGAAAAATAGAGAACATTTCAATAAATATAACTATACCAAAATGACAAAAATCTAATGAGGGAGACTAAAGCTATGAGTTTTAAAATGCATATGTGAAATTAGTGATAAAAAGTGTTATCAGGGTGCGCTTGTCCAGTACCTCGGCACAAGTTAAAGCTGACAGCGAGTGTTGGATACAAAAGCCAGCCTCAGCCCAGGCAAGATTTTCCTTTTGGCTTAGTCTTTGAAATGGAAGTCAAAAAATCCTCAGTGGGGCAATCCAGTAGGCTGTGGCTGGAGAAGGCTCCAGGACATCACATAACCAATGGACAAGGCATTGATGAAGCCATTGACTTTCAGCGGATAAACTCAGAGGAGGAGAAATTGGAATTCTGAGCCCAGAAAAGGTCCCTTGCCAGATGGACACTTTCTGCACCATTTGGCATGTGAATATTTCTACCTTTAAACGTAGTCACTTTTTTGGAGCTCAGACCCATCTCTTTGGGTGATGGTACAGGCTGTAGTTGAAGAGAGCACCTAAAGGCCTGATACCTTTTCCACAAGGTCCAGCTGAACTGGATTTTCTTCTGTGGAAATGCTCAGAGTGAGAGCAACCTGAATATTTGTCCCACTTACAATGCACCTTCATTGGATGAATTGGCAGTCTGGTGCCTGATACTTCAGAGATCCTTGATCCCAAAACTTTTCTAAGTCCCAGGTTTTAGGAAACATTAGGAGAAGTACCCTTAGATACCGGCTGAGGATCAGGACCTTGGGGACAACACTTGAGGCTCAAAACTCACTTCAACAGATGTCAGCAGCAGGGACCTAGGCTTATCCATTTATAATTGGTAGGCAGGACAGTTGCAGGAAAGACCTCTTGTAGCCTATTATCTCCTGGTAGCTTGAGCAGGAGGTCAACATTATAACACTTGGAGTTCAATTGTTTGTCCTGGGTACAAGAGGGGGAGCAAGTCTGGTCTTCATGGCCCTTCAAAAGTCATAGACAACAGGTCAAGTCCTCTTCTGTTCTTCCACAGAGCCGAAAAATTTTCTTAAGAGGGGACTGTAGATGGCACTTTTATGCCTGGCACCACCCTGTCGCTGGAGGAAAGTCCTGACAGCTCCCTAAGCAATGAAATAAATGTTCTGAGGGTACCCTGCCCACTTTCACAACATTTCCTGTGTGCCCTACCATAAACAATCCCTCAGTCCCCGTCTACCTAAAACTAAAATGATAGAACCTTTCTGTAACTGTGCAGATCTCCTGCGCCCACCCCAGAAATGCGGCCAGGGAAATGAGCAACCCCCCCTTCCGGGTCACTCAAATCCATTTCTGAGGGCAGCTCCTGTCCCAGAGGCTGGCTAGGGTGACAAGGTAAGGGGCAGGCCCAGGTGTCAGTTAGACCAGGCTCTGACTACCCATATGGTCATCCTGCCAGAGGAAAAGAATTACTCATACATCCAAGGCCTTTGTCTCAGCTCTGGGACCAAGTTCATATCTCATTGAAGGTGCTATGCAGCTCCTAGGTGATGGTTGAAGCTCATGCAAATGGATCTCTATAATGTTTAGGCAGGGAAAAGGTAATTTTCTAAAAGTACAGTTTCCTAATGTGTATTACAAACTTCACCAGTGAATTGGGCTTGTCAGAAATATTAAAAAAATTAACTTTGTAGTTGTTTCCTAGCTGGAGATAACAATATTAAGCTTAATATTGTGTCTCAAGGCTTTCCTTTGGAATGGCCAACCCTGCTGAAGTGAAAATAGCTTTAAAGGTCTTTTCATTGAAAGACATGTTTATCATTAAACATTTACATGCTGCTCTTCTACATATTATGGAACCTGCCATGTAGGCAGTAGGGACTACTTAGTGATGGCTTATTAGTCTTTAAAAGGAAAGTCTAGGCCTGTCAAAAGGGGTTGTTTTAGCATGTTGAATTTACAGTTTAAACCTGCACAGCTAGGAGACATATGGCAGACGTGCTGTCATGTTTACAGTTTCACAGCATAGAACAAGGGGTGCTATAGTTCAGTTGTGACATTTCCCTTATAGGCCCTAGGTACACTTTGTACCATATACTAGGACTTTTAGGTAAGTTGCCAAATAGGAGTATGTGAATTTCATTATATTAAAATGGGTAAAATGGGTAGCACAGGCACATGACCACTGGTTATCAAGGGAAAGTGCTCATTTCCAATAGCTAGCCTCTCAGAATCAAGCCAATCTTGAAAGTTTGTAGCAGCAGACATAAGAGGAATAGGCAGAGGAGAAGCCACAAAGGAATGATGATGGAAACCTTGCATACCTTAAGAAGTAGAAACTTTGGTAGAAGAGTGAATAGAGTTATTAAAAGGAAATTCTGACAAAAGTAAGTACTCTGCCTAGTTATTTTGAGTGGTATTACAAAAACACCTCATATGCTGTTCAAGTCTTTAGTTGACTTTCTGAGGCTATGGTCCAAAAGCTCACGTTCAGTAACTGAATCCTTTTGTTTGCATGAGTTCAGGACATGCCAAAGATAAAAATGGGATATTCCAAGAAGAACTGCTCCCACTGCAAAATGCGAAGTGCCAGTAACAAAAAAAAAATTCTAGACGGATCTGGATGCATGAGAATATGTGCTTGGTTGAAAGCCTTCTGAAATTGACAACACTCTCCTGGGCTTTATGAGTCAAAAAATACCTTTAGTCAGATTCTCCTTTTTTAAGATTTGCAGATATCTAGCTACTCATATTGATAATGTTTTTAATGAACTGCCTATAAAATTAGCCAGTCCCAAGAAACTCTAGGTCTCCTTGATGGACTTGAGAGCTGGCCAGTCCACGATGGTAGAGATCTTAAGAGGGTCCATTAATAATCCACTTTCAGAGAAGCGATACCCCAAATATTCCACTTTTGTTCTCTCAATCTCACCCTCATCCACTTTACAGGACAGAAGGTTTACCCTGAGCCATTGAGAAATAGAACAAACATAAATGTGATGCTCAAGAAGGGAAGTAGAAAAAAGTAGAATATGAAGATACACCACAAGACACTGTTTCAGAACAATAGAGAATTTACTGTTGATTAATCTCTTAAAGCTTGTTGGAGCATTGGTAAGGCAAAGGGCACGACCCATTACTCATAATGTCCAAAAAGCGTCAGAAAGGCCACCTTCCACTCATCACCCTTCTTTTTCTGTTGCAGCTTATATGGTTAACAGAGGTCTAGTTTAGTGAAGTATTTAGCTCCCACAACGGACTCAAAAATGTCCTTCATGAGAGGAAGTGGGTAATGCTCCTTTATGGCGACCTTATTCAGTCCACAATATACTATACATGATCTTTAGCTCCAGTGGGGAAGCGGACCAACAATAAGGCTATTTTGAAGATATTTGTCTAACTATCCCCCCAGAACCTACTTCTCATGCTTGGAACACATCCTTCCATGAGGAAATATGACTCCACATATGGTCAGTGTGGCACAGTTCAAATCTCAGTTAGGAGAGAGTACAACAAATATAGACTTTTCAAAAACATCAAGGCCTTCTTGATAAGTCACAGGGATGGGCAAAGTCTGACCAATAACAGAATGTAATAACATATAATTGGTGATAGTGGTATTGTTGATCATACCTCCAAATGACTTATATACGTGGGTAATTTAAATCTAAACCAATATGTTAAGGTGGTGCTACTTGGTATACATATACCCTACTACTAAAGGCATACTGTGAAAACTGTGGCAGCTTCCCTCTATGTCCAAAAATAACAGAATACAAAAGCACAAAAAAGTTAGTCTGTAATTGTTACAAGTCCCCCGAAATCAGGGTACGTAGGACGCAGGTCAAAAATCCAATTATTTCATTGACATGTAGAGGCATCCGTTTTTCACAAAGCATTTATTATGACATCAACTACCTACATGTGTTTCGTCACACTCATGACTTTGACAAGGCTGTAAGGTAAATGAAATGCAATGAAATACAATGTGAATGACAGGGCTGAAAACAAGTGATAAACCCAAATAATTACCACATAATAGGTGTGACAAACCAATACACTTCTTTGCCTCAAAGTCCAGAGTGTGAGAGGGAAAACACCCAATCTGCACCTGTGTCTCATTGATAATCAATGATAGAAACTCATTAATGAATACCAAAGAAGTAACACAGATGTGAAAACAGAAATCGCAGTTGTAAGAGATAGCAAACCGTCCTTTTGACATCCCAGTGTATAGTACACAAAAAATGGAAGAAGAATTGTCAGATAGGTACTGGCTACCAACCTAATGGTTATAAATCCAAGGTAACATGCCTTAATAGTTGTGTTGGAGCCGCAAAACCATAATCCATAGGAACAGTCTAAGCGGAAACAAAATTTGGAAAGATAAAGTAAGTATAAACTGGAGAAACGCATAGTAAGTACATGTCAAAAACTGTTAGAAACCAGTAGAGCAATGATAGTAGTAGTATAGAGCCAATCCTGGAGTGGCCAAAGAAAGGCATGGGCTTTATTCACACCCAGAACAGTCACAAAGAAATGTGGTGCCAATCATGTAGTAGCTTGGGAAAGGCTTGAAACCTATTCTCACCAAGAACGATCACAACGCAGCAAGTGAAGTCACCAAGAAATGCCCAAAAGCAAAATTAGATAGAAAATGGTTACTTTTAGGTATCCCCAGCAGTGTTATCCGAAAGCTGTGCCAAATAACAAAAATGAGGCTCAACTTACTCTGTCACCCTATAAAGGAGGGTACCTAGTTGCCAATTGTCACATGACCAAGGGGAATGGGGCCCTTGATAAGTCTTCTCCTATAGGAACAGACAAAACAAGACTGATAACTTCAGTAATTCTCAATACTCAAACCTGGTGTACCTGGTATACTGTGCATGGAGAAACAATGTATCCCAGTTGGATGGCAATAGCCATAATTTACATCATATATATTACCCACAGATTATACTATAATTCCTAAACAAATATGCAAGATAATAAATTGTACATTAAACAACATGCTTGCCATACTTAATGGCTCAAGTGAAGCACGTATGTGAAGATGAAGCCCAATCCAAAAACACAAAAAAAGTGAAAAGAGTACCTCAAAAGCAACACCGTTGTAGACACGGCATCCCCAGTAGAGGAACCCAACATAATCTGGAACCGAGTATACATAACCAAAGCATTCCAGGAACTGAAAATGGACTAGTTCAAGGACCATATTGTGTAATAGTAGGAAGGGTGCAGCCATACTGACATGAAGTACAAGCCGATTTCACAAATCGAAAGATTGGCAACATAAGTGTATTGATTAGGACTAATGCACAAGTCATATACAAAGTAAGAAAAATATTGTGGCCATATTGGCCTAGATGTGCAAACTACTCCCCCATTAGTCCAAAGTTTACCTTTGTGATTCAGGCCCTAGGAGAGGACCATATTCAAGAGTTGACTTCTTCCTGACCTGAACTTGGAGTCTCTGGGCAGAATTCAAGTCCATATACATTTCAGAGGTACCGGAGTCTGACAAAGCTGGAACAGAGATGAACTGACTGAGATTGATTTGAAGAATTAAACTAAACAGGAAAAAAAATCTGGAGAATAGGAGCGCAAACAAAGGCAACTAACAGGTGAGTGAGTCTCCCATCCCTCCACAGCTTGGGGCATTTTATGATGCGTAGAAGCCACGGAACCTTGTGAGGTAAAGCAAACCTCAGATGCCCAGATGGCTTAGATGCTGTTGCCACAACAGTGAATAGCAAAGGAAACTCACAGAAAATAAGCATGTTAAACTTGTTTACATCAATATAATTGGTAATACTTAACATCTACAAAGGAAGCTACAACCATTTTGCAATTATTTCCTATATGTATCCAAGTGTAAACAAAAGGAAAAACTAGTTTCTGGATGCTAACAAACACTCACAACTTAAATAAGCCTTATAAATATATCCATATAGATTATCACCCAGTCATTTGCACTGTAGATTCTGCAATTACAAAAATGAATCAATGCTTAAATGCTACTCTGAATTTAATTTGGAATGACATATACTTATCAAACCCTTGTTCTTATAAAAAAAAGATGTCCTCCTGTGCTGAGCCACCAACATCATGCCTTAACTCTTACAACATGGTTGAGCTTGTTTGTGCCTCAAAATGTTTAAATATAGGGGCATTTTTACAAGAAAGTGGCGCATAAGCTTTGGTGCTCCACTTTTCTAGCGGCCCCTGCATCCCCCCTTAATGTAACCATGGTAGCGCCGTATTTACAATACCGCACACCATGGTGCACATTAGCACAATAGCGTAAAATGTTTTGATGCTCTTGTGGTGCATTGGTCTACAGGGAGTGCAGAATTATTAGGCAAATGAGTATTTTGACCACATCATCCTCTTCATGCATGTTGTCTTACTCCAAGCTGTTTAGGCTCGAAAGCCTACTACCAATTAAGCATATTAGGTGATGTGCATCTCTGTAATGAGAAGGGGTGTGGTCTAATGACATCAACACCCTATATCAGGTGTGCATAATTATTAGGCAACTTCCTTTCCTTTGGCAAAATGGGTCAAAAGAAGGACTTGACAGGCTCAGAAAAGTCAAAAATAGTGAGATATCTTGCAGAGGGATGCAGCACTCTTAAAATTGCAAAGCTTCTGAAGCGTGATCATCGAACAATCAAGCGTTTCATTCAAAATAGTCAACAGGGTCGCAAGAAGCGTGTGGAAAAACCAAGGCGCAAAATAACTGCCCATGAACTGAGAAAAGTCAAGCGTGCAGCTGCCACGATGCCACTTGCCACCAGTTTGGCCATATTTCAGAGCTGCAACATCACTAGAGTGCCCAAAAGCACAAGGTGTGCAATACTCAGAGACATGGCCAAGGTAAGAAAGGCTGAAAGACGACCACCACTGAACAAGACACACAAGCTGAAACATCAAGACTGGGCCAAGAAATATCTCAAGACTGATTTTTCTAAGGTTTTATGGACTGATGAAATGAGAGTGAGTCTTGATGGGCCAGATGGATGGGCCCGTGGCTGGATTGGTAAAGGGCAGAGAGCTCCAGTCCGACTCAGACGCCAGCAAGGTGGAGGTGGAGTACTGGTTTGGGCTGGTATAATCAAAGATGAGCTTGTGGGGCCTTTTCGGGTTGAGGATGGAGTCAAGCTCAACTCCCAGTCCTACTGCCAGTTCCTGGAAGACACCTTCTTCAAGCAGTGGTACAGGAAGAAGTCTGCATCCTTCAAGAAAAACATGATTTTCATGCAGGACAATGCTCCATCACACGCGTCCAAGTACTCCACAGCGTGGCTGGCAAGAAAGGGTATAAAAGAAGGAAATCTAATGACATGGCCTCCTTGTTCACCTGATCTGAACCCCATTGAGAACCTGTGGTCCATCATCAAATGTGAGATTTACAAGGAGGGAAAACAGTACACCTCTCTGAACAGTGTCTGGGAGGCTGTGGTTGCTGCTGCACGCAATGTTGATGGTGAACAGATCAAAACACTGACAGAATCCATGGATGGCAGGCTTTTGAGTGTCCTTGCAAAGAAAGGTGGCTATATTGGTCACTGATTTGTTTTTGTTTTGTTTTTAAATGTCAGAAATGTATATTTGTGAATGTTGAGATGTTATATTGGTTTCACTGGTAATAATAAATAATTGAAATGGGTATATATTTTTTTTTGTTAAGTTACCTAATAATTATGCACAGTAATAGTCACCTGCACACACAGATATCCCCCTAACATAGCTAAAACTAAAAACAAACTAAAAACTACTTCCAAAAATATTCAGCTTTGATATTAATGAGTTTTTTGGGTTCATTGAGAACATGGTTGTTGTTCAATAATAAAATTAATCCTCAAAAATACAACTTGCCTAATAATTCTGCACTCCCTGTACTAGTGACATAAATTATGGCGCTAGACCAGCAATGTGTGGGAAGGCACATTGAAAAGAGTTGGAGCATGACTTTAACACCTGCCTTGGGCAGGTGTTAAAAATTACGAGAACATGGCACAGTGAAATCTCGTAAATTTCACTACGCCATTGTTCTGGGCCTTCTAACTGGGGAATGACCCCCTTGCATACATTATGCCTGGTGCAGGTCTAATGTGGCGCAAGGAGTTGCAAAGTGACGCAATACAAGAATTGCGCTACTTTGTAAATCTGCTGCAGGGAAATAAAATGATGTTAGTATGTTGCAAGGAGGTGCTAGGGGCTTGTAAATATGACCCAAAGTGCACAACAAAATGAGGTCACCCAACTGACAGGTACTTATCTAGATTATTTTAGCTTCTTGAAAATAGTGCTACTTCCGGCCAAAGTTTAACCCCTTCGCTGTGAGGCATTTTCCCCCTCAGGTGGCAGGCCTTTTTTTGGCTATTTGGAGCAGTTTGCGCTTAGGCCCTCATAACTTTTTGTCCACATAAGTTACTCACGCCAAATTTGCGTCCTTTTTTTCCAACATTCTAGGGATTCTAGAGGTATCCAGAGTTTGTGGGTTCTCCTGAAGGAAACCAAGAAATTAGCCAAAATACACCAAACATTTAGTTTTTTTTTTAAAACATGGAAAAAAAGGGCCGCAGAAGAAGGCTTGAAGTTTTTCCCTGAAAACGGCATCAACAAAATGTTTACAGTGCTAAAATCACCAGCTTCCCAGCTTTCAGGAACAGGCAGACTTGAATCAGAATCATTGCAATGGGTTTTCATTATATACCGTGTATACAGCAGTTCATTTGCTGAAATATAAAGAATGAAAAATAGGTATCAAGAAAACCTTTGTATTTCCAAAATGGGCACAGGATAAGGTGTTGAGGAGCAGTGGTTATTTGCACATCTCTGAATTCCTGGGTGCCCATACTAGCATGTTAATTACAGGGCATTTCTCAAATAGACGTCTTTTTTACACACTGTCTTACATTTGGAAGGAAAAAATGCAGAAAAAGACAGGGGGCAATAACACAACATGGACACATCACATTTTTACAATTGAAATCTGACATGTTTTTTGCAAAGTGCCTAGCTGTAGATTTTAGCCTCTAGCTCAGCCGGCACCTAGGGAAACCTACCAACCCTGTGGATTTTTCAAACTAGACACCTAGGGGAATCCAGGATGGGGTGACTTGTGGGGCTCTCACCAGGTTCTGTTACCAAGAATCCTTTGCAAACCCCAAAATGTGGCCCAAAAAACACTTTTTCCTCACATTTTGGTGACAGAAAGTTCTGGAACCTGAGAGGAGCCACTAATTTACTTTCACCCAGCGTTCCCCTAAGTCTCCCAATAAGAATTGTACCTCACTTGTGTGGGTAGGCCTAGCACCCATGACAAGAAGTGCCCCAAAACACAATGTGAACACATCACATTTTCCTAAAGAAAACAGACCTGGTTTTTGCAAAGTGCCTAGCTCTGGATTTTGGCCTCTATTTCAGCCGGCACCTAGGGAAACCTACCAAACCTGCACATTTTTGAAAACTAAACACCTAGTGGAATCCATGATGCAGTGACTTGTGGGGGCTCTCACCAGATTCTGTTACCCAGAATCCTTTGCAAACCTCAAAATTTGGCCAAAAAAACACTTTTTCCTTACATTTCGGTGACAGAAAGTTCTTGAATCCGAGAGAAGCCACACATTTCCCTCCACCCAGCTTTCCAAGAAGTCTCCCAATAAAAATGGTACCTCATTTGTGTGGGTAGGCCTAGTGCCCGCGAAAGGAAATGGCCCAAATCACTATGTGGACACATCAAAATTATCAAATACTAAACTACCTGTTTTTGCGGGGGGACCTGCGTTTTTAGTCCTGGCCTCAGCAGCCATTAAACGAAACCTACCAAACTCAAACATTTCTGCAACCTAGACACCCGAGGTAATCCTCGGAGGTGTGACTTGTGTGGATCTCCCAACGTTTTCTTATCCAAGAATCCTCAGCAAATGTCAAATTTAGCTAAAAAAAATAATTTTTTTCTCAAATTTCTGTGTGGAATCACTGCAGCAGGACAAATGTCCTACCACCCAACGTTCCCCTCAGTCTCCCGGTAAAAATGATATCTCACTTGTGTAGGTGGGCCAAGTGCCTGTGACAGGGAAGAGACAAAAACATGTTGAAATTGAGGGGGAACCAAAGCGGGTCCAAAAGGCAGTTTGCAAAAAAAAATTTTTAGGCTGACAGGTGGTGCAGAATTTTTATCGGTATAGATGAGACAATGGTGGGTGGTGGGAATTTTGTGGGTTCCTACAGATCCCGGTAGGTTCCATCACAAAAATGTGGAAAAAAGTTGTGATTTCCAGCAAAGTTGGAGGTTTGCAGAGCATTGTGGGTAAAAAAATGGTGCGGGTGCATGTGAAGCACACCACCCTGGACTCACCCAGATGTTTAGTTTTCAGATGTGTCTAGATCTTGAGGATTTTTCGCCATGGCAGCGTCCCAAAGTCCAAAAAGTGCAGCCCTCACCATTCCAAGTGGGACGATTTTGAGAGTTAGCCAAGCTCTCATTGCCCAAATTTAAAAGCAAAACCCAAAATAATCAAATGTCCTCTTGCTTGCAGTGGGATAAGATGTTTTAGTGTGTTGGGGGAGAGCTGAAAGACTGTTACTCCTTTCAGTTGGGGTGGGGGCATAACCATGCCCATACTGGTTGGTAGCTACCACCACACTTTTTTTTTTAATTCCCTGGCATCTTGTAGACTTTCAGCCCCTCCAGGGTGAGGATCGGGGGTAATTGCCCCATCTGCCCACTGATGGGCAGAACAACTTTGGCTCCATTTATTTGGGGGGGGTACACTGGTCTCTGGTGGGCTTTCTGCCCCCTTAGGGGCCGACAGGCCTTCCAAAAATACGCTGATCTGCCCCCAAAGGGGGCAGATATGGCCAACAGTAATGTGCCCCATGGGGAGCGACCATTGCCCAAAGTGCAGCCCCCTAAACAAAACACACCCATACACACACACACCAATACCAAGTGCCTAAGTGGTTTCTGCCCCCCCCCGGAGAAGATCGGCCTACTAGAAATAGGCTGATCTGCCCCTAAGGGGGGCAGAAATGGCCTAAAAACAATTTGCCCCCCCCCGGGGAGCGACCCTTAGGGGTATCAATATAAATAAATAAAAACAATCCCTGGTGTCTAATGGCTTTTGCCCCAACCCAGCCCCGGGGGCAGACCGACCTTCTTAATATAGGCCAATTCTGCCTCAGGGGGGCAAATAAGGCTTAGTAAAAATAATTGCCCCCGGGGAGTGACCGTTGCCTAAGGGGTCGCTCCCCTTATCAATATAAAGAAATTAAAAAAACATCCCTGATGTCTAATGGCTTCCCTAGTTAAAATAGGCCGATCTGCCCCGGCCTAATAAAAGAATTGCCCTATGGAGCAACCCATGCCTAAGGGGTCGCCCCCCTTATCAATATAAATAAAATAAAAAAATCCCTGGTGTCTAGTGGCTTCTGCCCCCCCCGGGGCCAGATCGGCCTAATTAATATAGGCTGATCTGCCCCCAGTGGGGGCAGAAAAGGCCTAATAAAAAAATTCCTCCCCCCCGGGGAGCAACCCTTGCCTAAGGGGTCGCTCCCCTTATCAATATAAATAAAAATAAAAAAATCCCTGGTGTCTAATGGCTTTTGCCTCCACTCACCCCTGGGGGCAGACCTACCTAGTTAATATAGGCCAATCTGCCTCTGGGGGGGCAAATAAGGCTTATTAAAAAAATTGACCCCGGGGAGCAACCCTTGCCTAAGGGTCGCTCCCCTTATCAATATAAATAAATAAATAAAATCCCTGGTGCCTAATGGCTTCTGCCCCCCCAGAGGCAGACCGACCTAGTTAATATAGGCTGATCTGCCCCCAGAGGGGGCAGAAAAGGCCTAATAATAAAATTGCTTATGGAGCAACCCATGCCTTAGGGGTTTCCCCCTTTATCAATATAAATAAAAATAAAACAAAAATCCCTGGCTTCTAGTGGCTTCTGACCCTCGGGGGGGATCATCCTAATTAATATAGGCCGTCTGCCCCCAGGAGGGGCAGAAAAGGCCTAATAAAAAGATTACCCCCCTGGGAGCAACCCTTGCCTAAGGGGTCGCTCCTCTCATCAATATATAAAAAAATAAAAAATAAACATCCCTGGTGTTTAATGGCTTCTGCCCCCTGGGGGCAGAAATGGCCTTAAATAAAATGCCCCCCTTGGGGAGCAGAGTGTGCTGCAGGAATGCACAGAGGGACATGAAAACGGAAGGAAAAGCCTTTCCTTCCCTTTTCATGCCTCTCTGCCCCCACTGCCCCCCCCCCCTGTAACCGAGGAGAAACTGATTTGTTTCTCCTCGGTTGCGCTGGAAGCATTGCTTCCAGCGTGACGGGAGTTGACCTCTGATGAGGTAAGCGCGTGTAGGCGTGCTGACGTCATCATACGTCACTGGGGAGGTTGGGGGGGTTGAAGGGGAAGCGATTCCCCTTCCAACCCTGACTTAGGGGGGTGGGGGGACCCTTGGGGGGAGCACTAGCGCTTCCACCGAGGGCCGGTCCCAGGATGTAATGGTTACGTCCGTGGAGCCTCAGCTCCGCAGCCACGGACGTAACCATTACGTCCTTGGCGGGTAAGGGATTAACGTATAAATCCACTAGTAAACAAAAACTGTTTTAACATATATGTTACTCACTCATAGCCCCACACATTCTTTTACTAATCTATATAACAATATGTAAAAGACGATTTACCCTATCATTGTTTTATGAACACTGTGCTATTCATTTGTACACGCAGTTCTTTTTATGATTGTAATGATGTTAATTAATCAGAAACAATAAAAAATATACTCCTATTATATACCTTAAGTAGATGTAAACTAGTTTTAATACATTAACAAAAATGAATATTTTAAGTATATATACCAATTTTATTTGCCATTGTGTTAACCTACTGTTGCAGTTGTTCACTACTCGCAGACCTCCTGCAAGGTCTGAGGGGTGAAGCTTGTTGTGGAGAATGTGAGGGTGATAACATGACAGAGAAAGATGAATGGCCAGCTGCACTACATGTTTTTTTCAACAGTGACATCTCTAGAGATATCATCCCATTTTGCTGTAAAGCAAAGGTGTATATTGCATGTGCAGCTAGCATTGTTGCATGACTTTGAGCGGTATTTCTTGCAAATTATTTTGTTTCATCTGTCGTGCACCTAAAAGCTTTCTGATGGCCATTCTTCTCTACTGAAAGTAAGTCATGCTGCATCTGTGTTAGGTGTCTAAGGGCCAGATGTATGAAAATATGTTGCACTCGCAAACGGTAAAATCGGCCGTTTGCGAGTGCAAAATAGTGGTCTGCAATGCATGAAAGGCATTCGCAGACCACACAGTACCGGTATCGCAATTTGCAATCCGGTAATAGCATTTGCGATTTTTAAGAAATCGCTATTACCGATTCGCAAATGTGATACATGGCCCTTTGCTAGTCGGTAATAGCGATTTCTTAAAAATCGCTATTACCGAATCACAATGGGCCGTGATGGTACATCTGGCCCTAGGTGTGGAACAAGTCTTGCCCTGCTGAATTTTCACAATTTCAGCAAAGGTGTGGTTTGTTTGCCTAACTGCAGATGTTGATAAAGTTGATTGTTCACATAATTCTAGACTTCTGTCTCGACTGCTGATTCTCTTCTACTAGTGAGGGAGCTTGGAGTAAAAAATACTGCAATGGCACTTGGCACAGTGTTAGGTAGTCATATGAACACTGATTTTTTTATATAGTCCCCAAAAATAATTTTAGGTGTGTGATGTCATAATACAAAATGCCCGCTGCAAAGGTCAGTAAATTATCATAAATGTAATATTAGTCTTCCAGCACATAATTGTAATGCTTTTTAGCCAAGGATTTAAAAAATGTTGCAATTTAATTGACTCATAGTACACTATGATAAGTATGTAGATATATGGTAGACATACAGGGTGTTCCACATAACTTGCTCACCCCCCTTAACGTTTGATTGGCTAAAGATCGAAATTTCAAACAAAAATCATGGTTCATCAAAAAATGTCTAGTTTATGTTCCTACTATTTTAGGGGCACTTGAGCCCCATATAAAGGGTGTACCAAAAGTATATTACAAAATTTTTAATGACCCCGGTATATTTTTGCAATATATTTTGTTATAATATGGAAATGGATTTTGTAACATTTAAACATTAAAACCTTTTTTTAGTGAAAAAGAACTAAGATACAAATTATATTGTTATTAATGTTTATTGTTATTTTAGTCAACAGGTTTTAAAGGTTACAATTTGATCAGTCATCTAAAACATGTCCTTGTACATGGAAGAGACAATTCTTTACATTTACAAGCATGGGTACACAATGTTTTCCATCCACACTTAACAAGTTCTTTGCAGTATTTTGCAGCATCGGGAAAAAGTGACCCCAGAGGTTCAGTTAATATCCAGAATCTCCCCTCTGCCTTCCACACTGAGCTGGATCAGGTATATCAGGATTCACATTCCACCACTGAGACCTCACATATCCCGCTTGGAAAACAGCTCACTTGCTGTGCTGTAAAACAGCAGCCTCACTTGGTGGCACATTTTCGAGAGAGCGATTAAGTTTGTTCACCATCATCCTTCGGCACTCGTTAACAATCTGTTTTAATGTCATTACTGTATAATCTAATAACAAGTTGCAGAAGCTGACTGAAACTGTTATCTGAAATGTCTTGTGGGCAATGAGAGAGTTCAATAAATGTTTCTGTGACAGCCTGAAACGTTGCCACATTTCCTAACCTGTTTTCTTGCCGCAACCTGCAAATGCAGATACAGTGTCGCAACCTGTAAATGTATGGGAAAATAAAATACCATCACAAACACTTGTGCCACATTTATTAGCATACTCATGGATAGGCACTAGACTTTGAGGCTTCCCAATACCATAATCAATCCACAAATTTAAAATATTTAAGCTGCTAAATGCATAAACAGAAATACCTGCAACATTGGAATCATCAGTACACATGGCGCTAGACTTCTGGCCACTTTCAGTAGCATGTTTTGCATGCAATAGTATTCTACTATCAGCTTCTTCTTGATAACATGGTCTGAGTTCAGATACATTCAGATTTTCAGGAATATTCACCACTTTATCATCCTTTGTCAGTACTACAATGTTACCCTCTGGTATCTCAAGGCTAAAAAAGTAAGAAGCCAGCAATCGGAATAAATCATTTTAGAGTCTTCATTTTGTGGAAAAGTCGCCCAGTTTTCTGGTAACTTTGTTGAACGTTTTACACAATAGCCTGGACCAACACTTCACCTATTTCTTTCTTCCTTTTTCAGAGACCCTTCTATGTAACAGTCAAATGCTATGTATACTCGTTTCAATTTGTTGAGTATGTTCATTACATAAGGCTTAAATATATAGGTGGTGTAGTCTCGAGGATTGCATACATTGTTGGGTTTTAAGAGATGGATTATTACCGATCCATCCATAATAACACAACTTTCTGGAATGTTACTCATGTTATCTACAGCACCATTAAACTTTTCTAAACAAGAGATGATGTCAGATTTTGTCCCTTTTCTTAGAATCCTCTCTCAGAAAGCGATCGGGGATAATCAGTATTCTCATGGGCAAAACATTCCTTTAAATCTCCTTCTCTATCTTGGCAAGCAATATACAGTCTAGTGAAAAGTGAGCAGTTGCTTTTTAAGATGGATACTTTGTGATTCACTGACTTTGGGACTACCTTATGAAATAAACATAGGTTGTTTCTATGAATAGGTTAAAAAATGGATGTTTCGCGGCATACCAGGCCTTCTTGAATAAACATTCCATATTGAGTCCTCCCCACGTCGTCAGCAATGTACACAGATTTATTTACATTATCATTTATGATTAAGTTGGATGCAACTTTCGTAAGATTTTTGCCAATACCACAGGCATAAGCATTTCTGGTATCATGCGAAAACACTTGTGTTAGTTCCTTAACATCATTTACAAATCGAGTGTTGCAAGAGATGTTGTTTTCATGGTAAACACAGTTATTTTTGTTTTAATTGAATCCCATTTTTTCATCAAATTGTCCCAGTAAATTGACAATTACATGTCCAAACATCATCCATTTCATGAATGTACTAAGATTATCAAGAATAACAATTGCTCTGCCGTCTGATTTTTTATCCTTTGTTACATTGCTCATGCATCTTGTCATGAGATATGCAGGAATAAGGTCTACCACTTTTACAAGAAACAAAATATAAATTTGAACATTCTTCATAAACATCTGGAATTTTTGTTTTCAGCTCGACAAACGTTTTGATGAACACTAGCATCCACCTGGCAAGGTGGGTGTGGTCCACTGCAAACATCCAAGGACAGATCATTTGCAGGGTTACAATAAACTTCTCAAAAATTGCTGATAGAATGGTATCAAGAAATTGAAATAGCAGTAATTCGAGTTGAAGTGTTATATACTAATATTTGAAATGAACAGAGTCTGCAACTCTTTGTGTAATCCATTCTTTCATCAATATTTGCCCATCAGTATATACATCAGTACATACATCATAAACCTTCTTCAAAAGTGTATACGGTGATGCAACACTAACTTTGTGTATGTAGCGAGATCGTTTTATATGAATCCCTTTTAGACTTTTTCCAAGTTTAATCTCACTGGTAACATTGGCTTCAACTAAAATATTGGCCCAGCCACTACCATCAAGCCAATCTCCTAAAGCTACAATGCATGACATTTCAATGTGTGTGTAATACTCCCATCATGACTACCATTTTTTCTTCCGCATACAATTCTGGAAGTAACCGCTGTAATTGTTTAGCTGTTGCATAGACTGGTTGATCACATGTTGCCACAGGAGTCTGATTAGGATTAATTATGGCCAGTGCACGCTTTAGTATACCAAAGCAGTGGCATACTATAGAAGGAAAATGTATTGACTCATTTCATAAAGGAAGCAACACAGTATGGTTTTTTGTGACAGAACCACTTCTGTTGGAGTGGAAAGCAGCCCACATAGTGTGACTTATATTGGTTACATTAAGGAGTCCAAGAGTTTGAATCATCTGCAGCAATTCGTCTGAGATAGGTTCTTTATGACTAGGGGGAGGCTGAAAGGCATTGACATTACTTACAGGTACATTTGGCTGTTTTTTTGTTGTTGTATATGGTGACTGCAAATATCACTATAATAGTCTCAAACACGCTCATAAGACATGCATATGCCCCATTTGTGCAGTTTGTCAACCAATTCCCCTTTTCGAGTTTCAGCATGCACAATTGATCTAATAGAAAGAGGTACTGAAGTTTCATTTTCTTTTTTGTGGCAGATGTTTCCTTTAGGATTTGCCTTCTTACACTTACTGGTAAGCTATGAGACTAACAAAGCTGCAATCCCCTTATATTTACTATGCTGTCATTTGAAATGTTACAGACTTCCATAATCATTTGTATTAGATTTAGGATAGCAGTCCATACTGACTTCTCTTGGCAATTGTTCTCAAACTGCCCACTAAATCCATCTACTTCAAATTGAAACAACAGCTGCATTGACCAGGCAAACACCATCCTGAAGAGCATTTTGTTTACAGATACTAAATATATTTTATCCTATATTGTTTTGTGTATTAGAAGAATATCTCTACCTTTTGGTCCAGCTGTAAGTTCTGGTATGAACGTGAGTATCTTTTCTTTTAATTGTGTGCTGTATACATATTTTCTGCATTTTCTAGACCTAATGCTATCATACGATGCACTATGAGTGATTTGATGTTAGATAAATACTGGTGATACTTCAGAATTTTGAAGAGTATCTTCAAGATAGTTTACAATTTCACCTAATACCATGCCATAGATTAATGCCAATTTGTTATCTTCACTTTTTTATTTGTTCTGTATTTGCTGAAGCCGTTTATAAAAACTAACAAGACACTTTTTGTGGTACTTCACTTCGGTTGCAACTATGTCACCAGCACTTGAGTTGGCGAGTACTTTTGAGTCACTCAATGCAACTGCAGCATCTCAAACGCGGTTACTCAATTCAAGTGCGTGCACATATATAAGCTCTACCCCTGACTCTTCTTCAGAGAAGAAATATTTCAATTCACCAACTGTAAATGAGGCACACGTACACCTTAAAGTACTCTCTTTAAAACTGTCTTGAACTAGTTACTTTTTTTGGATAACCTAACAAGTTTGCGTTTGTCAAATTTGTTTCTACATGTTTCATGGAATTTTCCACAGTTTTCATTTAACTGTTGTTCTATTACATCATGATTTTTTAAACAATTTTGTATTGCTGATTGATGGAAGTCCTTTTAGTTTGTCAAAAACTAGCAGGTTGTCAAGCAAACGTTTGTACCCAATTCCTTTATCAGAATGTTTACTATTAGCTGGACACACTAAAACTTCTGGTAACTCTTGTTGACCCAATGTACACACATCCCAATGAATCTCAGTTTCAACATTTTGTGTATTAGATATAAACTCTTCATTAATATTTACAAATTCACATCTTCCTTTGGTAGACATTTTTGCTCATTGACAGCAGATAATCTTGTCACAATTTCAGAAACTTGCAACAAAAAAAGTAATTTGTTAGTTCACAAGGGCAGTACGACATACATTTTTGTTTACATCATAAGGTATTTTCTTACTGGATCAATGAAAAATTTCTCATATTTCATCAAGGGTCAAATAAAATGCAGAATTTGTACCACTTTTGCCATTCCTGACCAGAAAAACGCGAGAAATGATGTGATGGATGCTTAACATTAGATTCATAATTGTTAAACAAATAATAGTTTTGGTCATTTTCTTTTAAGACGTAATATGGGCAAAGTAGCCATATGATTTTTGGGGTCTATGTCATCACTTATTTTTTCCCTTAGTATTAAGGCCTGTGCAAAGTTTCATGTTCATATTCCATTTTGCATGGTTCTAACGTTAAGCTACCTCACTACTAATTTTGACCAGAACTGATATTTGGAGTTGGAGGCTGTGCTAGAGGGGGTGCAGAATTATCTATGCCCCCTCCTTTATCTGAAGACCAGGATTCAATGTCAACATTAGAAGTGTCCACGGGATCCTCAGGTTCCTGTTTTTCAGCAACCTTCTCTTCATCGATCACATTTTTCTCTGAGTGCCTTCATTATATGTGATGGCCTCGGATAGGGTAGTAGTGGCTACTAACACTGCCACTGAGGGATGTGTAGATGAGCCACCAACTTCACTTGCAGCACTGCTTGGTGAGGTGTTGTTGTTGTCAAGTCACTTGTTCTTCTTATTGTTACCAGAATATAATGCTACTCATGCACGTAATAGCAATAGTTGTTACAAATCTTTATGAGGTTATTCCTGCTCTGCTTCTAAGCCTTGCTATAGGTGGGGTTCATTGGTAATTAGGGCTGTTCACTGGTGCTAGTTGCAAAACAATATGGGTACAGAACATCAATGTTTTTTTGCCATGTACATTTGGTACATATTTGGTTTGTTAAATATAAATATTTTATTTATCTTCAAAAATTTCATATTACAACATTCGAAAGTGTCTCTGTTACATAGCAAAAATCTAGTTTGATGTGTCTATATCAATAACTTATAGGCATACCTCGAACCTGAGCAATAAACCATGAGATGTTGTAGATGACAATTCAATATTGTTTAATAGAATATTATAATAACTGTACACATGACAAGTACAAACGTTCTTATATTTATTTTCTCTATTTAAAAAAACACTGCATTGCATTACAAGTATACTACAATTTTGTGTAAACTATGGCTCACCTTGGTCTTTCATTTCTTATGCCACAGGACCACGTCATTGCCCTCAGTACTTGCTGTTTGGATGACTGGTTGTAATATTTCACCGTAGGGCTGAGGTAGTAACTTTGTTTCTGCTCCACCACCACACTCTTGTGGTTCTTGCATAAGATTATTGTTTAGCTATCTAGCATGACACCTAAGGACTTGACAATGTATTCTACAGTCTTCAACTTGGATAACAAGAAACCACATTGACCTTATTAGCAATGTTCTGCCAAACTTTTTCCCTTACTTGTGCACTTGTTTTATGTTGAAATTTATACAAAATTCTTGGCTCTTCCTTTACAGCCTTCTCAGTAACATGAATTCCCATTCTTAAATATGTTTTTTTTAGTCAAATGAGGCCTATGTTATTGATTCCTAGTAACTTTAAGTTCAGATAGCGCACAAAGATGGAGAACAGAGGATGGATCATGAAATCCAAAATGGTTGCTGGTTCTTTTGCAGGAGGTAGGTTCCTCTCAAAAAGGACACTTCTTGCTGAAATAGATAAAGTAGATCTGTTCCTGTTAGGGTACAAAGCTTTGGCAATGCAGATGCTTCAAGGAAGTTATGTATTTCCTGTCTTTGTAAATAACTTTTTCCTGTCATGCTATGTTTTGCACATGGTTTTACTGGCCCTCAAATTCACAGGAAAATTTATTGGGTTTTAAAACCAGATCAGATTGATTTGCATATAATGTCACACATGTTAAATCTGATACCGCAAGTCCCTGCACACACTTGTAATCAATGGATCCTTGGTTGGATTTAGTCTGTCTCTGGGTGTAGAATTATTGCACATGGATATTGTGATAATTTGGGTTACTGGTTGAGGGGGTGAAGCCCTACTCAAGCATGAACCACAATCCTCTTCAGGGTGAGGCACAAGCAACCTCAAGCTAACGTGTTCACCCCTTCCATACCAAATTAGAAACCTAGAGCAAAATTTCATAAATTATTACGGACCAAAATGGCAAAAGGCCAATCAGTAGAACCGGAGGTATGCCATTTTAAAGATTTAAGTGAAAATAGCACTTAAAAGCCCAAATCGCCACTTAGGGCTATCTGGTAGTGCGAGACCAGGAGAAAATCACAAGTTGAGGCAAATGGCAGAGGAGTGTGGGTCACATACCGGGACTAGGTTAATTCTGCTGGAAAGTTACCGTCTCAGTCCAGGGCAAAGAGTCCTGTTCATGTTAGAGAGGACCTTGAGGAGCAGGGAAGCATTGCTGGCAGTCATCGATGTAGTGTGACGAGCAGGCCTGGTGTCACAGAAGCTTGTCACTGTAGAATATCCTGTTGTTGAGGGCTGGAGCTTCATGGCGGTGCTCCTCACGAGCAGTTAAAGCTCGTGACCCGGAGACAGCTTGCTGGAACTAAATGGACAACGTAGGAAAATGCCAACTTTCTAAAAGTCACAATTCCCATATTGTAATTTAAAATTGGACTTTAACAAAAGAGAGGATTTTTCATTACAATTCTAAAGATACCAAACATTAACTGGTTACATTTTCCCATTTGGAAGTTACCGCTTATTAAGTGTAATAAGCTAACTCATATGTTATCCTATGGGAGAGGAGGGCCTTTTAATAGTGAAAAATGAATTTAAGGGTTTTTCACTACAAGGACATAGAAAACTTTAAAGTACATGTCCAACTATTTAAACACACTGCACCCTGCCAACTGAGCTGTCCAGGGCATACCATAGGGGTGACTTAGATGTATTCAAAAGGAAGGTTTGGGCATGGCAAAAGGATTATTTGCCATGTCAAAATGGTAGTTTAAAACTACAATCACAGTCATGAGGCACATTTAAAGGGCTACTTGAGTGTGTGATACAATCATTGCTGCAGGCCCACTAGTAGTATTTAATTTACAGACCATGGGTATATGTAGGACTACTTTACTAGGAAATTACAAGTAAAATAAATATGCAAATTAGGTCTGAGCCTATTATACCATGTTTTAAGGAGAAAGCACAAGCATTTTAGCACTGGTAAGCAGTGGTGAAGTGTGCAGAGTCCTAAAAGCCAACAAAACATGTGTTCAAAAAATAGGAGTGTGAAAGCAATAAGTTTGAGGATGAGGGTCTTAGTGGTCTAAATATCGAATACATCTAGACACAAAGGAGAAAGAAAGAGGCATTAGCACTAAACTATAGTATTTTATCACCATCAATCATTAATGATAGTAAATTAAACATAACACAATCTAAAATTGCAGAATACAAGATATAGGCCCTCATTACAACATTGGCGGTAAATGCCGCTTACCGCCGTGCAGAAGACCGCTAACACACCGCCGCGGAATTCCGCCACAGGTATTACGACCCACAGCTCGGAATCCGCCAAAATCTAGACACCCACACAAGTCCGCCACACCAAAGGTCAGTGATAAACTGATGATAACAAAACCTCCACCGACACGCCAACAGGAATACACCCACACTATCACGACATACGAATCCACGTGCAGTCTTTCAACCGCGGTATTCCATTGGCGGTACACACCACCGCGCTCAAAATACACACACATTTACAAAACACAACCACATTGGACAATTCAAAATACACACAACTGATACACATTTACACACCACTCCCACACACCCACTACAATATAAAACACACACCCACATTACCCACAAACCCTAACTACTAAAAATGTTGACAAAGGCCAGAGAGACAGCACAGCAAAGACAACACCAGCATACAGAGGCACACAACACCATCACACATACACATCCAAGCACAAAACACCACACACCCCTAAACATCACCCCACACAACACAACACACACCACCTCACACATCACCCACACCACCCCATGGCACCACAAAGACACCCCAGATTTTCTGAGGAGGTTGTCAGGGTCATTGTGGAGGAAATCATCCGGGTAGAGCCACAGCTATTCGGATCACAGGTGCAGCACACCACCATAGCTAGGAAGATGGAGCTATGGTGCAGAATCGTGGACAGGGTCAACGCAGTGGGACAGCATCCAAGAACACGGGATGACATCAGGAAGAGGTGGAACGACCTACGGGGGAAGGTACGTTCCGTGGTCTCAAGACACCACATCGCGGTTCAGAGGACTGGCGGCGGACCCCCACCTCCTCACCCACAACTAACAACATGGGAGGAGCAGGTCTTGGCTATGCTGCATCCTGAGGGCCTCGCAGGACTAGCTGGAGGAATGGACTCTGGTAAGTCAAATCTTAACTATTACATCCCCAACTCTACCTGCATGCTATCACATACCCCCACCCTCACCCTCACCCCCATCACTCCAACTCCTCACAGGTGTCCCACTATCACAAACCACACATCCCAACATCAGGCCCTGCATGCAACAACAAAGCATGAACACCCATCACCAATGCATGGCCCCTACACATACCCACACAGACCCCTAAACAATTAGCACACAAGGTCCTATACATGAATGGAAGCACTGGGTACAGGGTCACCCACCCATTGTACACCATGGCACACACAGATGCAATAATCATGGCTTTAAACCCCTGCAGGACCCCTACCCAACGTCACTGGACAGGAGGTTCCAGACTTGTCCACTCCACCCACAGAAGAGGCCCACAGTGATGACAGCAGCTCTGTCCAACTGGATCTAGATGACCAGCCTGGCCCATACCTCTGTCCCCAGGACACGTCTATCAGCTGTGTGTCCACCACTACAGGGAATCCAGGCTAACCCACTACCCCTAGAACAGCAGGGATCTGGGGGCAGTGGTAGTGGGCACACGGTACAGGGGACAGAGGCCCAGGAAAATGGGGAACTGGGAGGGCTGCTGTGTGACAGGGGGAGGACAGGCCCTGGGAACCCACTCTCCACGAGGCCCTCTACAACATCATGGGAGCCTACCATCATTCCCAGGAGACGATGGCAACGGTACTGGCCAAGTTTCAGGAGACCCAGCGGCTGCAGGAGGAACAGTATTTGGGGTTCAGGAAGGAACTCAAATCCATCAATACCACCCTGGGCACCATTGTAGGGGTGCTGAAGGAACTTGTGAACACCAGGAGGGACACTGTGGCACAACAAGGGCCCCTGACACTAGCCTGGACGATGAACTGCCCACCACCTCCGCCAGCGCTAGTGGACAGGAGACACCGCCACAGGACCACGAAACCAGCACCCCACCCCCTGCAGATGGAGAACCGCCCTGCAAGTGGTCCCTGAGATCCAGGACAAAGACAGAGAACAATGCCAAGACCCCCGCCAAGAAATGAGACCACCCTGATTGTCATCCTTCTGTCCCACTTTGTGACCCTGTCCATCCTTAAACTGCCCTAGCGCCACTTCCTATGCCCCTTTGGACAATGCACCTGTGAGAATAATAGACTGGACTCTGCCATGGACATTCCTCCACCATCACCTCTGAACATTTTACAACACCCTCCACTATTTAGCACTTAAATAAACACCCTTAAATCACAAAACAATCTGGAGTCAATCTGTGCTTTCTCCAATGTGTATTTGTAATAACTGAGGGAAATAGCAATGTCCATTGTATTGTCAACATACCTATGTCACACAGCTCTAGTCCACGAGGAAACATAGCAGAGGTCACACAGTGGGACCCACATCTGTGAAATAGAAAGGGAAAGTGACAAATCAGGGTCCATACACTGGGTGAAAGTTACAGACAGATGAGAGGTAGAACAGATGTAGGAGGCAGTGATGACTTCTTACCTGTGTCTCACTGGAAGTATTGATGGATCACAGTGTTTCTGTTGTCTATGTCCTCTTCTTCTGCCTCCTTTTCTTCACTGTTCACAGGCTCCACAGCTGCCACAACACCTCCTTCAGGACCATCCTCCTGCAGAAAAGGCACCTGTCGTCGCAAAGCCAAGTTGTGCAGCATACAGCAGGCCACGATGATCTGGCACACCTTCTTTGGTGAGTAGCATAGGGAACCACCTGTCATATGGAGGCCTTCAGGAGGCCGAAGGTCCTCTCTATAACCCTCCTAGTTCGCCCATGTGCCTTATTGTAGCGTTACTCTGCTCTTGTCATGGGATTCCTCACTGGGGTCCGTAGCCATGACAGGTTGGGGTAGCCAGAGTCACCGCAAATGTCGAGGGACAACTGTTAGACACACACTAACCCTTAGGAACAACACCAGACAACTATTCACACTGTATAGGGTCCATGTCCTCGCCTAACAGCCACACACGGTGCCTCTGGAGTTGTCCCATCACATAAGGGATGCTGCTATTCCTCAGAATGTAAGCGTCATGCACTGAGCCAGGAAACTTGGCATTCACATGGGAGATGTACTGGTCTGCCAAACACACCATCTGCACATTCATAGAATACACCTGTTCACTCCTGCGGGGGGACCAAGGCCACATGTGTCCCATCAATGGCACCTATGATGTTGGGGATATGTCCCAGAGCATAGAAGTCACCTTTCACTGTAGGCAAATCTTCCACCTGAGGGAACACGATGTAGCTGCACATGTGTTTCAGCAGGGCAGACAACACTCTGGACAACACGTTGGAGAACATTGGCTGGGACATCCTTGATGCTATGGCCACTATAGCTTGAAAAGACCCAATTGCCAGGAAATGGAGTACTGACAGGACCGGCACTAGAGGGGGGATACCTGTGGGATGGCGGATAGCTGACATCAGGTCTGGCTTCAACTGGGCACACAGTTCATGGATTGTGGCACGATCAAGTCTGTAGGTGACTATTACATGTCGCTCTTCCCTTGTCGACAGGTCCACCAGCGGTCTGTACACTGGAGGATGCCGCCATCTCCTCACCTGCCCCAGCGGACGTGCCCTATGGATGAGAACAGCGAGCAGAGGGTCAACCAACACTGAGGTATGAAAACACAATTTTATTGCACACATTTGTCAATCAGCTATGTGCCTGTCTTAATTTGTATGCAAGACTTAGATATGTGTGACACATTTAAAATTAATGCCATGTGGCCCCCTGAAATGGCGGCTGCCTGACCTGTAAGGTGGGACAATGGGATATGAGGTAACTGCGCTGGCGTTGTATACCATCGTGGTAGGCGGTCGAAGACCGCAGCGCAATCCTGCATTGGTTAACATTGGACCCTATGGGTCCCAGGAGCCAATGACGATGTACGCCGGCGGTGACAGTACGCACCGCCGCGGACGTGACCGCCATTTTCTGTCTGTTCACTCACTTGATACCTGATCTTTGACAGGAGAGGACCTACACTGCAAGTGCTGCTGTGACTTCAGTCTGGAAGCGACAATGGCTACAGTGTCTGGGGAAAGGGCCCCTGCCTTCACATCGGAGGAGTTGGAGAACTGGTGGATGGGGTCCTCCCCAAGTACACGCTACTCTACGGTCCGCCAGACAAACAGGTGAGTACACTGTGAGCATGCTGTATGGGCAATGCCTGTTTGGAGTGGTGTGGATGTGAGATGGGGGGGGAATGAGGCGTGCATGAAACGACGTTGAGTGTATGTGCGTGAGGGCAAGGGTTGGAACGTGGGCCAATGACTGTGACGGGGCGGACGGTTATGTTTTCTCCTTTTCCCCTGTATTATTCCTGTAGGTCAGCGCCCACCAGAAGAAGGATATTTGACGTGCCATTGCCAAGGAAGTCCGGACTCTGGGGGTCCACCACAGACGGAGCACCCACTGCCGTAAAAGATGGGAGGACATTTGCCGCTGGAGCAATAAGACGGCGGAGGCCCAGCTGGGGATGGCCTCCCAATGTGGGAGGGGTGCCCGTCACACCATGACCCCCTTGATGTTCCGGATCCTGGAGGTGGCGTATCCGGAGTTGGATGGGCGCTTCAGGGCATTACAGCAGCCACAAGGGGGTGAGTACACACTCATTCAGCTGATTTAGCGCACATGGGAGGTGTCTGGGTGGGGGAGGTGGGCAGTGGGTTACCCTAGGCCAGGGCTAGTTTTGCAGGCAAGGTCCCTTCGTGAGGCAGGCTATGTGGCACCCTACCCCACCAGTGTTAAGAGCCATCTACCCCAAGTCAGACTCCTGTGACTTCCATGTATGCAGCAATCGGGCATAGGCCTTGTACCCCATGTCCCTGTGATTAAATAGGGAACTCTAAGTGCATGGTGTAGTCCAGAAGGCTGCTGTGTCTGTAGTGTCTGCCAACAGTAGAGGTATTGCATGCACTGAACATGTCTTTCTACTTTCTTTCCCCCCATTTTTTGTGGTCTCCCTGTTGTTGTGTACATTAGCATCATCACGCGGAGGAGCAGTGCCACCGGAGCAGGAGGGAGCTCCATCCCACATGGTGCTGGAGGGTGAGACTACGGACTCCGCCAGCGGGACGGAGGGTGAGGGGAGCTCCACGGCAGGGACTGGAGCTGAGACCAACTACACCGACTCCTCCTCTGATGTGAGCTCCCTTGCGGTGGTGGGTCCCTCTGTGCCCACTGCATCTACAGGTACAGCCGTCACCCCCATACCAGCACTGCCCTCCCAGCAGCCCCTCAGCGTGTGTCCCGTGGCCGCTCACCCAGGAGGGTGGGCATCTCGTTCGCCCCAGGCACCTCAGCCCCTGCCCCTGTCAGCCCTGCTGCCCTCAGTGAGGAGGCCATTGACCTCCTCAGATCCCTCACTATTGGGCAGTCAACCATTCTGAATGCCATCCAGGGTGTAGAGAGGCAGTTGCAACAGACAAATGCATACCTGGAGGACATTCATTTTGGTCAGGCAGCCCAACTGCGAGCTTTTCAGACTCTGGCCTCAGCACTGATGGCAGCCATTGTCCCAGTGTCCAGCCTCCCCTCTCCAACTTCCTCCACCCAGACCCAATCCCCAGTACCTCACCCTATCCCAAGCACACCATCAGACCAGCATGCACACACCTCAACACACAAGGGTAGCTCTGGCAAACATAAGCACCACACATCCCACAGGCACTCACACAAGCATCATACCCATGCAGACATACCATCATCCACTGCCTCCACTGTGTCCCCCTCCTCCACGTCTCCCTCCTCCCTCCCTGTCATGTCTCCACTCACACCTGCATGCACTACATCTTCAGCCACTACATCCATCACCAGCACGCCCATCACCACACACCACTCACGTGCACTCACCACCCCCACTACCATTCACACATCCCCTGTGTCCTCTCTCAGTGTGTCTGTGAGCCCACCTCCCAAACTACACAAACGCAGCCACACACCCACCCAACAGCCATCCGCCTCACGACAGCCTCCAGCCCATGCACCTTCACCCAAAGTCAGCAAACGAACACCTCCTACAACCACTACCTCTTCCTCCACTCCCAAACCCCCTTCATCTACCCATCCCAGTGTGTCTAAAAAACTTTTCCTGTCAAATCTTGATCTCCCCTACATCTCCCCCACCCCTTCCGTCCCCTAGGGCCCGCCTTTCCAGGTCCCAACCCATCACCTCAGCCACCACATCACCGGGAACAGTGGTGCCAACAGTAACCGGCTTCTGGTGTGTGCCAAGCAGCAGGGCAGCCAGTGTGCCAAGGAGCCAGGAAAAGGACATTCCCCCACCTTAAAAACTCAAGAAGTTGGCCCAGCCCAGAGGGAGAAGGCCAAAACACCTGCCACCAAGGGCTCTCCCAGGACTACAGTTGTGAGTGGCAAGACAGCTGCGCCACCATCCAAGGTGGGGAAGGGCCAGAAAAAGAAAGGGAAGTCGCCGCCAACCTGCACGGCGGACAAGACCGCCACCAGCACTGCCACATGCACCGCTGCCACAGGCACGGCTGCCCAGGACAACGCCGCCAACAGCACGGTCACTGAGCCACCCACCAGCACCGCTGCCCAGGACACCGCCACCAGCAGTACGTTCACTGAGCCACCCACCAGCACCGCTGCCCAATGAGTGCCGCAAGCACCGCCGCTACTGAGGCCGCCGCCAGCACCGCCAGCGGCCACGCCACATCTTGTGCCAGTGGCACCACCGCAGACATGGCTGCCATCCCCAGTGGTCAGTCGTACGTGGCTGGTGGTCAGTTCCAGGGGCCTGGACAGCTTCCATGTTGGCCCACTGTCCGTGGAGTATCACATCCACTACCTCAGTCCTTGGCAGGATGAAGCACTCTGGGCACAAAGCCCCCTCCAGAACCAGTGGAGATATACATCCACTACCTCAGTCCTTGGCAGGATGAAGCACTCTGGGCACAAAGCCCCCTCCAGAACCAGTGGAGACTGTTGTCCACTTGAGAGACTGTGGCTTTGCACTCCCAAGGATAAAGCAGTGGGCAAACCACCCACTGGAGAGACTTGTGAGACTGTGGCTTTGCACTCCCCAGGATACAGCAGTGGGCAAACCACCCACTGGATAGACTTAAGAGACTGTGGCATTGCACTCCCCAGGATAAAGCAGTGGGCAGACCACCCACTTGAGAGACTTGAGAGACTGTGGCATTGCACTCCCCATGATAAAGAAGTGGGCAAACCACCCACTGGAGAGACTTGAGAGACTGGGGCTTTGCACTCCCCAGGATACAGCAGTGGGCAAACCACCCACTGTAGAGACTTGAGAGACTGTGGCATTGCACTCCCCAGGATACATCAATGGGAATGGAGCCCCCTCGTGGAGCTGGCGTCGTGCACTCATCTGGCTGAGTTTGCCACCCTCCCTTTCCCCCTGAGGTGCCTGTTTTATTTCGATCTGATGCCCCTGCAGTGTTCTCTCCGTTTGGATCTTGTATTGAGTGTGGGCCTCGCCCATGCATTTTGGGCACAGTGGTCCACGGACTGTGTAGGTGCAGTAAATGGACTTGAAATCTTGGTGTACATATTTGTTAATAGTGTATATGTATTTTTGACTAATTGATTTATCCTGATTACAATCGTTCAACTCATTTCCTTTTGTCATTACGTTCTTCCAGAGGGTGAAGGGGGTGTAAATGTAATGTTTCATCATGTATTAGTGTGTATATTGTTGCGGGAGAGGGTGGGGGTGTTGAGTGTTGCGTGTGTGTGTCACTCTCTTTTCCCTCCCCTCCCATGTGTCATAGGTACAGTACTCACCGTGGTGGTCGCCGCCGTCGGTTGTGCTCCTGGTAGAGGAGCAGGAAGAGAATGGCAGGTAGAATTTGGAGTTCCAGCTCCATGGCATCCTGGTTCCTTGTGGGGTGTGTAGAGGTGAGCGTTTTCCCTTCCAAGTCCTGTTTCCGCCGTGTTTTTGTTCGCGTTGAATCCGCCCCGGAAAAGGTGGTGGGTTGGCCTCTCATAATGGTGTGGGCGGTACATTGTCTTCCGCCTGTCTGTTGGCGGTGACCGCCATGCTGTTTGTTTGTACCGCTGTGGCGGTCGGAGAGTTAAAATGGCTGTCTATGTTGGCGGTTTCCGCCATGATCGTGTTTCCATTTTTTTTCCGCCGGCCTGTTGGTGGTCTTCCTGCCGCTTTACCACCGAACGCCAGGGTTGTAATGAGGGCCCATATATTTAGAACCCAGATGTAATGCTAGAAATGTAAATAATTCAAAATGTATGCAAAACACTCCAGTCAACTGCTTCAACTGTCACTCTTTAGAATCCCTTGACCAGACACCTCATAACATTCCAGATGTTATATCACTGGTCAAGGGAGGAACAAAGAGCGCACAAAGTACAACACATCTCCCCCTTAAACACATAACAAAACATTTGTTTACATAAAAATTAATTCTAAAATGTACACACAAATAATAAAATCTAAATATGTTGAGATAAAATGAACATGAGAATACAATAGAATAGTCAAAGCAATTTAAAATACAATGACATTCTTCATTGAGGGCAGATGTATCATTCTTTTCAATAGCGATTACCAAAATGTGATTTTTTGTGAATCTCAATGAAGTAATTGCTATTGGAATGTTTGAAACACCAGGAGTTTCATATAGCGATTCGCAAGGGCTCGCAAATGGACCTATCTCATTAATATTCATGAGGTAGGTCGCAATTTGCACACCATTGCGAATGGCTACAATCAGTGTTGGTGGCCTAAAGGAAAACGGGATGCGTTTAGAAAAGAAAACCTTCTTTAAAAAAATGTTTGCGTGCATTCAAAAAGGGGAAGGGGTCCCGTGGGGGCCCCTTCCCCTTTGCGAATGGGTGACCACCTACTTTCAATGGGCGGTAAAATACTAATGTTTTGAGACCGCATTTATTCATATATACCTTTGTGATTGGGTATTAGGAAGGGATGCCCTTGACATGCCCCTTCCTAATACCGAATTGGTATGTAGTCGCAAATCCAATTTGTGATTCGGTAACAAGCATTGTTAGCACCACCAAGCTGGATCCCCTGAACAGCAGGTCATCCTTCACAGACAACTTGTTTGTGATCATCTTTTAAGATCTCCATTCCTCAGAAAACATATCCTCACATTCTCTTTTTTTTTTTGCCAAGACATGAGACCACACAAATAACATCTTTATTCACTTCACTTTCCCACTCCTGTTCTCCAATCGCACCTTCTGCAACCACAAACACTCCCATCCATTCCTCATCAATTTCCAATTCAGCTTGAGGCAACTCAGTCTCTGTAGAAACCAAATGTGAGAGACAATCAGCTGTTTTGTTGCAGCTTCCAGGTAGATATTGTACAGTGAAATTAAATTCTTGCAAGGAAATAACCCACTTGCGTATTCATGCTGAAACATTATCAAGCCCTTTTTTGTTGTAAATTTCTACTACTGGCTTGTGATCAGTTTTAACCTTGGACTGACTTTCCCATAGATAGAATCTAAATTTCTAGATAGCCCACGTGACAGCCAAGGCCTCCTTCTCAATTATACTATAGTTCAAATCAGCTTCCTTTAGACACCTTGACGCAAAGCAACTATTCTCTCCTCACCATTCACCTCTTGTACCAACACTCCTACTAGACCCTATTGGCTGGCATCTGTTATCATAATGCATTCTTTCCCTAGCACATACGCTTTTAAGCTTGGAGCCTCCCTCAAACTTTCTTTAACTAACCTAAATTCTTGCTCACAATCTTGGGTCCAAGAAAATTCACATCTCTTCTTTGTCAACTCACATATCCAATGTTTTTTTTCTAGACAAGTTCTCAATTGAAAGCACAAAGTACTCCACCATTCCAAGAAATGAAAGAACTTCTTCTTTAATTTTAGGCCTTTGCAAATGCGCAGTAATATCAGCCAACTCCTTTTTAGGGAAAACACTGGGTGATTTAATGCAGTGACCCAAAACGGAAATCTTCCACTTGCCAAAATGACACTTCTTATATCTCAACATTAAACAATTATTAGTTAGAATATCTAAAACCATTCTCACTCACTCATCATGTTTAGCTTGGTCTGATCAATAAATCAGCACATCATCTTGGTAGTACAGTGTTTCCTGAACATCTCTAAGAAGTTTATTTATGACCCTCTGAAAAACACATGCTGCTGTTAGTAGCCCAAAAGGGATTCTCAAAAATTTGAATGCCTCTATGTGAGTGATAATTTGCTGTCTAATCCTGAGAATCTTGATGTAGTTTGACCTGACGATAGGCCGAAGCTAGGTCTCACGTGGTGAACAAACTTGCCTCCTCCAATGATGTCAACATTTCAGTGATGTTGGGAATGGGAATTTATCGACCTCAACCTTTTTGGTCACCGCACACAGATCAACACACAATCTTATAGCGTCATTACCCTTCTAGGCCACTACAATTGGAGATAACCATTCCGTTGCCTCCACAGGAGTCATGACACCAGTCTCACATAGTTTGTCCAGCTCCTTCTGTACCTCTTACTTTACAATTATAGGGAATCTTCTGACCTTATCTGTCACAGGTTTAGCTTCCTTTTTAAAGATAATGTGATGCCCATAGTCTTTAAGACATCCTAGATGTTCACTAAATAACTCTGAGAATTGAGCTAAAAAAAAATGTTTGTAAACTTCCAATTTTCTTTATGTGCACATGTGGAACAGCCTTCGGGTCTAGAACAACTCCCAAATCTTTTTGATGCAGCCAACTTAATATTTCATCCACTTGTTGAACTACATTATTTTTTCCTATAGTACTCTTTGTAGAGAGATTTATCATGGTCAGAAAACAACCTAACATCTCTGTGGGCTTTCTTCCATATCCACCTGGTTTTACATCCATATCTTTCAAATATATATATTGTTTTGAAACAGATTTTGATAAACTTGTTTAGAAATAATGGACAGTTTTGAATATCAATCAAACATCATTTGAACTTTTTTCGCTCTAGTGTTGACCCATCCTTCTGGATTTCCTCTAGGTTTCCCTTTCACTTGCAAAAGTATCTCATTACAAACTTTTAATTTTATACTACTTCTTTTTTCCTTTCAACACCTCCACTTTTACAACACTTTGCAAAGTGTCCTTTCCTACCACATTTGTTTAAGCTGCCAGTGACAGCAGAACAAACTTTTTCTATTAGCCATGTGACCGAACTGACCACATCTGAATCACTGTCCTTTGAAAACCCTTTCTTTTCCTTCCATTTTCTCTTGCTTATTTTTAACTAGCATGACAACTTCCCTTTCTGTTGTCTTCATGTCATTTTTAAAAATTCTGAGGTACATTTCAACATTTGGTCTACTCACTTGGCAACACTTGTAAGTTCATGTAAATCAGGTTCAACTTGAAGCCAAAGTTCTTCACGGATTTTGTCAGAGTTGAAACGCAGTAAGAATTGATCTCTAATCCATTCTTCTGGCAAAACCCCCAATTTGTGGGTTACGTTCAAATTACGCAAAACAGTGACATATTCTTCCACTGTATCACTTTCTTCTTGCCTTTATTTCCCAAAGTGATGCCTATCTAGAATTGTAGATACTCTGGGTAAAAAATTTAAATCTAATTTCTTCATGCACACAACATACTCACTTAGACCTCTTCGAACGTCCCTCTCCAGATCAGGCAAATTATCTATTATCTCTTGATATTCTGCCCCCTAGATAATGCTACAACAAAGTAACTTTTCTTTCTAACCCCCATGTTACGACCACATGCCTTAGCATAGTTTCCAAAACCTTTCTTCCACTTTGCCCACCTAAGAGATGGATCACCCAGATTACAAACAAAAATGGAGAAAGTGTAATATTTTTCATTTCTCTCTTCAGTGTGAACAGTATACTGTGAAATCAAAGACAATTTATGAAGGTCAACACAATTTTAACTGTAATACTGTTTATAATAATTCAAACTTTGACTCTGTTAGAAATAACATTAAATAAATAAATAACAAATATATCCTCTCTCTAATTGAAATAAAAAATGTCACCGGAATTCAAAAGAATAGGGCAAGGTTTCATAGTAAATCTGTAGAAAGGTATGCCTGTCACTGGAAACTTTAAGTTGACAGGTTTGAAAAATGTCAAAATTGCTTCATTAGTTTGCGCATCACGAGTACATAAAATATATACTTGCTACCACTTGATGAGGAGACTGGAAGCTGTTACACCGTTAGATTCCCAGAAGGTTAAAAGAACCAAGTGTCGTCAGCCCTTGGTTTCAGCGATGGGGAAACACCTCCAGAAAACACCTCCAAAAAGTACACAATTATGTCCTTTCTGTCACTGACTAAGGCCAACAATAAAAATATTTTTGCTAAAGCCTCCTGAATAGCAGGCCAATAGACGTGCTTTGCAGAGCAGAAGTGGAATTCACGTCTGGTAGTGACGCTTCTCCTTGGGAAATGTGATGGTAGTACCGCCAACAGGCTGGTAGTACTACACAGCGTATTTTGACAGTGGCGAAAGTGCCACAGTCATACCGCCAGGACTGGTGGAATACCGCCATGGTGGTCCCGGCGGTCATAATCCGCCAGGGCAGCGCTGCCCTGGGGATTTCGACTCTCCTTACCACCAGCCTTTCCATGGCGGTGAATACCGCCATGGAAAGGCTAGTGTTAAAGGGACTCAGGGTGCCCCTGGGGGCCCCTGCACTGCCCATGCAATTGGCATAGGCAGTGCAGGGGCCCCCAGGCACAGCCCCATCACGCAATTCACTGCCCGAGTTACGGGCAGTGGATTGCGCGACAGGTGCTGCTGCACCCGCCACACGGCCACATTGCCGCCGGCTCCATTAGGAGCCGGCTGCAATGTTACGGCCCAGCGGGGATGTCCAAATGCGGCTGGCGGGTTTCTGGCCGCATAGGCGGCCGAATGGCGGTCCAATGTTGTAATGAGGGCCATAGGTTTTCAAATGTAGTAAATAAAATGAGACTGCTAGCAGACTGGGATCTAACACTGGTACAGATGGTATTGTCGCGTAGGTTCTCATTATCCTAATGAGACTACTGGATTTTGGGCGGCAAGATCGTTCGCAGTGTGGGGGACTAAGTCCGACCCACGGTGAAGGACCCTTGTCACCCTAAATCCGGGGTTTGCTCTGGCTAACTAGCAGTGCCTCATCTCTCCCAAAGGGAAGAGACAATTGGGCAGCCGAGTGCATGACATCTTTAGTACTTCCCAGGGAAGTCGTGGCCACTCAGGTCACAACCGGTTCTCTCATACACAGTATGGTCTCATATAGAAATGACAAAGGCAGTTTAAGTTTTAAAGATTGATTTAATAAAACGACTGCATTTTAGATAGCAAAGCGTGAGCTGCAATAACCAGAACTACACAACACAGTAGGATTGAAATAGTAATGATGAGAGTGAAGCACAAGAATAAGGCTATCATAGTGCAACTAGATTATGTTCTCTCTAAGTTATATTCTGAGCACAGCATGTGAAGCTCTAAGTCTGCCTTTCAGGTTCCCCCGGGAGGACATCGACCCTCATACCTGAGCAAAGGCCTGTAATCTGCATCAGCATCTGCAACGGGGCAGTCAGCATCTAGTTGTAGGTTCCTGGTCGGAATCTCCCTCTGACGTGTATTAGGACTAGAAAGTGTTTTTATAACTAACACGCAGATGTAAGAAAATGTCCCTACGTGAGGATGTGTATTTTCTACGAATACTAGAGACTAAACTTCTACCACGTTTACCGGCAATGTACCAGACTGTAGCCTTGACTGAAGCACAGGGCGATCAAGAATGCATTGTTTGAGAACACAGTGCTAAACTAAGCTAAACAGTGTGATAGGAGGAAATAAAAACAAGACCGTAAAACTGGTTATTGTAAAATAACAGTGCGAGGCTGAATAAAATGTATCTAGGGCAAAGTGCACAGTGGCCTAGTATGTTAAACTAACGTGCATGAAGCTATATTAAAAATGGCTACACTACAGTATATTGTCAACTTTTCTTGCATTAAACTCCAGAGACACAACATGTGCTTTCCTAGGCAACAGGAGGAGCAAAATTTATGCTAAAAATGGAAAGACCCTTCCTACTGCTCTTTGTACATTGGGCTGAAGAAATGTGTATGTAGCAGGCAGAGAACTATCAATTGCAAAGTGGTGAAATAGCACTGATAAAAAAATACATGGAGCAAAATACATAACATGATAGACATGCCCTGATTGTGAGTTGCTTGATACGTGGAGAGTAAAAACTCCACACGAAGAGTTAAAGTTCACTTGTAGTACCACTGCACCAGTATAATGAAATTCAGAGTTAAGCCCCATGGAATTGGTAATAACTCTGTGGGTTTTAATGGCCATTTTACCAAATGGAGACGGTGAACTTAAGATATTTGAGAACCTACGAGTGGAATGTGTCCTCCAACCCCAACAGGTATGGTGATACCTGCAACTAAAGCATTGCCTGCAACTCTGCATGGAAGCTAATCCCTGGACCCTCCGGACCTTACCTGTGCCTCGACAATCTCCTCCCTAAGTGGCAATCCCATCTCTGGAAGGAGTTTGAAGAGGAGGACTGGACCAACATCGTCGAGGCCCTGGGTGGGAGCACTCAGGTGGCCCGCTTGAAGTTCTGTCTCTTCAAAACAATCCACAAATGGCACTGGACCCCAACAAAACTGCACAGAGCAGGACTCCTACGTCATGCGGACTACTGGCGATTGCCGGCCACTCTGTGAGACCTAGCACATATCCTCTGTGATTGGCCCATCGATTCAGCCCTTCTGGGAGATGGTGGGTTTCACCCTCTGTGTCTCTACGGCCCTTCGGATACCCTTTTCCCCATCCTTAATCCTTCTTCATGATATGGGAGACTCACCAAGTCTTTCCTGTCACAACACCATCTGTTGCACAGAGCCCTCGCGACCGCCAAGATTTGTATCCTCTGCCACTGGAGATCCCCTGCCCCACCCACATCGGAGGAGTGGACGGTGGCAATGGTCTAGACTGCCAGCCATGAACAGATCATCTACCACATGCAAGATCAGTCTGCCCTGTTCATGCAAATATGGGCGCCCTTCCTCGCAGACAGCCTGAAACATGCTTGTCGCTTCTCCATTACTAATGACACAGTTGCTAAAGGGAAGGGAGTCATCATTGACACCTCTGCTACCCCACCTGCCTCGCCCCATCTACCTTCTATCCTCCCTCCCACCTGCCCCTCCCTCTACCCAACACCCTCCCCCTTCCCCTCCCTAGGCCCTTCCAGAGGCCAGGTACCCTACCCTATCCTGGGTTTGTTCTATATGGCCCCCCTTTAACCTTGCTACCTTACTGCTGGATGCCTTTAATCGATCTGAGTCATGTCTTCTTTCCCCTCCTCCTGGGCTGCCCCTCCTATCTTTTTGCCATACCACGGCCCCTCTCCCACCATCTTTGTTACCTTTGAGCTCAGCCCTCCCGACAGGGTGCCTAGTATTCTTGCCCTCTGATGCTAGGACCTTTCATATGTGTCTCCTGTATTTATGACCTCATATTTGAATGTTTTACAAGATCATACCCTTTGTACCTCCCTGTTTCCTTCCTCCCTCTTACCCTCTCCTCCTTCCCCACTCTCTCCCTTCCCTCAGTCTTTCTCTCTATTTTTATCTTTATTTTTGTTTTTATGTACTGACAAATCATTAATATGTTTTTCAATAAAACATTACAACACAAACTGAGTTCCTTATTCCATTTGGTTTTATACAAACTTTTACCACCTGCTCCGAGTAGGTGCTAAATATATGTGAGCATCTCTATGTGGAGTATGGGTGGAGTAGGAGTCTGGGGAGTAGACAAAGGAAGTGGAAGCTCAGCTACATTCTTGTGGAGGGTATTGTTTTCTCCCCCCTGACAAAAGCAACTGGGGAAAGTGACGTTGTTTGTGAAAACCTAGTGTGGGAACACTGAGCCACTCTGAATCAGGTGGAGCAGAATTCCATGTGGTAATTCTCCTTTGCTTAACCCCTTTGCTGCCAGGCCTTTTCCCCTCAGGTGCCAGGCCTTTTTTTTTTGTCTATTTGGGGCAGTTCGTGCTGAGGCCCTCATAACTTTTTGTCCACATAAGCTACCCACGCCCAATTTGCGTCCTTTTTTTCCAACATCCTAGGGATTCTAGAGGTACCCAGACTTTGTGGGTTCCCCTGAAAAAGAAGAAATTAGCCAAAAATACAGCAAACATTTAGTTTTTTTTTTTTTTTTTTATGGGAAAAAGGGCTGCAGAAGAAGGCTTGTGTTTTTTTCTCTGAAAATGGCATCAACAAAGGGTTTGTGATGCTAAAATCACCAGCTTCCCAGCTTTCAGGAACAGGCAGACTTAAACCAGAAACCCCAATTTTTACTATTTTTTGTGCTTTCAGCCTCCTTCCAGTCAGTGACAGAAATGGGTGTGGAACCGATGCTGGATCCCAGAAAGCTAAACATTTCTGAAAAGTGGATACAATTGTTTATTCAGCAAGGGGTGATTTGTGTAGATACTACAAGGTTTTCCTACAGAAAATAACAGCCGAAATAAAAAAAAGGAAATTGAGGTGAAAAAACTGCCATTTTTCTCAATGTTTACTCTGTAACTTTTTCATGCAATGTCAGATTTTTTGAAGCAATATATTGTTACATCTCCTGGACTCTTCTGATTGCGGTGATATATAGGGCTTGTAGGTTCATCAAGAACCCTAGGTGCCCAGAGCCAATAAATGAGCTGCACCTTGCAATGGGTTTTCATTCTATAGTGGGTATACAGCAATTCATTTGCTGAAATATAAAGAGTGAAAAATAGGTATCAAGAAAACCTTTGTATTTCCAAAATGGGCACAAGATAAGATGTTGAGCAGCAGTGGTTATTTGCACGTCTCTGACTTCCGGGGTGCCCATACTAGCATGTGAATTACAGGGCATTTCTCAAATAGACTTCTTTTTTACACAATGTCTTACATTTGGAAGGAAAAATGTAGAGAAAGACAAGGGGCAATAACACTTGTTTTGCTATTCTGTGTTCCCCCAAGTCTCCCAATAACAATGGTACCTCATTTGTGTGGGTAGGCCTAATGCTAGCGACAGGAAACACAACATGGACACATAACATTTTTACATTGAAATCTGACGTGTTTTTTGCAAAGTGCCTAGCTGTAGATTTTGGCCTCTAGCTCAGCCGGCACCTATGGAAACCTACCAAACCTGTGCATTTTTTAAAACTAGACACCTAGGGAAATCCAAGATGGGGTGACTTTTGGGGCACTGCCCAGATTCTGTTACCCAGAATCCTTTGCAAACCTCAAAATGTGGCCATAAAAAACACTTTTTCCTAACAGTTCGGTGACAGAAAGTACAGGAATCTGAGAGGAGCCACTAATTTCCTTCTACCCAGCGTTCCCCCAAGTCTCCCGATAAAAATGGTACCTCACTTGTGTTGGTAGGGCTAGCGCGCGCGAAAGGAAATGCCCCAAAACACTATCTGGCTCCATCAAAATTATCAAATACAAAACTACCTGTTTTTGTGGGGTGGGGCACCTGCGTTTTTGGTCCTGGGCTCAGCAGCCATCTAGGGAAACCTACCAAACCCAGACATTTCTGAAAACTAGACACCCGAGGGAGTCTAGGGAGGTGTGACTTGCTCGGATCCCCCAATGTTTTCTTACCCAGAATCCTCAGCAAACCTCAAATTTAGCTAAAAAATCACTTTTCCTAACATTTCAGTGACAGAAAGCTCAGGAATCTGAGAGGAGCCACAAATGTCCTTCCACTAAGCGTTCCCCCAAGTCTCTTGATAAAAATGATACCTCACTTGTGTGAGTAGGCCTAGTGCCCGCAAAAGGAAATGCCTCAAAACACTATCTGGATACATCAAAATGATCAAATACAAAACTACCTGTTTTTGCGGGGTGGGGTACCTGCGTTTTTGGTCCTGGGCTCAGCAGCCATCTAGGAAAACCTTCCAAACCCAGACATTCCTGAAAACTAGACACCGAGGGAGTCCAGGGAGGTGTGACTTGCTTGGATCCTCCAATGTTTTCTTACCAAGAATCCTCAGCAAACCTCAAATTTAGGTAAAGAAAATCACTTTTTCCTAACATTTTGGTGTCAGAAAGTTCAGGAATCTGAGAGAAGCCACAAATTTCCTTCCACCCAGCGTTCCCAGAAGTCTCCTGATAAAAATGGTACCTCACTTGTGTGGGTAGGCCTAGTGCCCGCGAAAGGAAATGCCCCAAAACACTATCTGGATGCATCAAAATTATCAAATACAATACTACCTGTTTCTGCGGGGTGAGGCACCTGCGTTTTTGGTCCTGGGTTCAGCATCCATCTAGGGAAACCTACCAATCCAGACATTTCTGAAAACTAGACACCCGAGGGAGTGCAGCGAGGTGTGACTTGCGTGGATCCCCCAGTGTTTTCTTACCCAGAATCCTCAGCAAACCTCAAATTTAGCTAAAAAAATCACATTTCTGTGTGGGATCACCACACCGGGACAAAGTTCCTACCACCCAACGTTCCAACCAGTCTCCCGGTAAAAATGATACCTTACTTGTGTTGGTGGGTCAAGTGCCTCTGACAGGGAAGAGACAAAAGTGGGTATACAGCAATTCATTTGCTGAAATATAAAGAGTGAAAAATAGGTATCAAGAAAACCTTTGTATTTCCAAAATGGGCACAAGATAAGATGTTGAGCAGCAGTGGTTATTTGCACGTCTCTGACTTCCGGGGTGCCCATACTAGCATGTGAATTACAGGGCATTTCTCAAATAGACTTCTTTTTTACACAATGTCTTACATTTGGAAGGAAAAATGTAGAGAAAGACAAGGGGCAATAACACTTGTTTTGCTATTCTGTGTTCCCCCAAGTCTCCCAATAACAATGGTACCTCATTTGTGTGGGTAGGCCTAATGCTAGCGACAGGAAACACAACATGGACAAAAAACAAAACTCCCTGGTGTCTAGTGGTTTTTGCCCTAAGGGGGCGACCCTTGCCTAGGGGTCGCTTCCCACATACATAAAACAAAACAACAAACAAAAAAAATGATCCCTGGTGTCTAGTGGTTTCTGCCCCCCCGGGAGCAGATCGGCCTGATTATTATAGGCCGATCTGCCCCCAGGGGGGCAGAAATGGCCTAAAAATAAATTACTCCCCTAGGGAGCGGCCTTGCTCAAGGGGCCGCTCCCCTTGTGACATACACACAAAAAAAACGAATTCCCTGGTGTCCCCCCATTGGGGGCAGATTGGCCTAATAAAAATAGGTTGATCCACCTCCAAGGGGGGCAGAAATGGCCTCAAAGTAATTTTGCCCCCAACGGAGTGACCCTTGCCTAAGGGTTCGCTCCCCACATACATAAAACAAAAAAAGATCCCTTGTGTCTAGAGGTTTCTGCCCCCCTTGGAGGCAGATCGGCCTAATTATAATAGGCTAATCTGCCCAGAGGGGCTCAAAAATGGCCTAAAAACAAATTGCGTTTGGGCAGCAGAAATGCAGAGAGAGACAGGAAAGGAGAGGAAAGGCCTTTCATGCTTCTCTCGCCCCCTCCACATGATCAGAGGAGAAATGCTTTTGCATTTCTCCTCCGATCCACGCTGGAGTGCAGGCAGCCTCTGATGAGGTCAGCGCGCGATCATGTGCTGATGTCCATCAGATGCCATGGGGGAGTTTGGGGGGGTGGGGGCTTAAGGGGAAGTGATTCCCCTTCCATCCCTGCCCAGGGGAGGAGGGTGGCAAACCCCCGGGGGGGGGGCGCTAGTGCTTCCCCTGTGGGCCCCTAGCTGGACGTAATGGTTACATCCATGACACCCGAGGGGTTAATTCACAATCAGGGTCTTAGCAGAAGCAATATGTTATGTTGATGGCTAATATTTTGTTTACCAGTTTTGATGCCAACACATATTCTCTCTTTGCACCATTATTTCTAAACTTTAGTCTGGCATGCAGAGGATTAAAGCTAGTGCATTTACGTAACATCGTGAAGTTCATGAAAAGCTTTATGATCGCGCAATTGTGTTGAGGGAAACATTGCCAAAAAACAGGTTAGTGGTTCATCTAATATCAAGTAGGGATAGAAGGACAGCTGGATTGAAAGAATATCAGTAACCAGGTGTCTCTCCAAAACCCATAAATGCTTATACATATGGATGCCCTGTGATTTCCTGTTCAGAGATTAAGCCAAAAATTAGGGGCCTAAACCCGACAGAGAATGCTGGGGCAATATGTCTCTGAAAGCCTGATTTCATGAGAATATGAGGGCTTCCATAACATAGGTTGTCAGTTTACACACACACACACACACACACACAATAGCATGATTAAAGAACAGCTATTTAATCATGTGTATGTCCTCCACATAAGGTATTGTTTTGCATAAGCTCTTCACATATATCTAAGTTATGTGAAGTATAATCTAGTTCTTCAAGCTCCAATGTAGATAATGTACTTAAAGCAGTTGATGTGTTTTATGTATGTGGGAATGGCATTATAACCAACAGCTGTAAAAGCAAAAGGAGGACAAATAGACCAATATGTATTACAGAAGATCAAATCAAATCATTAACATTTATAAAGCGCGCTACTTACCCGTGCGGGTCTCAAGGCGCTGGGGGAAAAAGGGGGGTTATCGCTGCTCGAACAGCCAGGTCTTTAGGAGTCTCCGGAAAGCGGAGTGGTCCTGGGTGGTCCTGAGGCTGGTGGGGAGGGAGTTCCAGGTCTTGGCCGCCAGGAAGGAGAAAGATCTCCCACCCGCCGTGGAGCGGCGGATGCGAGGGACAGCAGCGAGTGCGAGGCCAGAGGAGCGGAGGAGGCGGGTGGGGACGTAGAAGCTGAGGCGTCTGTTGAGGTATTCCGGTCCCTTGTCGTGGAGGGCTTTGTGTGCGTGGGTGAGAAGTCGGAAGGTGATCCTTTTGCTGACTGGGAGCCAATGCAGGTGTCTCAGGTGTGCGGAGATGTGGCTGCTGCGGGGTATGTCGAGGATGAGGCGGGCCGAGGCGTTTTGAATGCGTTGCAGGCGATTTTGGAGTTTGGCTGTGGTCCCGGCGTACAGGGTGTTGCCGTAGTCCAGGCGGCTCGTGACGAGGGCGTGGGTCACGGTTTTTCTGGTGTCTGCGGGGATCCAGCGGAAGATCTTGCGGAGCATGCGGAGGGTGAGGAAGCAGGCGGAGGACACGGCATTGACTTGCTTGGTCATGGTGAGAAGAGGGTCCAAGATGAAGCCGAGGTTGCGGGCTTGGTCTGTGGGGGTCGGTGCGGTGCCGAGGGCCGTGGGCCACCAGGAGTCGTCCCAGGCGGACGGGGTGTTGCTGAGGATGAGGACTTCCGTTTTTTCAGAGTTCAGCTTTAGGCGGCTCAGCCTCATCCAATCTGCGACGTCCTTCATACCATCTTGTAGGTAGGTCTTGGCGCTGGCGGGGTCCTTGGTGAGGGAGAGTACAGACAGTAAAGATGAAAAAAGATGAATTGCTAGTGCAATCTGGCAATTTTTACAATAGGTGCTGCTTTATGAGCCTATTGATTAACTCTTGCACTTCTGCTTGAACATGCAACCTTATTTTCTTTTTTCAGTCAAAAGATGTAGTTAGACAGTCGGGCCATAGGTTAATTATAAATAGCTTGTCGTCTTTTGGTTGCCTTCATTATTCTTTCATTTTTCTTTTGTTATACATAGATTTATTGATAATTGTAACTGTCTGTTTCTCTTCATTTGGGTTCATTGCACCCAAGTCATCATTTTACACACTGCATAATGCTCCTTACATATAACGCCATAGTAAAGCTTTGTTTCAAATGGATACTTAGGCCCATATTTATACTTTTTGGTGCAAAACTGCACTAATGCAGTATTGTGTCAAAAAGTTGCCACCAGCTTGCGTCATTCCAAAACACCAGACTTGCGCCAAATGTATGGAATGCTGCAATCCGAAGCTAAGCTTGGGCAAGCGTCAGAAAAAATGATGTTAGCCAGGTGGGATGGCGATAGGTGTGAAGGGGTTTTTCCTTAAAAAATGACGCTATGCTGGTTAGAGGCAAAATAAATTCAGTTAACCAGCCTAGCGTCATTTCCTGACGCACAATCATCCATAACACATGACTCCTGTCTTATAAAAGACAAGAGTCATGTTCACCACCCCAATGGCCATCAGGGGTGGACCAGTGTCCCCTGACATGGCCATTGCACCCAATGCCATGCAGGGAGCCCCATGTCAGGGCCCACAATGGCACTTAGAATGTTTTTTTTAAACACTTATCTATACTTACCCTACTTACCTGGGATGGAGTCCCCCATCCTCTGGTGTCCCTCCGGTGTGGGTTGGGGTGTTCCTGGGCTTAGGGTGGACACCTGTGAGCCCATTCCATGGTGTTTGGCCATGGAAATGGATCCACAGGTACCTTAATGCCTGGTCTGACCCAGGCATTAAATTATGGCACTAAGCATCCTTAGCGCCATTATTTAGGCCCGCCTCTCACCCGTGCACCATTTTTGCATGGGGTTAAATATGTTGCTATGGGCTTAGAGTAATATTTTAGAGGGGAACGCCTACCTTGCATCTCATTGACATAAGGTGAGTTCACGCACCCAAAAAATGACGTTAACTCCTATATTTTGACGCGAGACGGGTTTGGCATCAAAATATAACTATGGAGTTAAGTTTGCGCTGTTTTTTGTAAAAAAAAAAAACGCACAAATGACGAAAACACAGTATAAATATACCGCTTTCATTTGTAGCAAAGTTACAAAAAGTTCAAATATCTTGTTGGTCACTAGGGGGGCTCGAAGCACTTGTAGATGACCATTCATAGTGGCCAGAACATGGTGTCCCCAACAATTCAGAAGAATTTTCTAAAAAATATAATTTTGTAATTTCTCAATCAAATACAGATAAAATATTTATGTTTAAAGTGGTAATTAAAACAATTATATTTGCCAAACCAACTATGTACCGACTGTACATTTTCAAATAACATTGATGCTATGCACAGTTGTTATTTTGCAATTGGCATATTTGTCAAATGTAATTGAGATATGTATAGGCTTAAAGGATAATCTCTTCCTATCGCCACTCACTGTCCAAATCTTGAAATTGCTAAAGTTGCCACAGTGGTTATTTTCATAGTTCTTCTTTTGGAACATAATCAGCTTCTGAGATTTGAATGCTGGACGACCTACAGGTACTAGGTTTTCACACAGAATGGGTCTTAATGCTCTGTTGATGCATACAACTGAATTTTATAGTCATAGGGGCCACATTTCTTCATAGTTTTTTTTTTTAATTCAGTGTATCAATGATATTCTTAAAATATTGGATTGATTGACTCCAGAGACTGTAGTAGTTTCATATGTTTGTTACCAAACACATTTTGATAATAATTGTAAAAGATCTTCAAATTTTACAATAATAGCATTCAATGAGAATTTAGTAGGACTTTTTTTTATCAAGTACTTTACTCTCAGTAGGCTCTGAAACAACTTGCAAGTCCTGGGATATCTTTTTAGCGTCATAATATTTACCCAAATTGATATTTTGCTATTTGCAACTAAATCCTTCCACACACAGTATTCCAACCGACATAAGTTTTTGTCCAGTATGAGAGCCAATGTAAGTTTGTTTCCTTACCCTTAAGAAGGTTCGAATATATATTGCTTTATTGCTTTGAAATATCACGTCATGATGTTGTGCCTCATGAAATAATTATTTTTAAAAATCTCAAAACATAAAACTTATTTGATGAGAACTGTATTTGAAAAATGTCTGCCTTCTATTGCTTTTATCGTTCTCTAATATTCTACTCACCTGTATTTGTACCTTTTGTGATTTGTTGCTTTGCACCCCAAAGCATCCATGAGGCCGTAGGTACCTTTTTTCCTCAGGGGAACTAATGGTTGTAACGCTGCTATTATGCGTTCTTATTGCGATATGGATCAACAAGACTACAGTAAAGGGCTTCCAAAAATTCTACTGTGCGGTGCATCTTATAGGAACCTACTGGTTGTTTTGAAATTGGCATAATCAATACATGTAGAAAGAAATGTTATTTTAAGCTGTGCCACGAGTGTAGTTTGTACTCGCCATAGGCTGTCCAGTGATAGGCCTGCTCATGGGTTTCAATCACAAAGCACTTCCTCTTGCAGCAAATGTATTTATTCCCTGTCACTGGGAGCACGTCATGGGCAGACAAGCAGCCACACAATCTCAGACTGCAGAGAAGGAAAATGAACAACTCTGGGATAGACAGAATTAATGTTGTGACGGCCCACACAGCGTGATCTAATCACCAGGGCACGTTAGCTGAGAGTGATCAGCTTTATTTAATAAAAGCTCCTCGGCAAAATAACTATAGCAGCTGTTTTCTCTTTTTTAAGTAGCTGTTTATCTCGCTTTATTCACCGGGTATCGGTGTTGGTCAACGTCATTTCATATCTTGAAAAAAAAAATAATCTCTTGGGAGAAAGTCTATGGATCTCTTGTGTGGGTGTCCGTATGCTGAGGATCACATTACTGTTTTACTGTTTCATTCAATTTGGAGGGAGCCGCCTGACTCTAGCCTTCCTCTTGCTGGTGGTAGTGAGTGCAGTAGGTCATTGAGGTTGATTGACAGGTGCATGTCGGATGCTCCCTTTCTCCGTCTGAAACACTCCAAATGACGGATTGCCACCTCACAGCGCAGCAGGACACGAATACGTACACGCAGTTGTTGGTCAGGTACAGCGTGAACGATTTCTCAAGCCTTTATTATTTTCTGCCCCCAAATGAGACTTACCACACCACACACATTAAATCCTAGTTCGCATTGTGCCTTGTCCACTGCTTTATTTCACCACCTGGAAGGTTCATGTTTAAACTTTGGCCGATCAAATTAATCTTGTTGCCAGACCTCAGGTTTAGTCAATTTCTTTAGATTAGTCTCACTTTAGACTTTAGTTTGATTATTGTGAACCATGTGTTGGTTTAGCATGTGTGTTGTGTCTGCTTTTGTGACTGCGATGTTTAAAAACACAAAGAATCAAGCAGCTCAAGTGTTTTCATTCCTCGGAAGCAGTTTCCTTTCAGTGGAGTGTTTTTTATCTGATTGTACATTTTTTTTTCAATTCACTCCCATTCCAGGTGATGGGAGATAAAGCTCGGTACATGCAGGGCTCCTTGCAGCCTGCAAATGAAACACTGGCACAGTCTGAAAGGTGCAGGTGGTCTGACCGCGCCTCCTAACGCAGCCCGGCACAGGAGCCTTAATAAACAACTCTATTCTCCCTCTGGGAGCAGTATCTGGGGAGCTGAACTGGTCTGAGGCTGCCGCTGTGATGAAATGCCAGAAGAATATCCCGTCGAAGGCCGCGCCAGGGGTTATTTTTCCGTAGCTTTTTTGTCTTGTCGTCTTTGTCTTTCCAAGGGGTCAGTGAGTCTTTCTATTGCAGATGGAGCTTGCTTTTTTATCTGTCGGAATGTGTTTTGCATGTGTATGTTAGAGAATGTTTTTAGTACATACCTTTTCACCGTATCTTTGGAGTGAGGGAAACCGAAAGAAAGACCTTTTCCCTTTTTCCTATACCTTGACACAGTGGCAGGCTGTAGTGCTAGAGGAGGGGTCGTCAGTTGCAGAGGTGGGCGTTATGTTTCTCACATGACTGCAAATTGATAAATATTTAGAACATTTAAAATTTGCTATAATCATTAGATCAATAAAACTGGTGCGCAGTAGAAAGATTATTGTTTTATTGAAGCTATCCAAATTTGGTTAGTCATTTTTTAAAATGTGTGCTACTATTAATATTAATTTATAATTTTGATAATTGAAATTAACGCACCACCAAATTGCTTTGTTGGTTTGTAGGGCAGCTCGGTTACTACAGATTCATCTTTGAAAGCCGTTGTTGCGTTACATCCCACTACAGAACAAGCAACATTGTACACTACCCTAATACACAGCATGGCAGAAAAATCCTATTCCACTTGAAAGTCAGATTACTTCGAGGCTTTATTTATCTTTTGACAAGACAATACCTTGTCTTACATTTGCCTTAAATTTAATGTTATAAAGTAGAGATTAACCTCAGAATTGCCTTTCACAAGTATGTGCACGTTTGGAATTTAAAGTTGAAGGCCCTTTCTGATGTCGAAGAAATTTCAAGTTTGAAAATGTAAAACAAATTGAAGCATAAAAGGGTGCATTTTTTCCCCTATTTTTCTGTGCATAGTTGTCTTACTGAGCAGGACTCCTCTCTTTAAAAATGCAAATTAGTGAAGAAATAATCTTGTTTCCAGATGGTTTTAAAATGTTGCCATTGTTTTAAACTGAGTACCAATCTAGTTTACTGCTTTGAGTTGGAAGACATTCAGACACTACTCTGCGTTCATTTACATGTGCTGTTATTGTCACCTGGACATAGGCTGGGCTGAGATATAACATCATCGATGCTTTCACAATTGCTTTAAATATATTTGTGAGCCTCGGTCTTAGAAGTAATTAGACAAGAGTGTATTATTATTACTTCCCCAAACGGTAAATAGGTGAAGCAGCTAAATGGGTGGAAAGCTTGGGAGAGGTGAGGCTCAGGTTTAAAATGCCTAGTGGGAATGCTTAAATGGCTTGTGTCTATACCACATCTTGAAACTATAAATGGGATACTTAATTAGACCTAATAAAAAGATATACTGTACATAGAAATATAATTATTTAACAGCTCATGTTGAGCAGCTATCCTTGTATGCCACCACTAAGTGTACCTTGTGAAAAAAAAGCAAAATATTTTAAAACATTTTAAAATGTGTTTACAATCAATTGCAATAAAGCTTCTCGTTCAATATTAGTCTTTGCTAAAATCATAGCCACATTTTATAAGATTCACGTGCAGGATATACTGAGGGTGCAATTTCTTAATTCCTTTGAGTAACTGTACACACTGCCAATATAAATAGATGTGTCTGGGAGGATGAGCATGTTTTAAATGTAAACATAAGACTACAAATACCATGCACGTTGTTGTTTTTCAAAAATCACAACTGTTGCATGGTATGTTGTGCATCGTGTAGTTTTTTGTAGCGTTGGGTGTGCACATTTTCTTTATATTTGTTTTATGTACATTTATATAACAAAGAAAAACGTCAGATGAGTTTTTGTGAACCTGCACTTGCTTCCATTGCATGCTGTGATGGATAACTGCTAAGTTTTCAAAATATAAAGTATTGCTATTCCAAATTATTTCATTGACTTTCCTAAATCATACATGTCTGTAAACAAGGGCTGTACTCTATACATTCCATAAGAAAAACAATAGTGTCGTGCGTACTCCAGTTACCACACAATTTAGTTTGATGTGTGCCGGTTGATGACTGCAATAATTTACTCTGTAATCAAATCAAAATACATATGTTCAGACGTGTCACACTCGTTGACTTTACAAGCTTTTTTCAAACTGTGTGATTATTTTAGTTTCTTCCACATAAAAACACAAATCTTAATGAATAGTAGTAGAAAAGCCAAGTTGTCAAATACTGAGCAACATGAGAAAGATGAATTGTTTTTGATGGTAGAGGTAAGGGGCACATTGATCTTTTTAGTCCACAGTAACAAAAGATGATTGTGTTAGTCACTACATACAGCTTCCAGTCCTACAAAAAAATGATACATTTTTAGCAGCATAATCCAGCGGACCAGAGAAAGAGATCTACATCTAACTTTTGACATCAGCATGATGCAGTGAGGTACTGACTGTGTTCTACATGTTTGGCTAACTTCCCTAACTTTAAAATCAGACCAGAACATCTGCAGTATTCCTTCCTGTTCGAAAACGTATCTTTTTGAAGAAGTTAACAGTGGCAGCACCAGTTGTAGGATTTATATGAGGTTTTGTAAAGTGATGTATCCTACAGTTAAACTAACTCGGTGCATTTATAAGGGTTGGGAGCAAAATGAGTTGTATAGGTGCGAGCAACCTGAATGTATGCATACAATCAGGAGTGTCAACATCTTTCCTAAGATCTAGCATGGGGTAGCAGATCGTTGAAATCCATTGCCAATAAGCAGTGTTGAATTACTCTGAAAGTAGTGCTCTGCAACCGAGTGCATAGTATCAAGAGAGAATAAGGGAGGAAGGTGAACCGTCTTATTTAACCACATCACGTGAATTTCGCCAGCTTTAATTGAGGGATTACAGACTACACAAGCATATTCCCTCATATTCATGGAACAGACACACAATCAAAAATAAATAAACAGGAGGGTAAAAGTCAATGTTCTTGAAGTGAATGGTTAAGCGTTGGTGATGGGAATCCTAGTAAGAATCCCTCACTGGCACTCCCTCCTCCATGGATGATCTAAGACAAGAGACAACCAGGCTTACAGACATAAATGGCAGGCAACAACTTTACATGTGGTAGCAGTGGATAAACCAATTGTACATCCCAGATCAATGTGTATGCTCAATGTAACTATTCACAGAATTATTATAATAATCCAATGTCTAATATCAATGGTGCTGCACAGATTGCACTATTTCTCCCCACTAGAGTGTGTGAAGAGTCACACTCAATGGAAACTTTAAGGAATCCAGCACAAACCTCCACTGGAGGTTCATAAATAAAGTGTCACAGAACTGTAAATATGTGAATAAAAAAATACTTAATGGATGTTTTACATAGGAAAATGCAAATAATTCATGTCTATGGATTAACAAAATGAGATCAATTTCAACAAGTAAAAACGTGAGATAAATGCAGGTGAAACACATAGTTGTTTAAATCAAAAGCTAGAGTTTATAAAGATGGACAGTAGAGCACAACTTGTACGGTCTGTAAATGGCAGGCAGAGTGGGACAGCGAAGTGGCAGTAGCAAACAAGGGATGTACTAATACCGTTAGGCAGCAATGTGAGGAATAACAACATGTCCATGCGCAGTTATAGGCAGAGCAGAAGAGGCGCATCTTCAGTTTAGGTACATTTAGCCATCTGAGGTTATTAATTTACTAAGCATTAACAATGGCACCTCTGTTTTGCTTTCTTTGATCCTGCTTTGTACCAGCATCTAGAGTCATTGGGCTTGCATAGCCCACATTAGGAAGTGAAAATTCTTCAGGAGCTGTGAATATACAGTTGTACATCTCAACTAAAAAGAAGAACAGCATCTCCAGCCAATGCTCCATCTGGCAGAGGTGAAGTGTAGTACAATTCATCCTGCAGTAGTCATTTTGGAGCTGCAAGCTGTACTGTCTATGAGGAGCAGCACTGTGCACACATCACCCACTTGGCTCTTCCCCCCCCAAGCATGCAATTATTCAGCCAAGTACTCTTAGAATCAATCAATCAATCAATCAAGAAATTTGTATAGCGCGCTGCTCACCCGGAGGGTCTCAAGGCGCTGGGGGAGGGGGGACCGCTACTGCTCGAACAGCCAGGTCTTGAGTTGCTTCCTGAAGGAGAGGTGGTCTTGGGTCAGGCGGAGGTGGATGGGGAGGGAGTTCCAAGTCTTGGCTGCCAGGTAGGAAAAGGGTCTTCCTCCCATGGTGGCTTTTCTAATGCGTGGCACGGCGGCGAGGGCGTGGCTGGTCGATCGTAGCTGGCGGGTGGGAGTGTAGGAGGTCAGGCGGTTGTTGAGGTACCTGGGGCCCAGGTCGTGGAGGGCCTTGTGTGCGTGGGTGAGGAGACGGAACGTGATTCTCTTGCTGACGGGGAGCCAGTGCAAGTCTCTCAGGTGTCCGGAGATGTGGCTGTGACGGGGGATGTCAAGGATGAGGCGTGCGGAGGCGTTCTGGATGCGTTGGAGTCTTTTCTGTAGTTTGGCCGTGGTTCCGGTGTAGAGGGTGTTACCGTAGTCCAGTCGGCTGGTGACGAGTGCCTGGTGACCGTCTTCCTGGTTTCGATGGGGATCCATCGGAAGATCTTTCGGAGCATGCGTAGGATGTTGAAGCATGATGATGAGACGGCGTTGACTTGTCTGGTCATCGAGAGGGAGGAGTCCAGGATGAAGCCCAGGTTGCGTGCGTGGTCCGTTGGTTTGGGTGCGCTGCCCAGGGCAGGGGGCCACCAGGAGTCGGCCCAGGCAGAGAATGTGATGATCCAAGGATGAGGACTTCCGTCTTGTCTGAGTTCAGTTTCAGGCGGCTGTTCATCATCCACTCGGCTACGTCTTTCATCCCTTCGTGCATGTTGGTTCTGGCGGTGGCTGGGTCGTTGGTGAGGGAGAGGATCAGCTGGGTGTCGTCGGCGTAGGAGATGATGTTGAGGTTGTGTTGGCGTGCGATGGCTGCGAGGGGGCTCATGTAGACGTTGAAGAGGGTGGGGCTGAGTGATGATCCTTGTGGTACGCCGCAGCTGACTTCGGTGGCCTCGGATCTGAAAGGGGGGAGGCGGACTCTCTGGGTTCTTCCGGCGAGGAACGAGATGATCCACTCTAGTGCCTTCTCTTGGATTCCGATGTTGCTGAGGCGCTGCACTAGGGTGCGGTGGCAGACAGTGTTGAACGCTGCGGAGAGGTCCAGGATGATGAGGGCCGCTGACTCCCCGTTGTCGAGCAGGGCTCGGATGTCGTCGGTGGCTGCGATGAGGGTGGTCTCGGTGCTGTGGTTGGCTCGGAAGCCGGACTGCGAGTGGTCGAGGGATCCATTAGTCTCGAGGAAGGCGGCTAGCTGTCTGTTGACGGTCTTCTCGATGACTTTGGCAGGAAACGGGAGGAGCGAGATGGGGCGGTAGTTCTTGAGGTCGGTGGGGTCTGCTGATGGTTTCTTCAGGAGGGCGCTGAGTTCGGCATGTTTCCAGCTCTCCGGGAAGGTGGCGGTGTTGAAGGAGCAGTAGATGATGTCCCGGAGATGGGGTGCGATGACTGAGTCGGCTTTGTTGAAGACGTGGTGGGGGCATGGGTCGGTTGGAGAACCGGAATGGATGGTGTTCATCATCTGGATGGTGTCTTCGGTGCTGACCGGGGTCAAGGCGCGGAGGGTGGTGTTGGGGGGCGTCGGTTTGGTGGTTGGGTGCGTGGTCTGTGCACCGAAGCTGTTGTGCATGTCAGTGATCTTGCGGTGAAAGAACGAGGCGAGTAAGTCGCAGAGGTCTTGTGAGGGAGTGATGTCGTTGTTTCCGGCGCTGGGGTTGGAGAGCTCTTTGACGATGCTGAAGAGTTTCTTGCTGTTGTGTGCGTTGTTGTCTAGTCGTTCTTTGAATGCTGTCTTCTTGGTGGTGTGGATCAGCTGGTGGTGTTTGCGGGAGGCGTGCTTGAGGGCGGTCATGTTGTCTGTGGTCGGGTTTTTTCGCCAGGCTTTCTCGAGGGTGCGGCAGTTCTTCTTGGAGTTCTTGAGGTCGTTGTTGAACCAGGAGGCTTTCTTGCTGTTGGGCCTGGTGGGATGGGTTTTCAGAGGTGCGAGGTTGTCAGCGCAGTTGGTGATCCACTGTGTGAGGTTGTTGGCTGCTTGGTTGGGGTCCGCTGAGCTGGCGGGAGGGTTCTGGCTCAGTGATGTGGAGAGCTGGTTGGTGGTGATCTTGTTCCAGCTCCTGCGGGGAGCCTGTTGTGGGTGGTGGTGAGTCGTGGTTCTTCTGAAGCTGAAGTGGACGCAACTGTGGTCTGTCCAGTGGAGTCCGGTGGAGTGGCTGAAGGAGATGTACTTGCTGGAGGAGAAGACTGGGTCAAGCGTGGGTCCGGCGTAGTGGGTGGGGGTGTTCACCAGTTGCTTGAGTCCGAGGTTGGCGAGGTTGTCCAGCAGGGTGGTGGTGTTGTTGTCGTTGTTGTTCGCCAGGTGGAAGTTGAGGTCCCCTGGAAGGATGTAGTCAGCGGAGGGGAGGGCGTGTGGGCTGATGAAGTCTGCGATGTCTTCACTGAATTGTGTGCTGGGTCCTGGGGGTCTGTAGATGAGGGTGCCTCTGAGTGTGGTCTTGGGGTCGGTGTGTATCTGGAAGTGGAGATGTTCGGCGGCTGTGAGGGTGTCGTGGGAGTTGGTCGTGATGCGGATGGTGTTCTTGTGGACGATGGCGATGCCTCCTCCTGTCTGGTTGACGCGGTCCCTCCGGGTGATCTTGTATCCGTCCGGGATGGCGATGGCGATGTCGGGCGCTGAGGAGGTGTTCATCCAGGTTTCTGTGAGGAAGGCGACGTCTGGAGATGTGGTGTCGAGCAGGTTCCAGAGTTCTACGGCGTGTCTGTGGATAGAGCGGGTGTTGAGCAGGATGCACTTCAGGTGGTTGCTGCTGGTGCTTGGCTTGGCGGGTGCGGTCCGTGTCTGAATGCAGGAGAACTTGCAGGATTGGCAGGTGAAGGGCCCGTGGGTGCGTCTAGGGGTGGCTCTGCAGCAGCCGGGGATCCGGCCGGTGTTGATTGCGATGAGAGTGGCGGCGTTGTAGGTCTTGCGAGTGGGCTGGCCTCTGCGGGGGCCAGGGGGTCTGGCGCTGGGTGCGGGCCAGTCACGGACGGGCGCAGACGGGCTTGCCTTAGGCGCGCCTTCGCCACGCCAGCGGCGCGGCCGCTGCGCGGCCTCCATATGAGTGGGAGAGGGAGGGAGGAGCAGCTGGGAGGTGGGAGCGGGGCGGCCAATGGGGTGCGAGGGGGGCGGAGCTACGGGACGCGGAGGCGGGAAACGGGCGGCGAGGGGGAGATGCGGTGTGCAGGGAAACAGAGATTTAGGACCACAAACTGGGCAGAAAAAGGTGAGGGGAGCAGTACAAGGCAGCAAAAGGAAACAGGAATAAAGCAGCGGTCAGCGGTCTCACAGGGGCTGCGTGGCGGTGAGGGGAGCGACCTGCCTGGTAAACAGGGTCAGAGGTCGCTCTCTCTACCGCTGCGCGGCCTCCATATGAGTGGGAGAGGGAGGGAGGAGCAGCTGGGAGGTGGGAGCGGGGCGGCCAATGGGGTGCGAGGAGGGCGGAGCTACGGGACGTGGCGGCGGGAAACGGGCGGCGAGGGGGAGACGCGGTGCGCAGGGAAACAGAGATTTAGGACCACAAACTGGGCAGAAAAAGGTGAGGGGAGCAGTACAAGGCAGCAAAAGGAAACAGGAATAAAGCAGCGGTCAGCGGTCTCACAGGGGCTGCGTGGCGGTGAGGGGAGCGACCTGCCTGGTAAACAGGGTCAGAGGTCGCTCTCTCTACCGCTGCGTGGCCTCTATATGAGTGGGAGAGGGAGGGAGGAGCAGCTGGGAGGTGGGAGCGGGGCGGCCAATGGGGTGCGAGGGGGGCGGAGCTACGGGACGTGGCGGCGGGAAACGGGCGGCGAGGGGGAGACGCGGTGCGCAGGGAAACAGAGATTTAGGACCACAAACTGGGCAGAAAAAGGTGAGGGGAGCAGTAAAAGGCAGCAAAAGGAAACAGGAATAAAGCAGCGGTCAGCGGTCTCACAGGGGCTGCGTGGCGGTGAGGGGAGCGATCTGCCTGGTAAACAGGGTCAGAGGTCGCTCTCTCTACCGCTGCGCGGCCTCCATATGAGTGGGAGAGGGAGGGAGGAGCAGCTGGGAGGTGGGAGCGGGGCGGCCAATGGGGTGCGAGGGGGGCGGAGCTACGGGACGCGGCGCGGGAAACGGGCGGCGAGGGGGAGACGCGGTGCGCAGGGAAACAGAGATTTAGGACCACAAACTGGGCAGAAAAAGGTGAGGGGAGCAGTACAAGGCAGCAAAAGGAAACAGGAATAAAGCAGCGGTCAGCGGTCTCACAGGGGCTGCGTGGCGGTGAGGGGAGCGACCTGCCTGGTAAACAGGGTCAGAGGTCGCTCTCTCTACTGCTGCGCGGCCTCCATATGAGTGGGAGAGGGAGGGAGGAGCAGCTGGGAGGTGGGAGCGGGGCGGCCAATGGGGTGCGAGGGGGGCGGAGCTACGGGACGCGGCGGCGGTAAACGGGCGACGAGGGGGAGACGCGGTGCGCAGGGAAACAGAGATTTAGGACCACAAACTGGGCAGAAAAAGGTGAGGGGAGCAGTACAAGGCAGCAAAAGGAAACAGGAATAAAGAAGCGGTCAGCGGTCTCACAGGGGCTGCATGGCGGTGAGGGGAGCGACCTGCCTGGTAAACAGGGTCAGAGGTCGCTCTCTCTACCGCTGCGCGGCCTCCATATGAGTGGGAGAGGGAGGAGCAGCTGGGAGGTGGGAGCGGGGCGGCCAATGGGGTGCGAGGGGGGCGGAGCTACGGGATGCGGCGGCGGGAAACAGGCGGCGAGGGAGAGACGCGGTGCGCAGGGAAACAGAGATTTAGGACCACAAACTGGGCAGAAAAAGGTGAGGGGAACAGTATAAACAAATAGATCACTGTAGTTTTGATTCACAAACTGAGTGTTTGGAATCAAACACTGATACTTGACAGAACCGGTCTACTATAAGCTTCCACGCGAACTGACCTAGTCGAGCAATTCATGCTGCACTATCTGGCCTACTGCATTTAATCATTTGAAAATGTTCTGTGGATTCCAATTAGTGTAATACATATTTTTTTTATCAATCCGCTGCTTCAGCATTCGTTTTAGTTACAGGTTAGGGGTGTTCATTCTTTGATCTTCAAATTTAGGGCACACCATTGCTTTATTGGCGTGAGAGTTGGAGTGACAGATGGGTCATCATTGCAATTCGCCTGTTTCTGTCTCATCTCGTTTAGGCAGGTCGCTATGTCCAATCACCTTTATGGCTGAGGAAATCCAAGGGCAGCCAGCATCTTTATCCACAAGCCCAAGGGCCTAGGAAGGCTGCACATTTATGTGCTCTCTGGTTTTTGCCGAAGCAGCAGAACACAGGGTATTCACACGAGCTAGCTAAGGGAAATACAGGAAACACACATTAAATATGTGCCAAAGCTTCATCAAACTCTAGGGTACTAACAAAAGTGATTGTTTTTTTCCCTATCATCAGAAATCATGATACTTTATATATATATACATATACATACATATATACATATATATATTATTTTGCCTGATGATCTAAAATAGACCCTCATGTGTATCAGTGAGATACATTTTTGCAAAGTACACCTCGAACTAGCATTTATCTAATATATGTTTGTGTTCTTTATGATGTTCATAATTCGTTTTGCAGTTTCCAGGTCCTTATTATTAGAAACAAGGATGAGGCAGCATTGATATATTTAATATTTGTAAGTAGGCTAATCTCATTGCCAAAACAATGGCTGCCCTCAATTGACTTTCATTTGCATAACAAGAGAGTAACTGAAATACAAAAAAGATCCAATGATGAACTGCTGCTCTTAAGGTTGGGATGAGCATAACTTTTCTGAGATAAAAAATAAATACTTTTGAAAAACTGCTTTCTATGAGTGACAGCTTAGAAGCATCTTACATAACCTACATAAAATATGAAAAAATATCCTCAATGATATCGTACTCTGATTCATTAGCAGGGCCATGTGGTTTTCAGTCAGACATTAGCCGAAACATTTTGATATTACTACATTTATGTATAAAATACATACTGATATTGGCTTTCAGCCAGCATTTGTAATCCATTGGGCTGTTCTTGTCTGTTGTAAATAATGATACCCCTCTTGTAGATAGGAAGTCAGGTAGCCAGTCACGTAGGTTAAAGATGTAGATGTATTTAGATGAAGTTTCCTATGCTACAAGTAAATAGATGAATGGGTAAATGCCCCACCAGGAGCAGCTTCCTACTGCTCAGCCTATTCTCTCCAACTGCCCCTCTCTCCATTCAAGCACTCATCAACATTCCATTACATCACACACTGGCTGAGAAGCAAGGAACTGAGTAACCAAGGAGAGGATACATTATAACAACATCAGGTTACAACACATCTCTTCCCCTTAGAAATATACATAAAAATACAACAGGACAAAAGATGGAAATTACAACAATCAATATGTTCTTTAAATATTCGAGCACATAAATTATCAAGCAAGAAAAATATGATTCAACTCTCGCTGTTGGAAATGGCCCTTTGTGCAGGGTTATCTCTAAACTTTTAGCCCCTCAGACCTCCCATTTTAGACTGTGTGCTAAATTTCGTTTTTATTGGCCTTAGGACGCTCAGTAGTTTACCACTGCTGACCAGCACTAAATTGCAAGTGCTCTCTGTCTAAATAGTATTAGCGATTGGTTTATTCATGATTGGCATATTTGATATTCCAGTAAGTCTCTAGGATAGTGGAGCAGGTGTGTCCAGGGCCTCTAAATAAATTGTCACTAGTGGGCCTGTAGATCTGATTGTGCCACTTACATGAGTAGCCCTGCAAAAATGTCTCAGGCCTGCCACTGCAGTGTCTGTGTGTGCAGTTTCAATCTGCCATGTCGACCCGGCAAATGCACCCACTTGCCAGGCCCAAACCTTTGTCTTTTACTACATGTAAGCCACTCCTAAGGTAGGCCCAAGGCAGCCCCGTGGGCAGGGTACAGTGATATTACAAGATAGGACATCTACTGGTGTGAATTTTACATGTCCTGAATGACAGGAAGGGCAGGGTCTTGTGCACTACAAAGGATTTTCTTTGAATTTTGCCTACTTCAAAGGCAGAAATGGGTAAATATACTGGATTTTTGACTGCACAAAGTTAGAATCCTTCTGAACTGAGGAAAATCTTCCAGGAAGTGCTGGATGCTGTAGGAGGGACTGCCACTCTGCCTGTTGCTTTGCTGTGCTGGCCTAGTGTTTGCTGCTTCATTCCTGGGAGTGAAATGAGTGGGCTTTGCTTTCTACACCTTGCTTCCAAAAGTTCTCCATGGGCTTGCACTAAATATTGGGTATTTTTCTAATCTGGTATGGAGTACTTTTGAGGTGTTTTAACTCTGTTTCTCTGTTTCACTGTGTTTATGTCCAAATACTTTACACATTGCCTCTGAGATAAGCCTGTCTGCTTGTGCCAAGCTACCAAGGGGGTGAACAGGGGTTATCTTAGATATGTGCCCCCTTACCCTGACAGGAGTGAGGGTCCCTACTTTGACAGGGTGCAAATCACTGCCAACTAGAGTCCCCATTTCTAACACTCCTAACGGGTATCATTCAAACCTCTCTCATCGCCACACACAGGGCATCTTTACAATGCATATCCTTCTACCTTCATTGATCTCCAAACACAGGGCATCTCATGAATTAACAATGAGTCTCTTTCAACCCTCATTCATTGCCACCCACAGGGCATCTTTGTAATGGGTATGTTTCAGCCCTCACTCATCCCCACACACAGGGCATATTGTGAAATAGCAATTGGTTTCTTTCAACCCTTACTCATCGCCACACACAGGGCATCTTTGCAATAGGTATCTTTCAACACTCAGCCCCACACACAGGGCATCTGGTGAAATTACAATGGGTCTCTTTAAAGCCTCACTCATCCCCACATCCAGAGCATCTTGTGAAAATAGCACTGGGTGTCTTTAAACCCCACACTCATCCAAACTTCTGCACACCCAACAAGACACACACACAAACTACACACTATGCTTCTGCACACCCTGCAGGAGCATTTATGCTAAACATTCAATATAGCATTAAGTAAAATACACTTGACAGCATATATAAAGAAAACAGCATTAAGAATTATTCACTGGACGATCAAGTCCTCCATCCCGGTGAGCGACTCCTCACCCAAACATACAACCCAGAATAGAGACTGCAATTAACACAGTCCATCAGTCCACAAACACATGTGAGGATCAGCTTTTGCAAAAATCCAGATTTTTTTTCCAGAACGCTGGCAGAGCCGAAACACTGTATGCATGTCAAAATGAAGTTCGTTTTGTTGGGTGGATGCATTACATCCAAAAAATGGCTCCAAGATATGCCTCTCTCGTGCGTGCATATAGTTCTGATTAAATTACCCCCGCTTTCCTTTGGATAGATTGTACAAAGTTCTTCTACCTTGAGTACTTGCTGGGTAAATCCTACTTTAATGTTCACAGCCAAAGTGTAACAGTTATAGTCCTACCTCACTTTCAGCAACAATTGAAAAGATACTCCCTAAGCCTCCACAGTAACTACCTGCACAGTGAGGCACTCCTCATGCAGAACACCTGTTCTCAGGACACTCCCCTGCTAAAGGCCAGTGCGTGCTTTTCCCAGGTGAGAACATGCCAAAATGACACATGCTGCCTTATCTGATGAGACAGGCTGCTACAGGCGGATATATTCCTTGACGCCTCTTGCGTTTTAGTCCTTGTTTTTTTTCTTCTTATCGTTGTGGCATCAGATGACATGCGGAAATGGGGTCACTTCAAACTCAAACACTTGGCGTCTGAATGCATATTCCTTTGACCGTTCAGCATGGGCTTGTCCATGCGCAGTGTAACTCTCCTTGTCTCTGTGGCAAAGATCACCGTCCACCTTCAATAACTGCAAGGCTCTCGCAATACAGTTGCTGCTTGGACCGCCGTCCATGAGCCCTCACGTTTACTTCCGATTACAGTATGGCCAGTGCTTTAAATGGGCCGGTACTCTCCGGTACTGAGTACCGGCACTTTTTTATTTTGAGAGGGAGAGTACCGGCATATCTCATGAAAAACGTAATACTTTTAATTGGAGAGTACCGGCACTTCTCAGAAACAAGCAGGTACTCTGGTACAGAGTACCTGCACTTCTATTTTTCCATTTAAAGCACTGAGTATGGCTCTTGTGCCTCAGACATCATAGTGCTCTCTCGCGTTACAGTTGTTTTCACACAACAGCCCCCAAAGTCTCTCACTGTTTGCTGCCAAATCCTCCAAATTGAAATCTGCACTGCCTATGGCTTTTCGATTACGGTCGGGACCTCTCAGTCACACCGAGGTCTAACCACACTTCCAAAGGAGCCCGTAGGTATCACTGATCCTTTCAGTGCAAGAGTGAACATACAGAGATCAGCAGTACATTTCTTAAACTTACCATCTTTGATTAGATTGTCTGTAGACTGTCTGATGCAAAAGACACTTGTTTATTTCATCAGTTTAAAAGTGCTTAGGGCCAGATGTAGCAAAGGTTTTTACCCATTCTGTGCCTATGGGAAAAAGTGTTCGTACATATGGACCTTAATCTTCAATCAGCCTTCTCTTCTCATTTTCCTCAAATGTAGGTTTGTTTTCCAGTTATTGTCAGTATTGTAAACAATTATACCTCTTTTGAAGATTGGAAGTCAGATAGCCATTCACGTAGGTCAAAAATGTAGATTTATTTAGATGCAGTCTCTTAAGTTCCAAGTTATAAGTAAACTGGTAAATGGGTAAATGCCCCACCATGAGCAGCATCCTACTGCTCAGCCCACTCTCTCGAACTGCTCCTCTCTCCACCGAAGCACTCATCAGCATTCCATTACATCATACACAATGGCTCAGCAGCAGGGAACTGAGTAACCAAGGAAAGGGTGCATTATAACAACATTAGGTTACAATATTGTGCTAATATTCTTTTACCTCTGCCCTCTACAGGACACAGCAAGGGGAAATAGTTTATTTCACTTACGTTATTGGCTAACTTCACTGTGAGTGACCGCATTCTGCTCTTTCCTAAGAAGCACATCCGCTTAACAAGTTGTTCCCTTAAGTGCCAGGGACTACTATGTCAATGCGCATTTTGAGACAAAGTAATAAAATACTTTTATCCAATTTGTTTTTATTATTGAAGGCCTGCAGCTCCCACAGCAAACAAGTTTTACAAAAGCTATAACAAAACAGAACAAGTATTGGCAAAGTCAAAAGATTTGCAGCCAAGGCCAGACCTATTAGCTTTGCCAAATTTTGTTGTTACATTCCATGGAAAGGGGAATTAATTCTAGTGTCAATCCTACCACGGCCCCATCCACAGACTAAAAAAATGGCAAACAGCAGGTGGTAGCTCTCAGTGGGTCGTAGACCTCTTAGAAATTATGGTTCTCTGGTAACTAGTGAGTAGTTCACCAATAGGATGTTCTTATTTGCAAAAGTCATTCGAAATAGGGTTCCCATGTGTCTCTATTCTTATTAGTTCAAAGGGTGATCAATCAGGTTCCTACAATAACAGCAATCCAATTGGCCACCCTTCCTTCCAATCAGAATAGGTCCTTATGGTAGAATCAAGTAGATTGTCTGCTAGCAGCCAATCAGGAAGGTCCACCCTTTTCAATGGTCTTCAACAGAACAGATTTTGGCATTTCTTGAAATCAAATTTTTCTCTGGAGGCAGTGACTAAAAAAACCAAGGTGGCTTTTAACTTGGAATCATGTATAGTTATGGGAAATGGTATTTCTATTCATGTGAACAACACCTGCCTACTTCCATAACAGCCAAAAAGGAGATTGCATATCTAAACTGGAGTAAAATTCAAACAAACTGTTATGAGGGAAAAGACAACAGTATGAATGACGTGAAAGATGAAGCAATCTAAAAAATCTGACACCCTGAGAGATGATTACATTTTTTAGTACTGAGGCTACTGTACTGTTTTGTGAACCACTCTATGTATTAATAGTCAGGTCTGCAAAATACTCTATTGTAGTGGGTCGCAATTGTACCTACCTCATGAATATTAATTAGGTAGTTTGCAAATTATGACCCACTATGACTTCACAGGGATGGTGGCCTGGACATCACATCACCATGTCTGTGATTACTTTTAAATAAAACAATCATTAAAAAAAAAAATGCAACCTGTTTTCCATAATGGAAAATAAGATCATTTTAAAGTAAAAAAATTGAAGGATTAGTAACATTTTTTAAGAGTAGTCAGTTGTCCGTAGGACCACTGCCTACTCCTAATAAATGTTATTTTCAGCATTCACAACGGGGAGGGGGGTCACTTTTGTGTTGCTAGCAAAATGCTAATATTTTGCAACCAGATTCCGCCTGTAAAACAGTAGTACATCCCATTTCCAATCAGTGTTTCTAAGGGACGCCCTTTACAGGCCTCTTCCAAATATCGATCCAGTATTTACTTCCAAACCCAAATTGCACTTCAGTAACTGTTTAGGATTCTCAATTTGAGTTTATTACATAACCAAAGGCCTTTTTATAGTGGTAAGTAGCCCAATGTTTTGAATCAGACCCTTTGCAGGTGCAAAATTCCTTAGAACATTTGGCCCTACATGCTTATTTATTTCTGATAATCACTGATGTTAAGTACCAACATTTATGTTTTTTGGGGACCAATGTTTATCTTTCTGTACTTAGATCTAGAGTAAGAGAGATATACAGAGATAAGGGGGAAAGAAGGAGGAAAGGGAGAAATCAGGGATGAGAACCAACCCCCAAGATCCAGATAAAGAGACACAAATTCTAGGGGAGTGTAAGAAAGAGGCATGATGTGGAATCAAGACTAGGCACCTTTGGTATACAACCACCCTGTCACATGGCAGCTCTAGTATGTGGTACTTTGGGCATCTCCATTTTTTATATTAAGAGCCAAGAGAGTTTATTAGTTGTAATTACTGTTTTTTGCCTAGATACAGCTGTGTCCAAAACACAATCATGCCATTGTAATATGGATCTGGGTATAGGTGTGCACACTCATTTTTGGATAAGGGTCTTATTTTTCATCACTGGATTTCATCCAGTGTAACAAAGATAAAGGCTGAAAAGGGAGAAAGAAGGAACAAGAGAAATGAAAATGGGGCAAAGGTAGAAAGAGAGAAAGCAGAGATTAAACAAACTGCAAAAGAGAAAGATAAAGAGGCAGGAAGTGCAAGATGCTGGAAAAAAGAAGCACGAGTGTGAATCAAAAATAGTCAGCCTTGGTATTCAAGAACCCTAGCATACAACATACCTAGTATTGGGCTCAAAAGAAACACAATGTGCCCCAAGATTTCACCAATTATTGGACCTGACAGCCTTAGGGTGGTCTTCACCCAACTTTTTGCCTGCCTTCCTCTATTTTTCTGATCTCGTTTTTGATGGTTTTAGGACGCTGCACACTTTATCTCTGCTAACCAGTGCTAAAGTGCTTGTGCTGGCTCCACCAGACATGGTAACTTTGACTCTTACCTAATTGGCGTATTTATTTTGCCTATAACTCCCTAGTAAAGTGCACTAGATGTGCCCAGGGCCTGTAAATTAAATGCTACAGCACTGATTGTGCCGCCCACATAAGTAGCCCCTTAACCAAGTCTCAGGTCTGCCATTGCAAGGCGTGTGCATGTAGTTTCACTGCCACTTTGACTTGGCATTTAAAACTACTTGCAAAGGCTTAAACTCCCCTTTTATTACATATAAGTCACCCCTAAGGTAGACCCTAAGTAGCTCATAGGGCAGGGTACTCTGTAAGTAAACGGCAGGGCATGTACTTGTAAGTTTTGCATGTCCTAATAGTGAAAAGCACCCAAAGTTGTGAAGCCTTCTCGTCTCATATGTCAGCATTGGAAATTCCCTTATATAGTTTAAATGGTAATGTCTGATCTAAAAGGAGTGGGATTGTCATGTTTGGTATGGCTGGAAAGGTAGTGATGAAGGTGGATTTAACATTTAGTGATGGAGGTGGATTTAACATTACTAATTTAGAAATGCCACTTTTAGAAAGTAGGCATTGCTCTGCACTTACTGCTCTTTGCGCCTTGCAGCCTATCTCATATCCACGTCTGGTCTGTGCTGGTGGAAGCTCCCCTTGTGCATTCCACCCAAACAGCCATAAACACAGGACACTCAGCTGCATCTGGATTCATCTGCATACTGAAGGGTCTTCCTGGGTAGGAAGGGTGGAGGGGGTCTCACACTTCAGAGTCAAGTGGCCTGACCCCACACAAAGGACTTGATCTGCTGGCAGACAGGACTGGGCTGAAAGGGGAACTTGGTGCACTTCAGGACCATTCTTCAAAGTTTCCCCCACTTCAAAGGTACATTTGGATAGATATACTGGGTCTGTGACCCTCTAAAGTCAGACACATTTGGACCTACAATTGGACTCTGTCAGAAGACCTGCTGTGCTGCCCAAAGGACTCGTCTGCTCTGCTTTTCTGGAAGGACCCGTCTCCTGCTTGTTGCCCTGCTGCCTGCTACTCTCTGACTCTGCTGGAAGGACTTTGCCTTCTCCCCACAAGTGATCTCCAAGGACTTGTAAGCTTGCCTCCTGTTAAGAAGTCTTAGAGCCATCAAAGACTTCGCCTAAGGGAGGAAAATCCATGTGCTGGAAAAATAGATGCAACACCTGCAGAATCGAAACAGTGCCTGTCTCATGGCTGAAAAATTGCAGCAGCACCAACTGATGCAGTGCCTGTTTCATCACACCATGTTTGTATTTTTTTCTACATAATCCCTGGGCATCAATTCTCATCAAATCCCGCACTGCAGTAAGGAACACAGTCTGCGTGCCCAGAAATCAATGCACCACCTCGCCTGTGAGAATCGAAACAGTGCCTGTCTCATGGCTGAAAAATTGCCGCAGCACCAACTGATGCAGTGCCTGTTTCATCACACCATGTTTGTATTTTTTTCCACACTATCCCTGGGAGTCAATTCTCATCAATCCCCGAACTGCAGTAAGGAACCCAGTCTGTGTGCCCAGAAATCAATGCACCACCTCGCCTGTGTGATGCATCACTACTGCCACGCCGGAAAAATCAACTCATCGCTTTACTTTCAGACACATCACCTTCTCTGTCGCCCCAAGCGTTAGTATTTTTTAAACATTCCAGGTACTTTTTGCTAAAGAGATACATCCATTGATTCCTGTGGACTAAGACTTACTAAAACCTCTAAAACGTGATATCTTGACTTGTGCGTATTGAATTTTTGTCATTTTGGTCTTGTTTTATTCAGATAAATAATATCCATTTTCCTAAACTGGTGTGGAGTACTTTTTGTGGTCTTTTCACTGTGTTACTGTACAAGTTGTTGCAAAAAATACTTTAAACATTGCCTTCTAAGTTAAGCCTGTTTACTCTGTGCCAATCTACTGGTGAGTAAGCACTGCATAATTTAGGTTGTGTTATGACTTATCCTGATCAGAGCTGTGGTCCCTACTTGGACAGGGTGCATAGCTCTGCCACTAGAGACCCAATTTCTAACATTGGTGACATAGATGGGATAGTACTTCTGCAGCGCCATACAATAGCTATGTGTACACTACCTACCCACATTTAAAGGCCATTTCAATTGTATTGTCTTCTTCTGCAATTTTCCCTGTTTTGCACTTTTAATGCATCCTATACATCATGTATCTGTCTGGTTTTGCAAGTGGAGCAATGGAGTTTGCGCTGTCTAAGCTGGAAGAGTATACAGTTAACCAGTTCAAAAGCTTTTGCAAAGGGATGGGGTTACCTACCTGAGGAGCCCCCAAGAAGATGGAGTTTCAAATGGCACTGAGGGCCTTCCAAAGAGCTACCTGCAGCAGTTGAAGGGGACACCCCTGGATTTGTGCTACCTGTCAGGGCAGGAAGCAGTATCTCTAGTCATGGCCTGACCCCAGAGAAAAGGAGAAAGGACAGAATTCCAGCTGCAGTTGTCAAAATTAAAAATTGGAGGCTGAAGAGAGGAAGGCTGAAAGGGAAGCCATGCGAGATGAAGTTGAAAGAGCCTTGGCAGAAACGTAACTACTTCTGGCTCATGAACGGAGTCTAAAAGAGCTGGACTTCAAGGCTAGGCAGTTTGAGTCCAACAGTGATGGTGGCAGCATGCCATCAGTACCTGATGGAGACTCGAAGGTTTGTTTACCCAAGGATTTGTTGTCCAGTTATGTGGTGGGAGATGACATTGATAGGTGGTATTCTGCTTATGAAGTTATACTGAGAGTACACGGAGTTCCTGAAGAGCACTGGTTGGCAGGTCTGTGGAAACACGTGCCAATACATGGGAGGGACACACTTCTAACATTAGAGGTTGGGGACCAGACAAAGTATACTCCCATGAAAGCCATTTTGATTGCCAAGTTTGGACATACCTCTGAGAAGTTACGCCAAAGATTCAGGGACGGTCAGAAGCTCCCCAACCAATCCTGGTTATATTTCATTGATTACTCTAGTAAGGCACTGAATGGCTAGGTGCGGGCAACAAAGTCAATGATTATGTTGGGTTGTACAATTTAGGTGGTCATTATGAACCTAGTGGTAAGCACCTCATCGCCGGCAGTGGTGGTAACTACCGACACCAGGCCGACGGTGCAGACCGTCAAATAATGAAGCATAGGAGAAACAGGCAGTGGAGAATCCACCCATCGCCATCTTGGAAGCCCCGACGCCGACGGCAGAGGCTGTCTTCAGGCCGACAGTAAGACCCAACCCTACCAACATATTATGAACACCATACCGCCATCAGTTCTGGGGCGGGAACCACCCCAGCCTGGTGGAAACGACCCATATAAATGGAAACACTCACCGGAGGTACACAGAACACGCCGACATGGAGCAAGAGTTGGGAATAATGCCAGTGCTTCTCCTTGCCATATACCTCCAGGACCGTGACTGCTGATGAAAATGACGATGGTAAGTACTGCAGCCTAGCACACAAGGGAGGAAAGAGCACAATTACACAGACCTCCCACCCCACCCACACCGCAACGCACACCCAACCACTCCCACCATCCCAAGCCATGCACACCCTAACAAAATGTACTTACCAGACACAAGCCAACAAATACCTGCACCAACATACATACAGGTGCACACCACACCCCCACAGTGAAACTCTGCACAACGGCTCAGATTTGCACCAACAAGACTGCTGGGCAACACATTTTAATTTAAAAAATAAAAAACTATTCACAAAAGGCCATTGGCCAGTCCAAAGTCTGGTTGGGCAAATATAGCCCACACTTGACTCTCACAATGGAAAGGAAAACTCCACTGAGAAGGGAATCAATGGGGCAGCCAGGCATCTAAGGGTTCAGGGGCAGGGGGTGGTGGGGTAGGGACTCAGGTTTGGAAGGGGTGTTCTTGGGCGTAGGTTCTGGAGGTGGAGTGGTTTTGGGCTTGCCCTTGGGAGGAGGAGGAGTGGGCCTGGACCAGGGGGGGCAGAGGGACCAGGGGCAACACAGGCCTTCTTCTTCAATGGAGTAGGGGCACGGGAATGGGTAGTGCAGACTGGGGATGACTTGGATGAGGAAGGAGTGGGTTTCTGGAGGCCAAGGGAACGTTTAGGGACAGGACAGGGTGGGTCAGTGGGTTTGAACAAGTCAACATGGGAGAGGGAAAGCTTTCGAGGTGCAGCTGGAGGGGTTTTAGAGACAGGCTTGGGAGTAGTTGATGAGGGAGTGGTGGTATGAGGTGTAGGTCTGCTGCGCTTGGATGCAGGTGCCTGTACAGTATGTAGTATTAATGGGTGAACGTGAGGAGTATGTGGCGCTGCCTGTCAATTATCCACTGATATCCAATTAATGCTGATGGTGCTCTTAAAAGAAGATCACCCTTTGCTCCTTGCACTCAGTGGTAAGAATCACTGATAATAGTATTACTTTATATAAGGCACACATCAAACGTAAAGTCCATTTGAAAACAGTTTCCGTGTCTTTTATTCTTCAAATCTTGAATTTCCGCGATAGGGTTCAATCGTCACTTGCCAATTGCTGCCAGAAACCAACACGTGTTTTGTCAGGGGTGTACCCCATGACTTCGTCAGGGCTGCAATTACATACATATAACACATTGTCTATACAGTCCTTAGAAATACGAAATCATTGAAAACATATAATTTTATACATCTCTCATGCAAAGAATGGGATACTACTGTGACTAATGATTTATACCAACTACCATAGCAAGTAAAATAAGATTTACATTTCAAGAGATAAATCATTATATAATTAGTAACCATCACAAGAAGGTGGAAAACAAAGAAAAAAAAGAGAAAAGAAAATCGGTGCGTAAAAGACTAAGGTGGTCATTACACCCCTGGCGGACGGTGTTAAAGCGGCGGTAAGACCGCAAACAGGCCGGCGGTAAAAAAATGGGAATTATGACCGTGGCGGAAACCGCCAACAAAGACAGCCACTTTAACACTCCGACCGCCACGGCGGTACAGACAAACAGCGCGGCGGTCACCGCCAACAGACAGGCGGAAGACAAAGTACCGCCCACAGTATCACAACCTACCAATCCGCCACCTTTTCCGGGGCGGATTCACCGTGGATAAAAACAAGGCAGAAACAGCCATTTCAAAGGGAAAACGCTCACCTCTACACACTCCACGAGGAATCAGGACACCATGGATCCGGAACTCCAAATACTCCCTGCGATAGTCTTCCTGCTCCTGTACGACCATCATCAACGTCGGCGCCGAAGACAACAGTGAGTACTGCACCTACGACATAGGGGAGGGGGAGGCAAAAGTGAGGGGGACACACACGCAACACCCCCACCCCGATCCTCACCCACTACAACACTCACACCAATGCATATCCAAACATTACAGTAACAACCCCCAAACCCCCCGGAAGAATGCAAAGACAAAAGGAAATGAGTGCAACCATTGTAATATATCAAAATACAGTAACCAAATATATACAGATAAATATACACATTCAACAAAATATACATCACGATTAGTAGTGCAGGTAATGCACCATTCAATGTCCGTGGACCACTGGGCCCAAAATGCATGGGCGAGGCCCACATCAGATACCTGATCAAAACGGAGAGAACACTGCCGGGGCATCAGATAGAAATACAACAGGCACCTCAGGGGAAAGGGAAGGGGGGGCACCTCAGCCGGATGACTGCACGACACCAGATCCACGAGGGGGCTCCATGCCCATTGATGTATCCTGGGGAGTGCAAAGCCACAGTCTCTCAAGTCTCTACAGTGGGTGGTTTGCCCACTGCCATATCCTGGGGAGTACAAAGCCACAGTCTCTCAAGTCTCTACAGTGGGTGGTTTGCCCACTGCCATATCCTGGGGATTGCAAAGCCACAGTCTCTCAAGTCTCTACAGTGGGTGGTTTGCCCACTGTTTAATCCTGGGGAGTGCAAAGCCACAGTCTCTCAAGTCTCTACAGTGGGTGGATTGCCCACCACCATATCCTGGGGAGTGCAAAGCCACAGTCTCTCAAGTGGATAACAGTCTCCACTGGTTCTGGAGGGGGACTGGTGCCTAGAGTGCTTCATCCTGTGCAGGACAGAAGGAGTTGATGCTGTTCTCAACTGGTTCTGGAGGGGGACTGGTGCCCAGAGTGCTTCATCCTGTGCAGGACAGAAGGAGTGGATGCTGTTCTCAACTGGTTCTGGAGGGGGACTGGTGCCTAGAGTGCTTCCTCCTGTGCAGGACAGAAGGAGTGGATGCTGTTCTCAACTGGTTTTGGAGGGGGACTGGTGCCCAGAGTGCTTCATTCTGTGCAGGACAGAAGGAGTGGATGCTGTTCTCCACTGGTTCTGGAGGGGGCTGGTGCCCAGAGTGCATCACTCTCCCCGTGACGGTCCCAGTTCCGTCACTGCCCCTGCCGCACATGGGCTAGCGGTGCTTGAGTTGGCGGTGCTTGGCCTGTTCAGCGGTGCTTAACATGACGGTTTGTGCCCTGTTAAGCGGTGCTTGGCCTGTTCAGCGGTGCTTACCATGGCGGTCTGTGCCCTGTTAAGTGGTGCTTGCCATGGCGGTCTGTGCCCTGTTAAGCAGTGCTTGGCCTGTTCAGCGGTGCTTGCCATGGCGGTCTGTGCCCTGTTAAGCGGTGCTTGGCCTGTTCAGCGGTGCTTGCCATGGTGGTCTGTGCCCTGTTCAGCGGTGCTTGGCCTGTTCAGCGGTGCTTGCCATGGCGGTCTGTGCCCTGTTCATTGGTGCTTGGCCTGTTCAGCGGTGCTTGTCCTGTTCAGCGGTGCTTGCAATGGCAGTCTGTGCCCTGTTCAGCGGTGCTTGGCCTGTTCAGCGGTGCTTGCCATGGCGGTCTGTGCCCTGTTAAGCGGTGCTTGCCATGGCAGTCTTTCATTGCCCAGCGGGGCTGTGGGTGCCGGGGCCCTCCTGGGCACTGACTCTGGCGGTGGCCTGGGCACTGACTCTGGCGGTGGCCTCCTGGCCACTGACGATCGGGCTGCCCTCCTGGGCACTGACTCTGGCGGTGGCCTCCTGGCCACTGACGATGGGGCTGGCGGTGGCCTCCTGGGCAGTGGTGATGATGGCGGTCTTCTCCGCCGTGCTGCTCTTCCCAGACTTTGGCGATTTCTTCTGCCCCTTCACCACCTTGGGAGGAGTCACAGCTGAGTGGACACTCCCCCCGGGACCCTTGTGAGCGGCTTTGCCTGCTGGAGTCTTCCCCCTCTCCCGCTTGGGCACTGTCCAACTTCTGGTTCTTCACAGGGGGGGACTGGCTGTGCTGTGGCTCCGTGTCACACTGGCTGCCGTGGTGTCCAGTGCACTCCACATACCTCTAACAGGCACCACTGGTACCGGCGATGTTTTGGCTGAGGTGCTAGGACGGGACCTATGAATTGGAGGGGGGGTGGTGGGAAAGAGGTCAAGCTTGCTCAGGAAAAGTTTCTTAGGAACAATGGGACGGGTAGCTGGAGGGGGTCTGGGAGTGGAGGAAGAGGAGGTGGTTGTAGGAGGTGTAACTTTTGTGGCTTTGGGTGGAGCTGCATGCGCTGGAGGCTGTTGTGAGGTGGATTGCTGTTGGGTGGGTGTGTGCCTGCGTTTGTGTACTTTGGGAGGGGGCGTCACAGACACACTGGGAGAGGACACAGGGGACGTGTAAATGGTAGTGGGGGTGGTGAGTGCAGGAGAGCGGGGTGTGGTGGTGGGTGTCCTGGTGAGGGACCTAGTGGCTGTAGTGGTAGTGCATGCAGGTGAGAGTGTAGACGACACTGGGAGGGAGGAGGGAGACGACGAGGAGGGGGACACAGTGGAGGCAGTGGATGTTGCTGTGTCTGTATGTGTGTGATGCTTGTGTGAGTGCCTGTGGGATATGTGGTGCTTATGTTTGCCTGAGCTTCCCTTGTGTGTTGATGTGTGTGCAGGCTGGTCTGATGGTGTGCTTGGGATAGGCTGAGGTACAGGGGATTGGGTCTGGGTGGAGGAAGTTGGAGGGGGAGGCTAGAGACAGGGACAATGGCTGCCATCAGTGCTGAGGCCAGAGATTGCAGGGTTCGATGAAGGGCAGCCTGACCAGAATGAATGCCCTCCAGGAATGCATTTGTGTGTTGCAATTCCCTTTCTACACCCTGGATGGCATTCAAAATGGTAGACTGCCCAACAGTGAGGGACCTGAGGAGGTCAATGGCCTCCTCACTGAGGGCAGCAGAGGTGACAGGGGCAGGGGCTGAGGTGCCTGGGGCGAAGGTGATGCCCACCCTCCTGGGTGAGCGAGCACGGGGCGAAGGCTGAGGGGCTGCTGGGAGGGCGGTGCTGGTAGGGGGGTTGGCGGCTGTACCTGTAGAAGTGGGGGGGCACAGATTTTGCCACCACCCCAAGGGAGCTCCCATCGGAGGACGAGTCCGTGTCGCTGGTTGCTGATCCTGTCCCCGCAGTGAAGCTCCCCTCGCCCTCCGTCCCACTGGTGTATTCTGAGTCCGTGGTGTGGCCCTACATGGCCTTGTGGGCTGCAGCTCCCTCATGATCCGGTGCCACTGTACCTCCGCCTGATGATGCTGATGCACACAAGAACAGGGAGACCACAAAAAGGGGGGGGCGACAGAAGAAAGACATGTTGAGTGCATGGCTTACCGCTACCGTTGGCGGACAATTCAGACACAGCAGCCCCCTGCACTATGCCGTGCTGTTGGGCTCTACAGATGCAGTTCCTGGGATATGGCCTACATGACTGTGGTGGACATCAACACACATAGATGACACAGGGGCATGTATACCTGTACTTGGCACTCTACAGAGGTGGGGTGGAGTGCCACATGGCCTGCATTACGGAGGGGCCTAGCCTACGGAACTCGCCCTGGCCTAGGGAAACCAACAGCCCTCCTCTCCCACCCAGACACCTTCATTGCGCACAAAGTCCGCAGAATGATCTTTTACTCACCCCATTGTGGCTGCTGTGATGCCCTCAAGCGCCCATCCAACTCCGGGTAGGCCACAGCCAGGATCCGGAACATCAGGGGGGGGTCATGGTTCGACAGGCACCCCTCCCATGTTGGGAGGCCATCCCCAGCTGAGCCTCCGGCGTCTTCTTGCTCCAGCGGCGAAAGTCCTCCCATCTTTTCCGGCAGTGGGTGCTCCATCTCTGGTGGACCCCCAGGGTCCGGACGTCCTTGGCGATGGCACGCCAAATATCCTTCTTCTGGTGGGCGCTGACCTACATGACATGTACAGTGGAAGAAGAGAAGTCATTAGCAACTGCACCGTCAAAGTGAGTGGCCCACATTCCTCGCCTTGCCATGTGGCACATGCATTCACAGTCCTTCATGCGCGCAGAACTCTGCCCCCTTCCTACTTACAACCAGCCCTCTCCACACAGGCATAGCCCATACAACATGCTCCCTGTGTACTCACCTGTTGGTCTGGAGGACCGTAGAGTAGCGTGTACTGGGGGAGGACCCCGTCCACGAGCTTCTCCAATTCCTGTGCATTGAAGGCAAGGGCCCTTTCCCAGGACGCACGAGCCATTGTCTCTTCCAGACCGAGGTCACAGCAGCACTTGCAGTGTAGGTCCTCTCCTGTCGAAGATCAGGTATCGAATGATTGAACAGATAGAAAATGGCGGTCACGTCCACGGCGGTCACGTCCGCGGTGGTGCGTATCATCACCGCCGGCGCACTTCCTCATTGGCTCCTGGCACCCATAGGGTCCAATGTTAACCAATGCAGCATTGCGCCGCGGTCTTCGACCGCGACGGTGTACAACGCCAGCGCAGTTACCTCACATCGAATTGTCCCAGTTTAGAGTGGGCCATTTCAGCGGCCCACATGGCTTCATTTTCAACTGCATCACACATACCTAGGCCTGGACTTAACACACATACAGACAACTTTTTGGATTTTGTTTTGTGTTCTGTGTACACTGTGGGTACATACCTCTGAGTTGTTTGACTCTGTGGTCGCTGTTGTCCTTCCTAGGCACCGTCAGCTGGGACATGTGAGGAGATGGCGGAATCCTCTGGTGTACCGACCGCTGGTGGACCTGTTGACAATGGAGGAGCAACATTTAATCATCACCTACAGGTTTGACCGTGCCACAATCCAGGAACTCTGTACCCAGTTGGAGCCTGACCTGATGTCAGCTATCCGTCATCCCACAGGGATCCCCCCTCAAGTGCAGGTGCTATCAGTGCTCCATTTCCTTGCAAGTGGGTCATTTCAAACAACAGTGGCCATGGCATGAGGGATGTCCCAGCCTATGTTTTCCAACGTGTTGTCCAGAGTGTTGTCTGCCCTGCTGAAACACATGAGGAGCTACATCATTTTCCCTCAGGTGGAGGATTTGGCTACAGTTAAAGGTGACTTCTATGCCCTTGGACATATCTCCAACATCATAGGTGCCATTGATGGGACCCATGTAGCTCTGGTTCCCCCCCACAGGAGTGAACAGGTGTACAGGAACCGGAAGAGTTATCATTCCATGAATGTACAGATGGTATGTTTGGCAGACCAGTACATCTCCCAGGTAAATGCTATGTTCCCTGGCTCAGTGCATGACGCCTACATCCTGCGGAATAGCAGCATCCCTTATGTGATGGGTCAACTCCAGAGGCACCGTGTGTGGCTATTAGGGGACTCTGGTTACTCCAACCTGTCATGGCTACTGACCCCAGTGAGGAATCCCAGGACCAGGGCAGAGGAACGCTACAATGAGGCCTATGGGCGGACTAGGAGGGTGATCGAACGCACCTTCGGCCTCCTGAAGGCCATGTTCAGGTGCCTCCATATGACAGTTGGTTCCCTATTCTACTCACCAAGGAAGGTGTGCTAGATCATCATCGCCTGCTGTATGCTTCACAATCTGGCTTTGCGACGCCAGGTGCCTTTTCTGCAGGAGGATGGTCCAGATGACGGTGTTGTGGCAGCTGTGGAGCCTGTGGACAGTGATGAGAAGGAAGCAGAGGAAGAAGACATTGACAACAGGGACTCAGTTATCCAGCAATATTTCCAGTGACACACAGGTGAGGATACATTCCTGCCTACTACAAGTACTTTCACACTTCTAACTCTATCCTGTCTGTCAATTTCAACCAGTATATGGTAACTGAGTTGTACATTTCCATTACGGTTTCACAGGTGTGGTTACCAACGTGTGTCATCTGCTTACATTCCTCATGGACTTGTGATGTGTGACATAGGTATGTTGACATTACATTTGAGAACGGATTTTGTCACTGTCATTGGTAATACACATTTTCAAAATCACAGACTGACTCCAGGTTGTTTTGTGGTTCAATGGTGTTTATTGAAGTGCTAAATATTGGAGGGGGGTGGTAAAATGGTGAGGGGTGATGGTGGAGGAATGTCCATGGCAGAGTCTAGTCTATTAGTCTCACAGGTGCACTGCCCATATGGGCATAGGAAGTGGAGCTGGGGCAGTTCCAATATGGACAGGGTTACAAAGTGGGACAGTGGGATGACAATCAGGGTGGTCTCATTTCTTCGCGGGGTCTTGCCATCGTGCTCTGTCCTGTTCCTGGATCTCAGGGACCGCTTGCGGGGTGGTTCTCCATCTGCAGGGGGTGGGGTGCTGGTGTGGTGGTCCTGTGGCGGTGCCTCCTATCCACTAGCGTTGGCGGAGGTGGTGGGCAGTTTATCGTCCATGCTAGTGTCAGGGGCCCCTTGGAGTGCCATGGTATCCCTCCTGGTGTTAAGTATCTCCTTCAGCACCCCTACGATGGTGCCCAGGGCGGAGCTGATGGTTCTGAGTTCCTCCCTGAAGCCCAAATACTGTTCCTCCTGCAGGCGCTGGGTCTCCTGAAACTTGGCCAGGACCGTAGCCATCGTCTTCTGGGAGTGGTGGTATGCTCTCATGATGGAGGAGAGGGCCTCGTGGAGAGTGGGTTCCCTTGGCCTGTCTGCCCCCTGTCGCACAGCAGCCCTCCCAGTTCCCTTGTGTTCCTGTGCCTCCGTCCCCTGGACCGTGTGCCCACTGCCACTGCCCCCAGGTCCCTGTTGTTGTTGGGGTGGTGGGTTATCCTGGGTTCCCTGTAGTGGTGGACACACAGCTGATTGACGTGTCCTGGGGACGGAGGTATGGGCCCGCTGGGTGGGTGCTGTGCTGGTGTTATCAGAGGGTGGAAGGTCTGTGGTGGGCTGTGCCTGTGCGAGGGGAACCGACTGTCCTGAGGCCCACGATGGTCCAGGCTGGTCATCTGGATCCAGTTGGCCAGAGCTGCTGTCATCACTGTGGGCCTCTTCTGTGGGTGGGGTAGAGATGTCTGGACCCTCCTGTCTGGTGACATTGGGTAGTGGTCCTGCAGGGGGGTAAAAGCATGATTATTGCATGTGTGTGTCATGGTGTGCAATGGGTGGGTGAGCGTGTACCCCGGTGCTAGCATTCCTGTGTGGGGGCTTGTGTGATGATGGTTGGGGGGGTGTTATGGGTATGTGCAGTGGGCATGCTTTAGTGAGGGGTGTCCATGCTTTGTTGTGTCATGCAGGGCTTGGTGTTGGGATGGGTGGTTTGTGTTATTAGTACATTAGTGAGGAGTTGGAGTGATAGGGGAGGGCGTGAGGGTGGGGGTCTGTGATAGCATGCAGGTAGGGTGGGGGATATGATAGTTAAGATTTGACTTACCAGAGTCCATTCCTCCACCGACTCCTCCGAGGCCCTGAGGATGCATAATGGTCAAGACCTGCTCCTCCCATGTTGTTAGTTGTGGGGGAGGAGGTAGGGGTCCGCCGCCAGTCCGCTGTACCGCGATGTTGTGCCTGGAGACCACGGAACGCACCTTCCCCCGTAGGTCGTTCCACCTCTTCCTGATGTCCTCCTGATTTCTTGGGTCTTGTCCCACTGCGTTGACCCTGTCGACTATTCTTTGCCATAGCTCCATCTTCCTAGCTATGGAGGTGTGCTGCACCTGTGATCCAAATAGCTGTGGCTCTACCCATACGATTTCCTCCACCATGACCCTGAGCTCCTCCTCCGAGAACCTGGGGTGTCTTTGCCGTGCCATGGGGTGGTGTAGGTGATGTGTGGGGTGGTGTATGTGGTGATGAGTGTGGTGATGTGTAGTGGTGTGTGGTGTTTTGTGCGTGGATGTAGTGTGGGTGATGGTGTTGTGTGCCTCTGTGTGGTGGCGTTGTCTATGCTGTGCAGTCTCCCTGGCCTTCGTCAAAACTTTTGGTTGTAGGGGTTTGTGGGTGATGTGGGTGTGTGTTTTATATAGTATTGATTGTGTGGGAGTGGTGTTTGTATGTGTATCAGGTGTGTGTATTTGGAATTGTCCAATGTGGCGGTGTTTTGGAGATGTGTGTGTATTTTGAGCGCGGCGGTGTGTACCGCCAATGGAATACCGCGGTTGAAAGACCGCCGCGTGGATTCGTGTGTAGTGATAGCATGGGCGTGTTTCTGTTGGCGTGACGGTGGAGGTTTTGTTTTCGCCAGTTTATCACTGACCTTTGGTGTGGCGGACTTGTGTGGGTGTCTGAATTTTGTTGGATTCTGAGATGTGGGTCATAATAGCTGTGGCGGATTTCCGCGGCTGCGGCGATGTGTTGGCGGTCTTCTGCACGGCGGTAAGCGGCTTTTACCGCCAATGTTGTAATGACCCCCTAAGTACTAGAGCAGTGTTCTAGTGCAATCCATAAATTGTATTCACTTGAACACGATTTAACCCATGATCGATTCATTGTTGGATTTTCATTCCAAAACAGGTCCCCCAATGTGCAGGCATACACCTGTGTAGTCATGACCACAATTTAGTGTGTCGTGAGTTTACAGCAACAAAAAGAATACCCGTCACCTAATGAAATACCTGTTGATTCTTAATAGGGACTCTTCCTTTTGGTTTTCCTATATCCCTTATTTACTATTGTCTATAATGACTCCTGTAATAAAACCAATATGAGATAATAACACCCTATATCCTAAGATCTGAGTATGTTATCAAAACGCATAATGCGCTATTAATCTATTGAATAATACGGTAACGATCTAAATAGGACCGTACTCAAAATTTAAGCTCTGTTGGTGCTTCAACCAAAATAAACAAGCTGCTTTAGGCAGATATTCAAAAGCCCGATGTATGCCTTGATAACCGGCATATCGGCAAATTGTCCGAAACGCTAGCGGTTAAGTGTTATATTGTGCCATCCTTATTGCATGTTAATCAATCATAGCATTCTTAACATGACATGGTGCCCTTTCATAAGTATTCTTGCATGAATATAGCTATACGACTCTCCGCGCTAAGTTTGAGCAGAAACAAAGGAGGAATCTCATCATCGAGTAGATGCGACTTAACTCTCGCCGCGAGTACGCTTCCAAAAGCAACATAGTCTGAAATTTCATCCTCTTAGTGTTGCCTGTAATGCCTCTCTCATAGGCGCTTAATGAATATATCACGTGCGTAACGCCGCGCTGAGTTAAAAATAACATAACATAATAAAATAACAAAATAAATTAGTGCGTCTCTGTACTTCACCGCGAGCACGCTTCCATTATTATCCAATAGTCCGTTGTCTATTCTGACTATAAATATTATCAGCTACCCATGAAAGTAGAAATAGGACTAATTTAGATCAGCCAAGCATCGTGGTTTCAGTGTGTTATAGTCCTAGGTTTCTTATTGACTATATTGTAACGTTAGCATTCTTATAAGAAAACCATCACTAATTACAATATGATAAACATTGTGATACATATCTCATAGTTCTTTGTTCCTTTCATAGTATTAGGTTATCTGACCTTACCGAAAATGAAAATAAAATTAATTTTGATCGGAAGAAAATATCTTAAATTTTGTGTCTAAAATACCACAACAGTGTCCTAATATAAATTCCCAATAAACTTCCCATCATGAGGTAAATTATATAAATATGCACATGTGTATACTTGCACACTGGTACTAAAGACGACCAATAATCCATGATACAAGTAATACATTCTGAAGTGCTTGGCCATTATGTAACATTCATATACACAGTACTAACAGATATATAAACGTTCATATATAACAAATCAGCATTATGTACCTAAGAAATACTCAAGTTCTGAGTCAGTGTTAAGACCTTTTTCTACCGCCCATAATTTCATGATCCATATTGATTCTCTTCTTCTCAATTGCAGTTCTCTGTTGCCTCCCCTAGGGTCAACATGTACGTGTTCAATGCCGAAATTTTTTAAGTTCTTCGCATGAGGTCTTTCACACAATTTTAAATGTTGCACAATAGGGTATCTCTCGTCCTCCTTTTTGATGGCCCTCATATGTTTCCCAATCCAGACTTTCAAAGGACGAATCGTGCTCCCGACCTATATCTGCTCGCATTTGCATAGTATTATATAGATCACAAACGGTGTCACACATGTGATATTTGATTGTATTTTAAACTGATGACCATCATGATCAGTAAACTCCTTCTTTGCATGCCAATTCCAATTACAGACCCCACATTGTCCACATTTAAAAAATCCCCTGCTCCGTTCTGTTAACCAGTTGTCTCTATTTCCATGACAGGGGTAACTAGCACATAAAAAATTCATTAATGATCTCCCTCCGCGATATGTTATCTCTGGCCTGTTTGCTATGTAGTCCGCCAATGTCTCATCCTGTCTTAGGATATCCCAATGCCGGGTCAGTGACCTCCTCAGCATATTGGAGGATACCGAGAAATCTGTGACCATAGTAACCCTGTCCTGATGTCTATCCTTAGTTTTCCGTGATAGTAATGTCTCATCCCTACTTATTTGTCTGACTTTTAGTTTAGCTTTCTCAATCACCTGAGTATGGTAGCCTCTTTGTACAAAACGTTATCCCATATCATGTATACATATATCAAAATCTTCAGTTCTGCTACAGTTCCATCTTGCCCTTACCATTTCACCATATGGGATTGTGTTTATTTGATGTTTGGGATGTGCACTCGAGGCATGCAGTATAGCATTGCACAAAGTTGGTTTTCTGTATAGTTTACTCTGGATTTTATTATCTAAAATGAACAATTCAACATCCAGAAATTCTATTTTCTCCATACTGTACTGGTAAGTGAATTTAATATGGGCGTCATTGCTGTTGAGGTAATTACAGAATTCCTCCAACTGTACCGTAGTTCCCGTCCATATCATGAGGCAATCATGAATGTACCTACCCCAATACAAAATATGTGTCTGCCATTTTGCTGCCCCTGCTCCCCAGACCCACATTTCCTCGAACCATCCTATAAAGAAATTTACGTACAAGGGAGAGAATCTGGAGCCCTTGGCTACCCCTTGCTTTTGTCTATACCATTTATTGTTAAATAAGAAAAAATTATGATTCAAGATCAATTCAATCATATCCAAAATCATGTCTGTGTGTTCTAGTAAGCTCGCCTATCTTCTGTTAAGCATATGTGTTAATGCTCGAATAACCACTGCATGTTCTAAACTAGTGTATAATGCTACCACATCCAGGGTGACCAAAGTCATGCCACATTCCCTTTTTATATCAGTCAACAGGCTCAAAATGTGTTTTGTATCTTTGATGAACGATGGTAAGTTATTCACTAAAGGTTGTAAAAAAGTGTCCACAAATTCTGATATCTTTTCTGTTGGTCCTCCTATCCCAGAAACTATTGGTCTACCCGGGGGAAAGTCAAGGCTTTTATGTATTTTTGGAAGCATATATAGACATGGGAATCTTGGTCAGTCCACTTTTAAATAAGTGTATTCATCATCATCCAGTCAGCCTTGTAGATGCCATATTTTTAATCAGCTATTGATTTTGTTGGTTAGATCCTTGATGGGATTCCATGTAAGGGTCTCATAACAATCCCCATCATTTAATTGTCTATATACTTCATTGTCATAATCTTGTTTGTTCATTATCACAATGTTTCCACCCTTATCAGCTTGTTTAATAACAATGCTTTCGACTCTCTGTAATGTTTTCAATGCCTGCCATTCCCCACTTGTTAAATTACTCCTTGCCTGGATATTAGTCTTTTTATACAGCTGTTTATCTAAGTCTTTACACACTAATCTATAAAACATCGCAATATTAGTATCACCACTCATAGTTGGTATCCATTTGGATTTGGTCTTCAGACCACTCGTTTCTTTTACATCTGATACGATATTCAGGTCCCTGAGCACCTTTGTAGTCATGTTTGGAAGATCCTCGTAATCTGCAATAGACAGTAATGCTGCAGGACGGGGTGGGTCAGTGGGTTCGAACAGGTCAACATGGGAGAGGGAAAGTTTTCGAGGTGCATCTGGAGGGGTTTTAGAGACAGGTTTGGGAGTAGTTGATGAGGGAGTGGTGGTATGAGGTGTAGGTCTGCTGCTGTGCTTGGATGCAGGTGCCTGTACAGTATGCCCATGTTTGGTGGATGTGTGTGAAGTGGAAGTCTGGGAGAGTTTCTGTGTCCTGGGAGGAGGGGGGTGGCCACAGTGAGGGAGGTGGATGTTGCTGTGTCTGCCTTGGAATGTTGGGTGTGTGCATGCATGTGATGGGACGTGTGGTGCTTCTGTTTGTCTGCCTGCTTCTTGGGTGTTGATTTGGGTGCATGGCTGTCTGGATGTGTGTGTGGGATGGGAGAAGGGAGTGGGGTGCTGGAAGTGGTAGAGGTGGTAGGAGGGAGACGGAAAGACCAGGGACACTGGCTGCCGTCAAAGAGGAGGCCAGAGCTTAAAAAGATCTCTGGAGGCCAGACATAGCACCGTGAATGCCTTCCAGGAACGCATTGCATTGCTGCATCTGGGATGCCAGCCCCTGGATGGCATTCACAAATGTTGTCTGACCAACAGAGATGCTTCTCAGGAGGTCAATAGCCTCCTCCTCAGTGAGGGCAGCAGGGCTAATAGGGGCAGGAGATGAGATGCCTGGGGAGAAGGAAACGCCCACCGTCCTGGGTGAGCGGGCATGGGCTACACGCTGGGGAGCTACTGGGAGGGCAGTGATGGTATGGGGTGGCAGAAGATGACAAAGAATGGCCGGGCCCAGTAGTGTCTGCCACCACCACGGAGCTGCCATTGGAGGAGGTGGTGGTTGCCTCCCCAGTGGTACTACCCTCGCCCTCCAACCCACTAGTCCCCTTGGTGCCGGTGGACTCTGCCTTCTTGGAACCGTGGACTGCGGCATCCCCACTCACCGGTGCCTCAGCTCCCTTGCCAGATAATGCTAAAGCACACAAGAACACAGGAGCACGGGGGACAAAACGAGAAAGAAGTAGATCAAATCTAGATCAAACAAATACACCCCCACCCATCTCATGTACTAACCCCCAGCAGACAGAATAATCCACCTGAATGTACCCCAGACTGCTAGGCAATGTCCCACAGTACACTACATGACCATCCTGGCCCTCTACTCTGATATCCTTTGCAATGGGATACAATGAGAGACAATGCCAAGACAATAAGGGGGTCATGATGACTCTGGCGGTCGGTGATAATGTGGTGGTAGTACCACCAACAGTCTGGCGGTACATACCCTCACATTATGACATTGGTGGGTTGGCTGAAGCCAACCCGCCTATATACCACACCAACCATCATGGTGGTAGCAGCCGCCGGGCCGGAGATAAGGATCTCCAGCCCGGCGGCTGCTAATGTACTGCCAGCGGCATTTTGACCCTGCCTACCGCCATGGTTTTGGTGGTCCTTCGAAACGCCACAACAACCATGGTGGTAGGCCCTACCAGTGACAGGGAATTCCTTCCCTGTCACTGATAGGAGGCCAAAGACACCACCCACACCCTCCTCCATCCACGCTCCCCCTTCCAATCTCCCACTCCCCATACACCCACACTCGCAGATAAGCACCAACCATACACACACTCACTCACACAGGCATACACGCATTCATACAGGCATGCATCCATTCATTCACGCACACATCCGTACCACATTCACACTGACACGCAGACATGCATTCACATTTCCATTCATACATGCATTCTCACACATGCATACACGCACGCAAACAGCACTACATACACATTCGCAGTCACGCACACACTCACACATTCATGCACACCCCCACACACACACACAACACCCCCCATCCTGCTCCCCTGGCAGAAACCCAACTTACCTGCATCCAGGGGGTCTTCCAGCAGGGTATGGGACGGGACGCTGCTACCGCCAGCAGCGCCCGCCAGCAGAACATCGCCAGGCCGTATTATTTTTCATGATACGGCTGGCGGTGGCCTGCTGGTGGTAGCAGCGCCACCTTAACACCATCCGCCAGTATTTACACCCTTCTAGTGGCGGAACTCCGGCTGTGGTCATAATTTGGCGGACAGATGTTAGCCAGGGCGATGGTCTTTTGGCGGCCGTCGCCGCGGCGGTACGCGGCACTTACCGCCAATGTCGTAATGTGCCCCTAAATCTGCTAATCCATGAGGCTGCATCTAAACCAAAAGCTCAAACAGGGGACCCCTCACAGGCCTACATTCCCAGCCATATCTACCTAAGGACACCATCCCACAGATGTAGAGGGGGGTAGGACTGCAGGGACACACCTGTGTATGGGCCTGGCACTACACTGCATGCACCCCATGGCACCTAACTACACTCAGCATAGTAGCATCACATTAGTGGAGGTACTCACCACAGTTGTGGCTGCTGTGCTGCCTTCAACTGCCCATCCAAATCAGGATAGGCCACTGCCAGTATGCGGCCATTGGGGGGATCAGGGTCCGACGGGCATCTCTCCCTTGTTGGAGGCCATCCCCAGCTGGGCCTCTCCCGTCTTCCTGTCCCAGTGCCGCAGGTCCTTTCACCGCTTCCTGCAGTGGGTGCTCTGCCGGTTGTAGACCCCCAGGGTCCACACTTCCTTGGCGATGGCTTGCCACAATCCATTTTTCTGATGGGCGCTTACCTGCATGGGACACACAGAGTAAAGAAACAGACGTCTGTGTGGGTGCCCCATACACAAATGCCATGCCAGTTCGACCTCACATGGAGACACACATATTGACAAAAGCCAAGGCAACAACTGCCAGACACATTACGGGTAAGCATCCACATAGCCAACAAAAATGCCTACAGGCATCAGCCACATTCTTACACATTCATGGAGGACAAATAGCAACTCACCTGAGCCTCTGGTTGCCCATACAGCTTCACATACAGGGGAAGGACCCTGTCCACCAGCTTCTCAAGCTCTTCCGCAGTGAAGGCCGGGGCCCGTTCCCAAGGCATAGCAAAACGGCAGTATTTACCGCAGCGGTGTGCACCATCACAGTCGGCGGTGATCATGATTGGCCCTGCTTCCCCGTTGATCCCAATGTTGTCCAATGATGAGGTGCACGGTGGTGAACACCTCCTACCGCCATGACTACTAACGCCCGCGGAATTAAGTCACTTCCTACAGTACACTACCTGTAGGGCAGGGGGCTGCCATTTTTCATACACCAGGCCTTCATGGTCAGTCTGGGGTCCTAATCCATGGCCTCATTCCCTCTCCCCTACGTCGAGTGATGGTATGATCAATGATCCCCCTTATGGAATCTTAGTCGGAAGTGTGCCTACACTGTGAAGCAATGCAGTATACACAACTCACCAGACATTATCCTTTCAGGATTACCAAGTTGTCTGCGTCTGTGTGAGGGACAATAGTGTTGCATGTACAAGATGAATTGTGGAATAATGTGATTGAAGTGTTTGTGGCAACTCAATTTGTCTCTATTTCCCCTCCCCGCCAGGTACAGACCCATGTGGTGAGGGAGGGCCCCATCTGTTTACAGACCCCTGGTTGATCTGGCCACTATGGAGCAACGTCATATCATCATCACTCACCACCTGAATCAAGCCACTATCCTATAACTCTGTGCACAAATGGAGCCTGTTCTGATGCCAGCTAATAGGAATCCCCATGCTATCCCTACAGCCGAGCAGGTACTAACTGTGCTACATTTTCTGGCCACAAGCTCATTCCAAGTGACAGTGGGCATGGCAACCGGTGTATCTCAGCCAATGTTCAGCCTCATGCTGTCCAAATTTCTGGATTCCTTCGAGCAACACCTGCAAAGTTATGTCCACTTTCCCCAAAGGTCTGAACTTACCTCCATCAAATCTGGATTCTATGCTTTTGGAAATATACCCCATGTGATAGGTGCCATTGATGGTACCCACATAGCCCTCATCCCCCCAAGAGTAAATGAACAGGTGTACAGAAATCGTAAAAGCTTTCACTCCATTAATGTCCAATTGATGTCTACTGCTCATCAGTCCATTACTCATGTCAATGCAAGGTTCCCAGGATCAGTCCATGACCACTTTGTCCTGAGAAAGAGCAGTGTGCCACACATGATGGGACAACTACAGGGGGACAGAGCTTGGCTCATAGGTGGGTATGTATGACACTGGATCAGTTACATAGCAGACAGGCAGGCTGTATGCAAGTAGTTATTGAGTGTTTCACCCCTCTTTCACCCACTTCTCCAGGGGATTCTGGCTACCCAAGCATGCAATGGCTTCTCACACCTGTGAGGAATCCCAGGACAGATGCAGAAATCCATTATAATGAGGCACATGGTCGCACTAGGAGGGTGATTGAGAGGACCATGGGACTCCTGAAGGCAAGATTTGCTGCCCACATCTCTCTGGAGGATCCCTGTGCTATGTCCCTAACAAGGTGAGTCAGATAGCGATGGCCTGCTGCATGCTGCACAACTTGGCTCTGAGGAAAGCTATCCCACTACTGGATGAGGTGGATGCTGTCCAACCAGCCCTGCCACCTTAGAGGATGGATGAGAGTGATGAGGAAGAGGAGGGGAAAGACATCAACTCCAGGACCCAGCTAATCCGGCTATACTTCCAGTGACTCTCAGGTACTGTTCTATGATGCCAATGTGTTCACTGCATTGTTTCAGGGTGACTTATGTGCAAAGTGCTGTTGTGTCCCTTACCAGTGATGTGTAGACTTCATGTATGAAGAAGGAGATGTGTGTCACAGCAAAGGAATGTACAGTGTGACATACTTCGAACACTGCAGTCTGTTAGACCCCGTCCTGCAATAAAACTGCATTAATATGGTAACAGCCTAAAATATTCACATTTCCATTTGATTGGTTATATTAATGAAGGACTGATATTTTGAGAGCACAAGTGTATTTATTGTAAGACAAGACATCCATGAGTGATGGGACAGTGGAAGGGTGTGGGCACATGGTGAACACTATACTCAGGTACATTTCCACAGCTGTTGGCAGCACGGGGGCATGGTCCATGGGGCCATAGGTAGATGGTGACATAGCAGTGGCATGTCGACAAGGTGGCACACAAAGGAGACAGTTCAGGGCAGAGTCACTTCCTGGCTGTGGGCTTGGTCTTGGCTGGTATTTCACATGGATGTCTGGGTCTGAGGCTACGTTTGCGAATGGGAAGCTGGGCTGCAGGGGAAGGGGTGCAGGTGTCCTGTGAGTCCACTGGCAGCTGCAGATGTGGATGGCAGGGCATTGTCCCATCTAGTAGAAGGGACATTCATGTGAGTGGAGGGCTCAGGCTGCCTGTGGTCCTGGCGCTCCAGCACCTCTGCAATGGTGGCCATGGTAGCATTGAGTTGTTTCCATTGCTCCATGGCCTCATGATGGTGAGCTACCTGCAGCCTCTGATTCTCCTCCAGCATGGCCAGGATCTGGCCCATCCTGTCCTGGGAATGGTGGCATGCTCCCAGGACCTCAGGAATGGCCTCCTGGGCAGCAGCATCTCTCCTTGGGCAACCCCTGACCCACTGCTCCCGTCCCACTGGCTCTAGCCCCCTGTACCTGTGTCCCCTGCACAGGTCCGGCAGTTCCACTTGCACTGGGCCCTTCATCATCCTACTTGGTGGTGGGTGGAGACTCAGTCCTCTGTACTTGTGGGCAGCCAGTCTGTGGCCTGGAGACACTGGCTTGGGGGCGTTGTGCCAGAGCTAATGGTGGTGGCTCAGTGATAAGGGTGTCAGTGGTGTCCTAGGTGGGGCTTCTAGAGGGTGACTGTCCAGGGCTGTGGGATGGGCCAGGGATTTCCTCTGTGTCCAGACATCCCTCTGCACTCTCCTGAGTGGGGCCTTCATCTACAGATGGGGGGTTGGCCATCCTTGATGTCTCCATCTGGGTGGCATGGGTGGTGGTGCCTGTGTGTGAGAGAACAGAGATGTGGGTGTCCTGCACTTTCTTGTCCCTTGCAGCAATGCTTACGAGTTATTGGTCCCATTCCCATGTGGTAGCATGCAGGGTCCCTTGGTGTTCTTTTCGATGCATTTAGTGGGCGGGGGGTAGTGCATCCTGGGAGTTGTGGTGCTCCTGTGATTTATTGCATAGGTTGGTGACTGAGCACAGGGGGCTGGATAGTGATTTGTATGGGGGGTTGTGGGGATGCAGGGGACAAGGGTAGGAGTGTGTAGGTGTTGTGGGCTGGGTAGGGGATGATGGCATGGTGTTAGTGAGAGGGATGGGGTGATACATGCATTGCAGGTGTCGTTGACTTACCCGAGTCCAGTCCTCCAGGGAATCCAATGAGGCCCTTCGGGTACAGGATAGCCAAGACCTTCTCCTCCCAGTCGGTTTATTCAGGGGGAGGAGGTGGGAGACCACTGCCAGTCTTCTGTAGAGAGATGTTGTGTCATGATGCCATGGAACGCACCTTCCCCCGCAGGTCGTTCCATCTCTTCCTGATATCATCCCTTGTGCGTGGATGGATTCATATAGCATTGACCTTGTTGACAATCCTCTGCCATGCCTCCATCTTCTTGGCCAAGGGTGTGTGCTGCACCTGCGCCCCAAATAGCTGTGGCTTGACCCTGAGTATTTCATCCACCATGGTCCTCAGCTCCCTGTCTGTGAAGTGGGGTGCTTAGGGGGTGCCATGGTGTGTATTGTGTGTGGTGTGTTGTGTGTGTGACTTGTGTAGTGGTTGTTTGTGTGTATGTGTGTTGTGATGTTGATTTCTGTGGTGCTGTTGGCATTGCATAGGATTGTGGGTTGTGTGTGAGTATGTTTTGTAGTGGTGTGGATGTGTGTCAGGTGTGTGCTTTTCCAAATTTACCCATGTGTGCTTCTGTTGTAGGCAGTTCCCATTTCTGACCGCGGCGGTCGTTACCGCCAATGGCCGTTCAGCATCCACTGTCCGCCATGCTGATTTGTGCATCATTATTTGGTGGGCAGGGGGTTTGTAGGTATGGCAGTGGCGGGGTGCTGTGTCCTGCCTTTCTGCCATCATTGGCCCTGGCGGTGTGTGGAGGTTGTCAATATTTTGGCAGTTTGTGTATTTGCCATCATTATTCAGCGGTATGCAATCCACTGCCACTGGTGGTCTTTTGTTCATTGTCAACACTGCAGTCAGCGGTGATTACCGCCAAGTTCAAAATGAGGGCCTTAATCTTGAGAGAGCACATGCTGAGTATCTCTTTTACAGTGTTGTGCCAGCACCTAGTTGACAGTAAGCTGACTGATCCGAGAAAGCTTGCTGAGTTGGCAGGCCTCTGGACTAGCACCAGAATGTCCAAAAAGGTATCTGAGGGGACACCCACAGGTGGTCAGGGTTTCCACCAGAAGAAAGAGAGGTGAGAAAAACTTAAAAATAAAGAGTTCTCTAAAGGTCCCCAAAATAATTCCCAAGGGAGTAGTGGTAACCAGTCCATGCAGGTCGGACTCCGTTTCCTGCATAGGTGTGGTCGCCTCAGATCAGGCATGAGACTTACCACGGTCTTGGTAAGCAGGGTTTACCCTTCACCCTGTTTAGTTTACTAGTGAATGACCTAACTTACTTCCCTACCTACTGTGCCTTCTCATAAACGTGAGTTTTTCTTCTTCCGAACCTGTTTACATGACGAGCCTTGAAAAAGTCACCTGTTGTGATGAAACCCGTGTGGACTGTGTTTATGGAACTATGCTCAACTGACAACTAGGCCGTACTTATGGATCAATGTCCAACCAATCTCTTTGATGCCCTTGTCTACTAATTAAAGGAATCCACTACAACCAACTCAACTGGAGGACATCTTTATTATGAACATTGTTTTGAGTGCTGCAGCTTCTGTGCTAAATTTTGTGTATGGTGTTTCTTTGAAGCACTACCTTACGCTCTTGGGTAGTGGAGCATCTTACCGCTTAGTACCATAATCCACCTCATGTCTGCATGATTATTGACATGAACTACTACTGATTATACTTGCTCAACATGTGGGAAGTGCATCCCTCTCAACCACCACTACCCACCCCCTTTCTGGTAACCAGTCCTAGTCTGATCCTAAAAAGCAAGGGTTCTTTGACCATAAGACAGGGAGATTTGTACCCAAATGTACAGAGTGCTCCAAGTATGGTCACTCCAGGGGCAACTCCAAATGTCCCAATGGGGCACAGTCCTCCACTGGTGGGCAGACACCTGGGTTGGGCAGTGTAGCGCTTGGGGAGGAGATATCCCCAGCTAATTTTGGGGAACCCACAGAGGTAACCCTAGTGTCCCTGGGGGATACAGATATGATGCCAAAAGCCCACATGCCTGCCAATACATCCAAGTATAGGCAGTGGGTCACGATTAATGGGCAAAAGATGGAGGTTCTGCATGACACAGGAGCCAGCATGACAACTATCCAGCGTCAGCTGGTGTCAGCAGAGCAAGTCCTACCAAACACATTCCACTAAGTCATAGTTGCAGACAATTGGGAGAGCCCTCTACCAGTTGCTCTGGTTCCTTTTGAGAGAGGGTGGTCTCTGGTACTCTGAAAGTTGCTGTGAGCCCTGCCATGCATGTAGATTGTCTGTTAGGCAATGACCTGGAGCACACTACCTAGAGGCAGGAAGAGCACCAGTCTCACTTGGAGATGATGGGATTGCCTGAGTGGGTCTCTATGACCACAAGGTCCATGGCTGTCTGAAAAGGGTCAAGGGCATCTGGAGCCTGGAGCAATGGCCCAGACAACAGCCTAGGAGAGGGGTAGGGGACTCAGGAAACCAGTCCCTGAAGTTCCCACAGTTGAGTTTGATGGGGTCCGTGAGGAGGAGACCCCTGAGCCAATCAGGGAGGACATTGCCACCCTAGGGAATCTACCTGAGCTTGCTGGCTGGCAAATTGAGGGTGGGCCCACCAGGGAGGAATTCTGTATAATGCAGAGAGAGTGTTCCACTCTTAAGGGCTTGAGGTGACAGCCCTCAGCCCATGCAGCAGTTTAAGCCTCTGGGGATCACCTAATCTAGTGGGAGAATGATCTCCTCTACAATGAGCCCAATGCTCAGGGGACTGGGGCAGCCTGTTTGCTGGTGGCCCCTCATGTTACCGGGCCTTCCAATTGGGTTTGGCTCATGACATACCTATGGCAGGACATTAGGGCAAGACAAAACCTTCACCAGACTTGCAACCTACTTTTACTAGCCTAGAATAAAGACAGCCTCAGATACATCCTGCAGGTCCTATCTCACCTGCCAGGCCAGTGGGAAGTCAGGGAAAAATCTGAAAGCTCAGCTGATCCCACTTCCCGTCGTTGGCACCCCTTTTAAAAGGGTGTGCGTTGACATCATTGGTCCATTGGACCCCAAAACAGCCCTAGGTAACAGGTTCATCCTGGTCTTGGTGGACCATGTCACATGCTACCCAGAGGCAATCCTTATGAAGATGGTGACTGCAGCTGTGGTGACCAGAACTCTGATTGGGATCTTTATCTGTGCAGGGGTCACCAAAGAGCTCGTGTCTGACCGAGGCACTAACTTCATGTCTGCATACATGAAGTCCATATGGGATGCGTTTTGGTATATTGTATTAGTTCAGCACACCCTATCACCCCCAAAACAAGGGTCCAGTTGGGAGGTTCAACAAAACCTTGAGGGGCACAATGATACCTGAGGCCATGAGGAGTAAGTGGGACGTTCTCTTGCATGACTTCTGTTTGCCTACATGGAGGTGCCAGAGAAAGGAATAGGTTTCAGCCCTTTTAAACTCCTTTATGGCCACGCTGTTAGAGGACATCTGAGCATTGTCAAGGAGGGGTGGGAGAAAGCTCTCAGGAACCTGCCCCCAGGATGTTTCTCAGCTACATGTTGGCCCTCTGGAACCGCTCCTGGAAATAGGCCCAGAGCAACCTTGAGGCCAGCCAGGAGATAATGAAACACTTTTATGACCAGAAGACCACTCTGGTAGAGTTTCAGCCTGGCAAAAAAGTATGGGTCAAAGAGCCAGTAGAGTCTAGAAATCCGCACGACTGCTGGACTGGCCCATATGAAATCAAAGAGTGTAAGAGGGAGGCCACTTACTTAGTGGACCTCCAAACCCCTAGGAACCTTCTAAGGGTGCTCCACATCAACAGACTCAAGCCTTGCTTTGAGAGGTCTGAAGTGAGCATGCTGCTTGTGACAGATGAGAGTGTAGAGGAGGAGATTGAACCTCTCCCTGACCTCCTCTCTGCACAGGAACATGTTGGGTCAGTGGAGGCTGTCATCCTCTCTGCAACTCTGACCCCAGAGCAGCAAGGTGACTGTTACCAGTTGCTGGACTGTTTGCCTCACTGTTTTCATTCACCCCTGGACTCACATATCTGTGCACCCATGACATTGACACAGGAGAAGTCCCCGTTTACATTTACAATCCCCCATTACATTTACAGGTTGTCAGATAGGGTGAGAGCCAGCATCCAGGAATAAGTCCTCAAAATGTTAGACCTAGGAGTGACTGAGCCCTCTAGCAGTCCCTGGTCCAGCCCCGTGGTGTTGGTACTAAAGGCCACCCTACCAGGCACTAAACCAGAACTTTGTTTCTGTGTGGACTACAGGGGCATCAGTTCCATCACCAGGTCTGACGAACAACCCATCCCCAGAGCTGATGAGCTCACTGACAGGCTAGGCGCTGACAAATTTCTCAGTTACTTTGATTTAACATCAGGGTACCGGCAGATCACCTTGACTGAGGAAGCCAAAGAGAGGTCAGCATTTTCAACCCCTGAGAGCCATAACCAATTCCGGGTGATGCCCTTTGGCTTGAAGAAAGCCCCTTCTATGCTCCAACGATTGGTTAACAGGGTCCTGGTTGTCAGGGAGGCTTTCTGTTCTGCCTGCTTAGATGACATTGACATCTACAGTGCTAACTTGGAAGAATACCTGCATCATCTCCTAGAGGTGCTTCAGGCCCTGCAATAGGCGTACCTGACAATCAAGGCCAACAAGTGTCCGATTGGGAAGGGTTTGGTGGTGTATTTGGGACACCTGATAGGTAGTGGCAAGGTGCAGCCCCTCCAGGCCAAGATTGAATACATCATGGACTGGCAACCACTTAAAACCTAAACCAAAGTGAAAGCATTCCTAGACCTCACAGACTACTACAGAATATTCATTCAAGGGCTATGGCACCACTTAACTAAGCTGACTGCTAAGAAGCAGTCCAGGTTGCTGATCTGGACAGAGGCTTGTCAGAAAGCCTTAAATTCTCTCAAGGAAGCCATGTGCACATCACCTGTCCTCAGGGTCCCTGATTACTCCAAGGAATTAATTGTGTAGATGGACGCTTCAGAGCATGGCACTGGGGCAGTCTAAGCACAGTTGGCATATTTAGTTTACCTATAACTCCCAAGTAAAGTGCCCTAGATGTGCCCCAGGCATGTCAATTAAATGCTTCTAGTGGGGCTGCAGCACTGAATGTGCCACCCACATAAGTAACCCCTTAACCAAGTCTCAGGCCTGCCATTGCATGGTGTGTGTGTACAGTTTCACTTGGCATTTAAAACTACATGCCAAGCCTTAAACCCCCCTTTTATTACATATATGTCACTCCAAAAGTAGGCCCTAGGTAGCTCATAGGGCAGGGTGCTATGTAAGTGAAAGGCAGGACATGTACATGTTCTGGTAGTGAAAAACACCCAAAGTCATTTTTCACTGTTGTGAAGCCTGTTCCTCTCATTGGTCGGCATTGGAAATTCCCTTATACACCTTTAAGTGGTAATTTCTGATTTGAAAGGTGTGGCATTGTCATGTTTGGTATGGCTGATATGTTAGTGAAAAATCCTGCTTACTGATGAAGTTGGAGTTAACAATACTATTTTAGAAAGGCCACTTTTAGAAAGTAGGCATTTCTCTGCACTTACTGCTCTCTGTGCCTTACAGCCTGTCTTCAGTCCACATCTGGTCTGTGCTGGTTGACAGCTCCCCTTGTGCATTCCACCCAGACGGCCATAAATACAGGACACTCAGCTGCATCTGCATTCATCTGCATACTGATGGTTCTTCCAGGGCAGGAAGGGTGGAGGGGCTCTCACACTTCAAAGGCTAAGGGCCGGACCCCACACAAAGGGCTGGATCTCCTGGCAGACAGGTCTGGCCTGAAAGGGGAACTGGTGCACTTCAGAACAACTCTTTGAAGTTTCCCCCACTTCAAAAGCACCTTTGGGTATATATACTGGGTCGGTGACCCCCCTAAAATCAGACAATTTTGGACCCACAACTGGACTCTGTCAGATGGACTGCTTTTCTGGAAAGGCTGCTCTCCGGCTTGTTGCCCTGCTGCCTGCTGCTCCCTGACTCTGCCGGAAGGACTTCGCCTTCTCCCCACAAGTGATGTCCATGGGATTGTGAGCTTGATCCCTGTTGTGAGCTTGTTCCCTCAGGGCTATCAAAGACTTCACCTAAGGGAGGAAATCCACTGCACTAGAAAAATTGATGCAACACCCGCAGAAACATTGCAGCGCCTGTCTCGTGATTGAAAAAGTGCTTCAGTCCATACAGAGTCGGCGCAGCACCTGTTTCATCATCACAGTGCGTTTGGATCCCTGAGCGTTAATTTGTCATCAAACCCTGCACCGCAGTAAGGAACCAAGGCTGCATGCCTGGAAATTGACGCATCAATTGTGGCTTACCTAATTGACACATCACCTTGTCTGTGAGGAAAGCATCAACAAATCACCTCCGCTGCCTCTAGAGACCCAATTTCTAACCCTGAAGCTTCTTACGGGTATTCTGAGGCTATTTTGTTGTAATGCAGCAATATATGTTTCCCCAATTGCAATTGTTTTGTCCTGTGTTATTGTGACCAATGCTAAAAAAAAACGCATAGATTCAGAAAATCCTCAAGTTCTAAAATTATTACAATAAAAATCAGCTTTCTGGGAATTTCACACTGGAGGAAAGAAGACTCACAGCGTGAAAGAGAGAAAAAGAGATGTGTGTGAGATAGATTAAATTACTGTCCTGTACCATGGTGAACTTGGTGTAGGCAGCAGATACCCTAGCATCAATGAGTAAAAGAGAGGGAGAGAGAGAAACAGAGATGGCAATAGAGAGAATGAGAGAGACTTAGAGACACAAATATTTAGTCAGTGAGGGAGAAAGACAAGCAGAAAGGTGCATATTGAGAAAGTCTCAGAAAGAGACAGAGCAAGTAAGAAATATAGGAAGATAGAGAAGGTGGAGTGAGTGAGCGAGAGACAGGGAGCTAAAGTAAATGACATGAGTCACTCCGATGCCAACGCTCAAAACAGTAAAGAGCTTTTCGGCATCGTCAATGAGCTCTCCACCCCCAGGACCTGCTCCAACAAACCCCCGCCATCACAGGAGTTCTGCAACTCACTGGCAACCCACTTCCATCGAAAGATAGAAGAAATCCACAATAGCTTCAAACCCCAGACCCACCAGCTGACTACAAACACCCAAGAACCCAACACTCCAAGCAACACCCACCTCCTCCACACCTGGACCCCCGTCAACTTAGTGGACACCTCCACCACCATGGCCTCCATCCACTCCGGATCACCATCGGACCCCTGCCCACACCACATCTTCAATAAGGCCCCCACCTCTGCAAAACCATCAACAGCTCCTTCGAGTCAGCCACCTTCCCAGAAAGATGGAAGCACGCAGAAATCAACGCCCTGCTGAAGAAACCAAAGGCAGACCCAGACGACCCCAAGAACTACCGGCCGATCTCTCTCCTCCCCTTCCCAGCCAAGGTTATCGAAAAAATTGTAAACAGCCAACTATCCTGGTTCCTGGAAGACAGCAAGGTACTCAACACCTCCCAATCCGGATTCCGCAGAAACCACAGCACCGAGACTGCACTCATTGCTGCCACAGATGACATTAGGACCATGCTCAACGAAGGAGAAACAGCAGCACTCATCCTCCTGGACCTCTCCGCAGCCTTCGACACGATATGTCATCACACTCTCCGCACACGCCTCTACAACGCTGGAATCCGCGACAAGGCACTCGACTGGATCTCGTCATTTCTCTCAGGCAGAACCCAGAGAGTCTGCCTCCCATCATTCCTGTCAGAAGCCTCCAGAATCATCTGTGGCGTTCCCCAAGGATCTTCGCTCAGCCCCACGCTTTTCAACGTTCGCATGGCCCCCCTCGCCGACATCGCACAAACCCACCACATCAACATAGTTTCCTACGCAGACGACACTCAGCTCATCCTCTCCCTCACGAAAGACCCTACAACTGCAAAGAACAACCTCCAAAACAGACTTCACGCCATTGCCAGCTGGATGGAATCAAGCCACCTCAAGTTAAACACAGACAAGACAGAAATCCTCATCTTTTGCACCAACCCCTCATCTTGGAATGACTCCTGGTGGCTCACCTCCCTAGGAACCGCACCCTCACCCACCACCCACGCACGCAACCTAGGCTTCATCTTGGACTCCACACTCAGCATGACTCAGCAGGTCAATGCCATCTCCTCTTCCTGCTACAACACTCTCCGCATGCTCCGCAAACTCTTCAAGTGGATTCCCGTCGAAACCAGGAAAACTGTCACCCACCCCCTGGTCAGCAGCCGATTGGACTACGGAAACGCCCTATATGCAGGAATAACAACCAAACTCCTAACAAAGGTGAAAAGAATCCAGAACACATCCGCCCGCCTCATTCTGGACATTCCACGCCGCAACCACATTTCCCCCCACCTCAGAGACCTTCACTGGCTACCAGTATCAAAGAGGATCACCTTCAAACTCCTCATCCACGCACACAAGGCCCTCCACGACACAGGCCCAGCCTACCTCAACGACAGACTCACCTTCCACACCCCCACCTGCAATCTTCTCTCCGCCAGCCTCGCCCTCCCCTCCATCCCCCGCATCCGCCGCACCACCGCCGGAGGAAGATCCTTCTCTCACCTAGCCGCCAAGACCTGGAACTCCCCACCGCTCCACCTTCACCAGACCCAAGACCTCTTGACATTCAGGAAACGCCTCAAGACATTGCTTTATGACCAGTAGCTCCCCCCAGCGCCTTGAGACCCTAACGGGTGATTAGTGCTCTCTATAAATCCTTGATTGATTGATTGATTGTCTCTGTACCCTTTCAGCTGCTGTCTGCACATTGATCGCCAGTCTTGATTGTTCTCCTGTCAGTAAAAGGAGCTGCAGGTGTTGACAGCAGGAGTTGGATCCCAAAACATTTTTCATTGGTGTTATTTCATGTCCTTTGTGGTATGTTAAGGCAGGGCTTGGTGCAAGCACCTTTGACCAACTTATTTATGAATCAGGAATCTGAAGGTGATAATTTATTACAAGAATGTTTGTGTATATTAGTTATGTGGCATTTTGTTGTGTTAGGCATGTGTCCTGAAGGGTTGGACTGGGACAGCAAATAGGCCCAAGCACCCATTGAAAAGTGGTCCCCATGTGCGCGTTGGGTAGCAAAAAGGATGACCATGTTTTCAAGTTGAGGTAAGTGGTAAAATAGCACCATTTCAACTTTTTCAGACACATCAGCCCACAATTGTGACACATATTGTGTCTTAAATAACCATAAGCAGCGCTTGCTTAGTATGATATGGGTCAAAATGTTTAGAGGCGCTGACAGCTTTTTTATAGAAAGCCATAAGAGGCAACATCACGTCATGCAAGCACTAACAGTGCTAACTTACAACAGTCTCTGCCACAATCCCAGGCTGACAAGTGACTTACATAGTTGAAGAGCTGGAGCAGCATGATTTTGTGACCTTAGACATTGGTAAATGGTTCATTGACACAAGAACTGTCAAGGTATGTATTGCTTTTGACTGGAACTATAGCAACATTTGTTGACACTTCTGAAGTCAACAAAAGAACATAACACATAACATACACAAAACAACTTAATAAAGTTCAACCATAGCAGCACCCTTTATAACAAATCTGTTAATACAGAATTCAACACAACAACCACAGTCCAACACCACAAAATCGAATTGTAATCTCTCAGCACAAACATACAGCAGCACAAAAAGCAACAGAACAGTTCACCACCATAGCAAAATACTGTGTATCATCTTTTTTCAAAAACATTCATATCCTACATTACCACCACCAGAATCCTGTTTTTATAATACAGAGGTAAAAGACATTTGGAAAAAGCACTGCCTGGGCTTACCATCTAAGGCATCATATAGCACTAGTCAAAATGTTGTGTGATCTGTTCCAAGAGGGAAATCAACTCAACCTGACCTTAACTGGAGTGAGCAGAAGGAGTCTGTATGAAAGGGTTATTAGCTGGGGGGTGACTACTCACCTCAAATGGTAAACACCAACCTCGTCTAGATGAACCACTACATTCACAAAATTAACCTGAGCTCAACCCCCTGGTAGCTATGCTGCAGAGCAGAAAGGAGTAACTAAGAAGCAATGTGTAAAGTATTTATGCTTTACCAAAGTAGAAATAAATCCAGAACACAACACAATAAAATTATCAAATCAATTTAGGAAAAATAAGATTATTTAATAAATAAAATGACTCCAAAACAAAAACAAACCAATAAGGGGTAGATATATAAATTTTTAAAGTTTCAACTAAAAACAAGTACCAAAAAGTGTTAAGCACCAACCATGGTCAACTGGCTGTGGTAGACCAGGACCTAGGTGCAGTTTGAGGCTGACCAAAAAGGAGAGAAGGTCAGCTACAGAAAGAAGGTTCGACCTAGCTGTAGGTTTTACCTCAGAACTTAGGTCTGATTTGTAGTTTGTTGGACAGAGTGATCTTCGTTGGCCTGGCTGAGGACTTCATGTCCTCCAAGCTACAACTACACTGCCTGCTGAATTTAGAAATGACTGCCGAGATGGTGTTGATTTCTAAAGCATTCACAGGAACCTGTCAATGGTTTTTGAAGTTTGGTGCAACAGTCTGTCAAATGACGGAGCGATCCATCAAACTGAGTTCTTTTCTATTTTCAAAAAAAGAAATCCTGAAGCTAGATTTTCTTTTTGAAAATACAAACAAAAATGCTCACCTTGCCATGGGAGAGATCTCTCATGGCAAGGGGAGCAATAAGCAGTTCACTTCCTATTACAACCAGGGTTTTCCTGGTGGTGACTTTCAGTGAAAACCGATCTCTAGTTCCACCCACCTAAATTAGGTGGGTGTAATTAGAGGTCTGCCTCTGACAGTCCTTACTCCAAAGTGTTGTCAGAGGGATTTCATGGGTGAGATGGAGTAGTCTCCACTGTGATTAATCCAAGGCCTACCCGCATATAAATATGCAGGGTGGTCCACAGTCTTGGTGGTATGGATACTCTGTCACCATTACAACAGAGTTCCATAACCCTTTCATCTAAATCAAGCCCTTGGTTTTGAAAACGGGTGTTAAAAATCTTCAGTGGGGCAAGGCAGTAGGCAGCAGGCTGTAGCTGACGAGGGCCTCAGGAGGATGGATAGCTTTTGGACATGATAGCGTTGAACCCATTGATTATAGCAGGAACGGTCCAAGTATGAGAAATTTGCATTTCACTCCCAGGATAGGAGCCTGGCTACAATCTTTGCCCAGCCAAGATTTCTTTGTTTGCACCTAGTCACTTTCTTGGAGAAAGGCTACAGGCTGTTAGCGAAGAGGGCATAATTTGGCTGGATGCTGTCTCAGTGAGGTCCCACTGTAGAAGATTTTCCACCACAAAAATGTTCCGAGCAGGAGGAACCTGAACCTTCACCCCAGCAGAATGGATTGGTAGATTTGTCCCTGACCTCCAGCGGTCTTTAGAGCCAAAAAGTTAAGTCTCAGGTTTTCCTGGGTGGTAATAGAAGCTCAGCCAGAGACATAGCCAAGGGTGCTAGGACCTTGGAAGCAGCATGGGGAGGTCAAGACTCACTCCAGCAGAGGCTAGCAGTAGCATCCAGGACAGGTCCAGTTGGAGTGATCACTGGGCAGTTAAAGGGGGGGCGACCCTATGATCCTTGGAGTCCACTTCTTTGTCCTTGGTACAAAAGTGAGCAGTTCCAGACTCCAGGACTCATCTTAGGTTCCAGGCAGAAGATTCAGTCATCTACTTATCTTCCTCATTTCCAGTAGTGTTCTGAGGAGGCTACTGGGGATGCCACATAAATGCCTGGTACCAGCTTGTGGGTAAAAGTTCCCAGTTTTGCAGCATTTCCTGACTGCAAGCAATCCCACAGTGACCGGTTCTGCCTAATTCCAAGATGGGGCAGCCCGTCTCCCCTTTGCAGAGCCTGTGTGCTCACCCCTGAGATGTGACAAGGGAAATGAGCAGCCCCTCCTCTGAGGTTACGCTAAGCTAGTTCTGAGGGAAGCTCCCCTTCCACTGGAATTACTGCCTGACTGACTGGCGAGACAGAAGGAGGGGCCTGTTCAGGTGTCATCTGGCATCAGCTTGTAACAGGGGAGACCCTTTTGATGTAAGCTACGTTCCTGGGCAAAGCCAAAATGTCATCCTGACAGAAGAATGAAAACTCATCCCCACTCCCAGGCCTTAGTCTCTGCCCTGGGAACAGTTTTTACACCGCATTCAGGGCTAGAGCGTTCAGAAGGATGTACCTGGATGCTAATGCAAATTATCCTCCACAGGCTTTAGGCAAAAAAGGCAAAGAAAAAATAACTTTCTAAAAATTTACTTTTCCTCAATATTTATCATATATCAATATTTATCTCATCTCTCCAATTTGGCTTTTGGTAAATATTAAAGAGTTGTTGAATTTTTTTTCTTGCTGGTCCCTACACTGACATAGCAGAATTAATGTTTAATATTCCGTCCAGTGTTTCTCTCTGGGCCAACCAGTCTTTCTACAGAGAAAGTAGGTTTTGGCTGCTTGTGGCTGTAAGGACATGTTAAAATTAAATTTCTACATGCCCCCACTTTAAATATCATGCACCATGCTGTTTGGAATTTAAGGCCTACATAGGGATGACTGTTATAATTAAAAGAGAGGTTTTGAACCGTCAAAAGGTTTTATTTTGGCAGGTCAGATTGCAGTTTTTACAATGGTAGGCTTGAAGCCATGTTTACACAGCCACAGTAGAGGATGGCACAATAGGTGCTGCAGACCAAGAGAGACTGTTAATTTACAGGCCCTGGGTATACCTTGTACCATATTCTAGTGATGTATAGGTTAATTAAATAGTCCAAATAGAATTATGCCAGTTCAACAATATTCAAACGGGGAGCATTGGCACTTTACTGCTGATTAGAAGAGGTACTGTGCACAGAATTCTACAGCCAGCAAAAACAAATAGGGCAAAAATCTTGGGGTACACCACACATAAGATGGTCAATTACTACAGTGTCCTTTAATAGAGATGATGATAATCACTTGAAGACTCATACTTTTGGGTCACTTTACTGCATCCCCTGATTTTGAGAGATACATTGAAAGAAAGCTGAGTGTGCTACTGCGATGTGACTAGTTAAGCCCCACTTCTTTTCAGCTTTTTACTTGTTCTTGCAGACTTCATTCAAATAGGCCAATTGCGATGGACTCTTTGTTTTAAAATGTGTGACCTTATCTTTAAAATGTTAGGGCCATCAAGATGGAAGATCATGGTAATTTATTTTATAGCACCTAGAACCAGGGTGCGCAAGAAGCACTGGTATTTGTATTATCTCCCTCAGAATGAAAACAGGCTTATTTGCTGTTACAGGAATTTGAAGCTGTGACCTGGATATCGCACATAGATCTGAGGAGTGAGCACTTGGGGCCTGATGTAGGAAAATCCAGAATTGCGACTCGCAATTTGCGAGTCGCAATTCAGGATGCAGGATTGTGTCCCTGACACCATCTGTGACTCGCAAGGGGTCGCAAAGGCCCACCTCATTAATATTAATTAATTTGCTACCCCCTTGCAATTCGCAGCACTCACAGGGATGGTGGCCTGCTGGAGACAGCAGACCACCATGTCTGTGACTGCTTTTAAATAAAGCAGTTTTTTTTTGTTGTAATGCGGCCCGTTTTCCTTAAAGGAAAACGAGATGCATTACAAAATGAAAAAATTAAACGTGGACCACTGCCTGCTCTGAAAAAATGTTTTCCAGGCCATTCACAAAGGGGAAGGGTTCCCATGGGGACCCCTTCGATTTTGCGAATGGGTTACCACCAGTGTCACACTGGTGGTAACTGCGATTGCTTTGCGACCGCGTTCGCGGTCACAAAGTGTAGGAAGTTGGCTCTGTATATACTATTTCAAAGAAAGAAATAGTGTGCACAGAGTCCAAGGGTTCCCCTTAGAGGTAAGATAGTGGCAAAAGTAGATAATTCTAATGCTCTATTTTGTGGTAGTGTGGTCGAGCAGAAGGCTTATCAGAGGGTAGTGTTAAGCATTTGTTGTACCCACACAGGCAATAAATGAGGAACACACACTCAAAGACTTCCTCCAGGCCAATAGGTTTTTATATTGAAAAATATATTTTCTTAGTTTATTTTCAGAACCACAGGTTCAAGATTTACAGTTAATACTTTAAATGTAAGGTAATTCACTTAGATACTTTAGGAACTTTGAATGAAAGCAATATCACATACAGTCTTTGTAAAAATGGCAATAAGCTATTTTTAAAGTGGACACAGTGCAAAAATCAACAGTTCCTCGGGGAGGTAAGTAAAGGTTAGTTTTGGAGGTAAGTAAAACACTTACAAGTCTCAAGTTTGGGGCATAGGCAGCCCAACTTTGGGGGTTCAAGTCAACCAAAACACATAGGCGCCTATGGGGAACAGGGGTGCTCCGGTTCCAGTCTGCCAGCAGGTAAGTACTTGCTTCCTTGGGGGCAGACCAGGGGGGTTTTGTAGAGCACCAGGGGGGACAGAAGAAGGCACAGAAAGTACACCCACAGCAGCACAGGGGCGGCCGAGTGCAGTGTGCAAACAGGCATCGGGTTTTAGATTGAAAACAATGGAGGACCCGGGGGTCACTTCAACGATGCAGACAGGCACACAGGGGGCTCCTCGGGTAGCCACCACCTGGGCTAGGCAGAGGGTCACCTGGGGGTCGCTCCTGCACTGGAGTTCGGTTCCTTCAGGTCCTGGGGGCTGCGGGTGCAGTGTTGGTTCGTGGCGTCGAGTCCCTTGTTACAGGCATTCGCGGTCAGGGGGAGCCTCTGGATTCTCTCTGCAGGCATCGCTGTGGGGTGCAGGGGGGGTCGTCTCTGGTTACTCACGGGATCGCAGTCGCCGGGGAGTCCTCACTGAGGTGTTTGTTTTCTGCAGGTAGAGCTGGGGGCATCGGGTGCAGAGTGGGAAGTCTCACGCTTCTGGCAGGAAACGTGAAGCCTTTAAAGTTGTTGAAAAGTTGCAAGTTTGTTGCAGGTTGTTGAGCAGGGCCTCTGCTCACAGGAGTTTCTTCGTCCTGGGGGTCAGGGCAGTCCTCTGAGGCTTCTGACATCGCTGGTCCCTGTTGGATCCGTCGCTGGAGCAGGTTTTCGAAGTTGGAGACAGGCCGGTAGGGCTGGGACCAAATCAGTTGTCGTCTTCTCTGCAGGATTGTAGGTCAGCAGTCCTTCTTCTTTCTTCAAGTTGCAGGACTCTCATTTCCTGGGATCTGGGGAGCCCCTAAATACTGAATTTAGGGGTGTGTTTAGGTCTGGGAGGGCAGTGGCCAATGGCTACTGTCCTTGAGGGTGGCAACACCCTCTTTGTGACTTCTCCCTGTGGGGAGGGGGGCACATCCCTAATACTATTGGGGGAATCCTCCAAACTCAAGATGGTAGATTTCTCAAGGCAGGGGTCACCTCAGCTCAGGACACCTTAGAGGCTGTCCTGACTGGTGGGTGACTCCTCCTTGTTTTTCTCATTTTCTCCTCCAGCCTTGCCGCCAAAAGTGGGGGCCGTGGCCGGAGTGGTGGGCATCTCCAGTAGCTGGGATGCCCTGGGGCACTGTAACAAAAGGGGTGAGCCTTTGAGGCTCACTGCCAGGTGTTACAGGTTCTGCAGGGGGAGGTAAGAAGCACCTCCACCCAGTACAGGCTTTGTTCCTGGCCACAGAGTGACAAAGGCACTCTCCCCATGTGGCCAGCAACATGTCTAGTGTGTGGCAGGCTGGCAGGAACTGGTCAGCCTACACTGGAAGTCGGGTATGTTTTCAGGGAGCATCTCTAAGATGCCCTCTGGGTGTATTTTACAATAAATTGCACACTGGCATCAGTGTGCATTTATTGTGCTGAGACGTTTGATACCAAACTTCCCAGTTTTCAGTGTAGCCATTATGGAACTGTGGAGTTCGTGCATGACAAACTCCCAGACCATATACTCTTATTGCTACCCTGCACTTACAATGTCTTAGGTTTTGCTTAGACACTGTAGGGGCATAGTGCTCATGCACATATGCCCTCACCTGTAGTATAGTGCACCCTGCCTTAGGGCTGTAAGGTCTGCTAGAGGGGTGACGTACCTATGCCACAGGCAGTGTGAGGTTGGCATGGCACTCTGAGGGGAGTGCCATGTCGACTTCGTCATTTTCTCCCCACCAGAACACACAAGCTGTGAAGCAGTGTGCATGTGCTGAGTGAGGGGTCCCTAGGGTGGCATATGACATGCTGCAGCCCTTAGAGACCTTCCCTGGCATCAGGGCCCTTGGTACCAGGGGTACCAGTTACAAGGGACTTACCTGAGTGCCAGGGTTGTGCCAATTGTGGAGACAAAAGTACAGTTTAGGGAAAGAACACTGGTGCTGGGACCTGGTTAGCAGGGTCCCAGCACACTTTCAAATCATAACTTAGCATCAGCAAAGGAAAAAGTTAGGGGGTAACCATGCCAAGGAGGCATTTCCTTACACAAAGCGATGCAGCATCGCGCTGCGACTCCCAAATAGGAAGGGGAACACCCCTTCCTATTTGCGACTCGCAGTCCCGTTTTGCGAGTCAGTAACCAGTTTACCGACTCGCAAAACGGGAATGGGGCATCGCGCTGTGGGTTTTACACGTCGCCAATAGCGAAAATCGCTGTTTGCGACATGCAAAACCGTTGCTACATCTGGCCCTTAATTCACTGAATTGCATTAATGGCTGATAAAGGGCTTGTACAGGGCTTTAGAGGAAAACAGCATTTATCCCTGGAACAAACATTGTTACCTTTCATGCAGGCACTTAGGCAGATTCACTAAGTATGGCACTTGCACTCGTATTTGCCCTGTCCATTTTATGCATTACAAAGGTGTATGTACACTTTATCTCCACCAAGCCCCCAATTCACACAGATGACCTGCGTGCAAGAGAATAGCGGGGTTGATCATGCCAAGTTAATCTTTCTGATTTGCAACCCTGCCCGCCATGAATGTAAACGCAGATATTATTATTGGAGTACTTGCATAGGCACAGGGTATTTTGCACATATGCGACAGTGGCATAACAAGGCCCCCACAGCCCCTGTGGTGCGAGGGGCGGCCTGAACTCTAGGCCCTCCCCCCAGCAGAGTACACTGTGCTCAGGTGGCAGGCCCCTGACTGGGTCCGTGGGGCAGGGGTCCCGCTAAAAGGGGCTTTGCAGGGGACCCCCCTCAAGTTTCGTTACGCCACTATTGTGCAAATAACGTTTGTGAATATGTTGATGTGTCACATGCCTTTTTTCCAACCAAAAATAGTTTGTGAATATAACTGATTGTTTAAACAATAGATTGATTAAATCTGCTGTACAAATGGAACATGTAGGTCCTCATTACAACATCGGTGGTAAAAAACGCGTACTGCCGCGGCGACGGCCGACAAAAGAACGTCGCCGCAGCTACCAGCCATCGGCCATAATATGGCCACAGCTGGATTTCCGTCACAAGAACGGCAGAAATCCAGCTGTGGCCACACTGGCGGATGGCGGTAAGGTGGCGCTGCTACCACCAGCAGCGCCACGCCAGCAGACCGCTGCCAGCCATATTATGACAAATAATACGGCCTGGTGGTGTTCTGCTGGCGGGCACTGATGGCGGTAACAGCGCCCCTTCCCATCTCCTGCCAGAGGACCCCCTGGATCCAGGTAAGTGGGGTCTCCAACAGGGGAGGGGGTTGTTGTGTGTGTGTGTAGGGGGGTGTGAATGTATGTGTGTGCATGAATGCGGGTGTGTGTGGAGTGTTGAATGCGTGTGTGCATGTATGGACGTGTGAGTGCATGTATATTGTGAAATGTGAATGCGTGTCTGCGTGTATGTTTGGAAGTGTGTGTGGATGTGTGTGTGGGTGTTTGTGTGATTGGATGTATGCATGTGTGTATGTATGTGTGAATGAGTGTGTTTATATGTGTGTGTGTGTTGTGAAGGGGGTGTGGATTTAGGGCGGTTGGGAGGTTTGGAGAGGGAGGGGCGTCTCTGGAGAGGTAGGGGGTGGGGGGATCCCTATCAGTAACACAAAAGGATATGGACAGAGTGCTGAACAATGCAAACACTCACCTCCAGTCACAGATTTGGGTTTAATCCATTGTTCTTTTGCTCACCATGCCACTCCAGTTTGGACCCACTAATATTCAAATCAGTCTTGACCCTAATCCCCATGGGAACTATCCAGCCCGAACTGCCAGGCCAGGTCCTCCGTGGACTGGAAACAAGCATCCTGGGAGGGTTTCAGGGTATCACCCTTCATCAGCCAGGCTAGCTTGAATCCAGTGGCGCAGTGAGCAAGGGAACCACATCTGGGCATACCTTTCCCACTTATGGCAACTTCAGCAACACAAAAGGAAGATGGACGTACTGCTGAACAATGCAAACACTCACCCTCAGTCACAGATCTGGGTTTAATCCATTGTTCTTTTGCTCACCATGCCACTCCAGTTTGGACCCCTACCAGTGACAGGGAAGGAGTTCCCTGTCACTGATATGGCCTACTGCCATGCTTTTCGTGGCGTTCATAACGCCACGAAAATCATGGCAGTAGGCGGGTCAAAATCCCGCAGGTAGCACATGGTGGCTGCCGGGCTGGAGATGGATATCTCCAGTCCGGCGGCTGTTACCGCCATGGCAGTCAGAGTGGTACATTGGCGGGTTGGCTTCAGCCAACCCGCCAATGTCATAATGTGGCGGTAAGTACCGCCAGCCTGTTGGTGGTACTACCGCCACATTATCGCCAACCGCCGGGGTCGTAATGGCCCCCATATTATTTTGCATCGTTCTGCTTCGCACTTAAATAAGGAATGGAGCTGACACTGTTTCTTTCTCTGCATATTACTCAAAAAACTTTGCATCAAGACAAGAAAAATGGCACAAACCAAATTCTCCCTATTTTTGTGTTTCCATTAACAATGAATCAAACATATAATTTTAACTACCATTAAAATGTGAAAGGTAAAAATACGTTTGAGCCAACATCAGCTTTTTTGTAGCTAGAATCCTTTTATGTAAGCAAGACAAATTGTGTTCGAGAATGAATGAAAGAGAGGCTAAGTGTCGGAAAATGGTGAAATGTATTTTATAAAAAATGAATCAATGAGGAGACTGCATAATGGTTAAATCAGGGAAAGACCATAATGATAAAATGCATACTACCCCATCTACAACATCTTCCTAAAGTGGATTTAATATGACAACAGGCAAATTTAAAGGAGCTATCTGTGAGGAAATTAATACACTTCCAGCAAGTATAAACCAATCAACTAATAACATAACTGATTTCACATATGTATGGTGTAAGAAATTGGGTTTTTGATTGAAAGGGGTGAAAAAACAATCTCAAGCAACAACCACAATCCCTGTCAGGGTGAACCACAAAAGTCACTAAATGAACCTATGCTTCACCCTCTGAGAGCTTGACACAAAGGTGGACAGGCTTAATAGGCTTATCTTAGAGGTATTGTGTTCACTATTTATAACTATGTGTACAGCACACAAACAGTGATAAAGTGAAAACACAACACCAGATATCCCACACCAATTTAGAAAAATAAGTTAAATGTAATAAATACAATGAAACCAAAATGACAAAACCCCAGTCAGTAGAACCAGTGATATGCAATTTTAAAGGTTAAGTATAAATAGCAACAAGAAGCAGAAAGCTCTAACTGTGGTTATCTGGTCATGCTAAACCAGGACAAAGTCACAAGTTCAGACCGACCACGAAGGAGTGCGAACTAGATTTCAAAGCAGGAACTCAACTGATTCCAGCCGAGGCTCCTGGAGAGGAACCTTTTAGGGAGCAGGACCTCACTCTAGCAGAGGCCAGCAGGGATCAGGCCGGTCCAGTTGCAGGTCCAGGCAGGGCCATTTGAAGCAGGTCAGCTGAGCAGTTGCAGGGATGCCTCTGCAGCTTGTTGAGTCCATTATGGTCAGAATCGGAGGTCAGCCAACTGACCCTGGGAGCACCTCATGTTAGCCTGGGATGAAGGGAGCAGGTCCATCCTTCCTTCTCAGGGAGCATGACGGGCCTCAAGCAGCAGGGCAGCCCTCTGGAGAACTATTTTAAAGGTTTAAGTAAAAAGAGCACGAAAAAGCTGAAAGTGCTAACTGTTGTTATCTGGTCATGCTAGACCGGGACAAAGTCACAAGTTCAGACTGACCACGTAGATGTGTGGGTCGGATTTCAAAGGAGGAACTCAACTGATTCCAGCCAAGGTTGCAGGACCTAGAAAGGCACCTTCTTGAGGCACAGGACCTCACTCCAGCAGAGGCCAGCAGGGCTCAGGCAGGTCCAGTTGCAATTCCAGGCAGGGCCATTTGCAGCAGGTCAGCTGGGCAGTTGCAGGGAGGCCTCTAGATCTTGTTGTCCCTACAGCTCAGAACAAGAGGTCAACCAACTGACCCTGGGAGATACTCATGTTAACCTGGGATGAAGAGAGCAGGTTAAGTCTTCCTTCTCAGGGAGCAGGACGGGCCTCAAGCAGCAAGGCAGTCCACAGGAGAACAAGCGGTCCTTTTCTGGAAAGTCCACAGGTTCAGGAGTGTACTGAGTAGTTGGTCTGATGGTTCAATATTTTTACATGGTACCAGACTTTGAAGTGGGAGAGACTTCTAGAATCCACCTCTCCCCACATCTGGCTCGGTAATGTCTTCTCCTGCCAAGTCTCCAAAGGGTCTGGGGTAACAAAAGACATGTTATTTTGATTGTGTTGGAGGCTGCCCCCACTTGAAATGTAAGTGGTGCAAGGAACAGCTTTGGCCCTCCTGCAGGATGGTCCGTCCTGCCAACGCCTAATCCCCCTTTGCCTTGCTGTCCAAGAGGAATACATGAAGGCCAACTACCAGCTATACATAGTCACATGACCTAGGACACAGGCTGCAGACATCTAATGGTTGGCACAAATGTCATCCTTCTAAAAGTGACATTTTTAAAATTGTAACTTAAAATTCGACTTTATTAATATAGAGGATTGTAAATTACAATTCATTTGAATGCGAACATGACATCCCTACTTGCTCCAAATCAATGGTTATCACTCATCAAATGTAATAACGTAACCCAATGTTATTCAATGGGGTAGGTAGGCCTTATAGTAGTGAAAAACGAATTTAGGATTGTTTTCACCACTAAGACATGTAAATGTTCAAAATACATGTCCAACTTTTTAAATACATAGCACGCTGCTGTCTGGGCTGTTTTGGGCCTACCTTGAGGTGACTTAGATATATTAAGAGGGAAGGTTTAGGGCTGGCAAAAGTTTTATTTTGCCAGGTCGCACTGGAAGTATGAAACTGCAGTGCATGCTGTAGTGTCAGGCCTGAGACATGTTTTAAAAGGCTTATTTAGTGGGTGGTACAATGAGTACTGCAGGGCCGCTAGTAGCATTTAAAGGCCCTGGGTACATGTAGTATCACTTTATTAGAGACATAAAATTAAATGTGCCAATTGTATGTAAGCCAGTTTTACCATGTTTAGACCAGAGAGCACAAGCATGTTAGCACTGGTTAACAGTGGTAAAATGCACAGAGTCCTAAGGCCAACAAAAACGATTTTCAGCTAACAGGCAGGGAGAAGGCAAAATGTTTGGGGGGAGACCACACCAAAGGTGGACAAGTCTAACATGTGGGATTTTCTAGTGGCCCATCAGCAGAGGAATCCTTTTTTGGTGATAAGCAGGTTAATATTTTAATGTTTCTCAAACAGTGATTTAAAGGAGTTCACATATGTAGATTCTAAACATACGATCACTTTGAGAGCTCCCACAGCCTGAAACGGACTATGGGATGATAATCTATCATCAAATTCGGTTGCTGAAATCAGTCTATGGAAGGAGAGCTGGGCCTAAATGCCCCTGGCCCATGCCTTTTGGGGGCTTCATGCTTTTCTCAAAACAAGTAATTACATAATAGAAAGCAGGTTTGACTTGTTCATTTGTGGTGAAGATAAGGCAGAAAAGACTAGATGGCACAAAAAGTGTACGTTCTCTGTCCCCAGTGTGCATCTTTCTTTAATTAAAAGTGGTCCTTGGGTCGAAAACCAAAGTGGGGCCATGCATAGTTTTTGGACTCCCAGGCCCAAAAAAACGTCTGATACGCCTGCGTCATATTGGAGAAATCTCCCATTAATGGATATAATTCAGAGTACAGTTCAGAAGAACAGACTATAAACGGTGGAATGAAAATAATTCATAAACATTAAACCCATCCTTCCTCCTCCGCTAATCTCCTGCTCCCTCTAATAAACAAATGTTATTTTCGAGGGCTCCTGTCTTTACGTCATTTGTTGCCAACTTATGAAGAAGGATCCTAAGTTTCCTCGAGTGGCAAATAATGAGCCCCGAGTCCCGTTTGATTACTAGCGAATCGATTCCTGGTTTCCTACAGAGCTGTCGTAAATCCAGGACCGGAGACAGATGTATCATGCCGTTAGACAGCTCGCTGCCATATTCGAGCTTCCCCTGCTGTGGTTTGAAGCCACATGCTCTAATGTCTTCCTCCTGGGATGGCTGTCCTTCTTCCACTGGTATGCTTCCTCTCTTCATTATCTGCAGTTTCTCTAAGTACAGAAGCGCTGGATCGCTTTTAATAACATGGCGTCTCTAAGCCTCTACGTGATTGTCAGGGAATCAGTTTTCTTGGTCGTGTGAAAAAGGCAAGTAGCATATATCGCGGAAGCCACATTCGAGCTGAAAAATGGCACTCACGGTTTCTATCAGCAAACTCTGGGTTCCCTTTCCCGCTTTGGATTACAGAAATACATAAACATGCATAAAAGATCTCTGTTACTAAGGAAGGATTTATTTGCAACATTTTATTGATAAAGCATACACTATGTAACCCCTTGTACAAACATTATGCTCGGTTACCCTACAATTAATGGATTCATTTTTATCTGCACTCACAAAGACTTATATATTAAACCCATTAGAAAAAAGAGACTTCAGTAGTTACACTTTTTTCAACTTTCCTAATTCGTGATGCTAGACACACACATTTTATTCAACACACGCACACACACACACTTTAGACCTGGTAACTCTGATATGAGTAAATTGCGCCTGCAGCACAGTGCTTAATTTGTAAATTAACCGTGCAGGTGCCCAAAGCTCGCCTCTGAAACACGCGGGTGTTGCAACTAAATGTGCGAGCACGGAATACTGGGGCAGCGTAAACGTAAAGCAATCTCGGGCCTCTTTAATCCATTTACAGCCGCTCCCTGTCCCTTTAGCTCACTCTCGCAGCTCTCTGCTTTCTTCCTTTGTGACTCTTTTTCGTTTTTCTCTTCCTCCATCTTTTCCATATGTGTCTTTTGCTCGCAGTAAATGCTTGAAGTAGAAAAGTAAGTGCCGGCCCTCAAAAATAAATGCAGTTCAAATTAAGCAACTCTGCAGCAGTCAGTAAATTGTGTGACTATGGAAACAAATGTAAGTTGTGCCCCTTTCAAGATGTAAAATACGCATGGTGCAAGTGACACACATGTTGGTAAATGTGCCCAATATACTTTTAAGATCTAAAGCAGATTTATGGATGTGGGAATAACTGACAAAAAATGTTGTGCATATTTGTTGTGTTGAATTTTGTTGCTGGGTTGGTGATGTTAAGTTTTTTATGATTTGTGATCCATCATTGCATACTTGCACTGTGCGATAGTGTGATAGTTGTTTTCTGTTTTAATTGTTTTATGGTGTTGTGTCCTGTTACGCTTTTGTTGTGTTGTTATTTTATTTTGTGCTATTTGTGCTCAGATATGCTCTGCAATCATCTTAGAGATGTCAACAAAAACTGGAAAATTTCGAGTAAAGTACAGAACACATTGCTCTCAATTTAAAGTGACAACCAGTTTCCACTAAGATGGTAACACATCACGTCTGCTCTTCAACTATTTCGGGTACCAATCAACTATAAAATCTGTGGCACAGCCCGTCCCTTAAATGAAAACTTACAATGTTCACTTTATGTGATTTAGCCCAAATCTCTGACCAGTATGCAGGAACTAACGCTTCAAAATTTGGCGCTCTCTTCCTAAAGCAGTCAATCCAAATATTTCAAAAGTGCCCCATATATAGACCATCCTTACAGCATCTGCTCTAGTAAGAGACACAATGTTCTTGAAGCAACAGGCGAAATTGGCCTTCACTTTTGTGTAATAGCTTTCGAAGCTAGGTAAGAAAGGAATGTTGCTGAAAATCTTAGCCAGTGAAGACTTTGAATGATTTCCACTTTGCAGGCTTCAAGTAATAGTAAAGGCCATCATGTGCACGTATATAAATAAGGGATTTGGCTGGGTCATTCTCAAATGTTTAATTTTGTTCCAAAAGGCTGGTAGCGGCACGCCAGTGTGCACCAGAGTAATGAAGTAGGAATATGTCCTGACATAAATACTGTGTCCTAAATATTGTTTACAAAAATAATGGAGTTTATTATAGAAAATGTACACCCAGTTGGACGATATTTTTTAAATAGATATTTAAGACACAATACTTCTGTCAAAGAATATTTCTGGATAAATATTCTGACAAGCAACCTTATAATCAACGTATTTTAGGAATAATATGTCATAACCTTAATCTAATGCTTTTATATACTTTCTTTGTTGGATCAAGTCAGCTTTCAGACATACTTTTAAAATACCGTGAAATTAAACATGCTGGTACTAAATTAATAACAAATATTAGGCTTCAGGTAAAAGCTTCCTAGAAATAAAACATATGTCTCAAATTATTTGTGGGCTCAGTCGTGAAATGGAAAATAAACAGTGTGTTCTTCCTCCTTAACAGGGGCGGGGGAGGGGATATATTATTTACCATCGTGTTATCCGATGCGTTTGTGATTGATTCTTGTTGTGGGCAGGTATTGGGAGTCATGCTTTAATAATGTTAAATAATCTGATCTTGTCCGTGCCTTTTGCCATCTCAATCCGAGAGGAATGTGTTGCAAACATGTCATCACTGCAGGTGGATATGCGTAGCTTCAGGCATTTCATTTTTTTCATCATCTCTGAAACATTCATGACTTGTACAGTGGGTTGTTCAAAGGCACATTAGTTGCTGCTTGTTGCTCTGCTGGATGTTTTTGTTATTGCACAGACTTTTTCAACGTAGCTGCAAGGTCAAAGGAAAATTGTGTGTCAAGAGAAATTTTCAGAGTCTAGTGTGCAACTCTTATGGTGAAGTAAAGCAACAATCTGGAATTAAATTTCAAGGTTTAATTTATCATATCACAAGCTGCTTTTACACATATATAGTCAAAGCCGAAAAGGATAAAAGCCACATGTAGAAAAAGCCACACATTCAGCTCTCTGGTATCTTTATGTTTCTATTCAGCAGGTAGGAGAAACCTTTAAGTGACGTGGTAACTGAAGAATAGTCATAACAAGTACCTAATGAATGGGACCTGAAGTAATTGTCTACCAACAAATCCTGTATTTCAACACGCTACTGGCGAGTCTCACTCGCAACTACATCAATGTGATTGTACAAGCCACGGAGTAGGACTGTTGCACAGAATTAAATATTTCACATACTTTTATTAGACTAATTGAAATTAAACATGCAGGCAATAGGTGTGGAAAGGTATGGCAGAAAGGGGCAGTAGTTTTAATCTGAGCGTTGACTGAGCCCCCATAAGGGACAAGCAATCTGGCTCATAAAAGATGAACTGATTTATTCAAGGAATGCCTGTCGACCTGGAAGCGTTGTTCGATCAGCAGTGTATGTGGTACAGGTGTAACTGCAAACCAAAAGACAAACGCAAAAACACGTATTTAACGAATACAATTCAGTTAAAAAAGATAAATGGATTTAGGAATGAGAGTTTATGACAAAATCAAAAACAGTGCATAAAAAAACAAATTTTAGACCATGAAATAGGCTTCTCCTGTACCTTCCTTTCATAATCAATTTGCAATGGGCCCTAAGAGAGTCCAATTGGGTAGTTTGTCTTACTCTCTTATGGATTCAGCCACTTTTCTTGAGGCTGAAAACCTTCACTGGGGAAGGCTGGAAACATCACAGGAGAAGGACTCCGCAAAACTGGATTCTTCTGTTGAATAGCTCTACTGTTTCCTCAAACTTCACTTCAAAGACCTTCAAGAAAGAAAAAAATGTTAAGATGATGCCACCAAAGCGGAATCTCTTTAGGGCAGGATTGGCACATTTACAGTATTTTCATTTTCGTGACTTCAAAAATCTTTATGTCTTGTGTGAACTGTTACTATCCACAGAATGATGTCACAGGAGGGCTCCTCACAACCCTAGTTTAGGGCCAAAGCAAACTATCCAGTTCCAATTAATTCCTACATTTCTCTGCAGCCAGCACAAACTTTTTTTATCTGCATGATGCAACCTCCAGGCACAAGGGAGGACTTCACAGAGCCTGATAAGCTTCACTGTCAGGGCCTGGATCCCTGTATTCTTGAAGTTGAACTAAAGGCTAGTGCCACTATCCCTTGAGCAGTTTATGGTTCAAGAGATTTAAGACAGAAAATGAGAAAACATTCTGTACAGACCTCAGTCAGATAGTTTTGAATTGTTCAACAGAGTAGTCAGAAAGCTTATTTTTTTCATTCAGAGTCACTTAGATCAGTTGTTCCTAACCTGTGGTCCGGGGACCCCTCGGGGTCCGCAAAGCTTCCTCAGCGGGTCCGCGACTGCTTGGAAAATTAAATAATATTAACAGATTATGTCCCCAGCTTTCTGTAATGACCCCTTGGGGGGTCCTCAGAATCATCCAATAAAGATTCTGTGTGGGTCCCCGGACCGCAGCAATGATAAAGTGGGGGTCCACAGAAGTCAAAAGGTCAAAAGGTTGGGAACCACTGACTTAGATCACCTCTGCAATTTGCACTTTGTGAAATTATAATAGATAAAGCCATTTTCTGACTGGTCATACCCTCTTAGCAATGTGAACATGTTCTTCCTCTAAGGAAAAGCTTTCAGATAAAAAGTATCCAATGGTCCTTTTCACCACAAGTACCCTAAATGGTAGCTCTGTTCTTTCACTGTGTTCTTCTGTCAAAACTTCAAGCTTGCCCTAACCTGCTCATTAACTCTGACCAAGCATGGAAGGAAATTTCAATCTGCATGCATCACATGTTCCAGCCTCTAATGTGGTTTTTGTCTCCACTTTTGTCTGTCTAGTTTCGCCACTCAAAAGAGAGTACTACAGGGGTTACTCACAGCCAGTTTTTATATAGAAGTCTGAGGGCCCTTCATGGGTCTTTGAGTGAGATTTCTTTGGAATAGCACCTATTAGCTGTCCTGGCCCAGGCGAGAAAATTGGAGTGAATGACAAGAGGATATGGAGGAAAGTTAATTCCCTTTTGTGTAGCACTGCAGGCAGCTGATTGTGGCAGGCTATATTTATTCTTTCAAGAAGGTTTGAACCATAGTACAATATGACTAATCCTGTAAATTAAGAATTTGGTTTCAGCAAGACATTTCCTCAAAAGTAACTGATTAATTGTTTTAATCCTAGTTTTACACTAAAACAGTTTGTGCAGCTTTACCACTTCTAAAAACATGTCCTAAAAATATTTCCTATAATCTGATTCTCTAGCTCACCAGTCTCTGCAATTGCACAACCCATTTGAGTCCCTCTAATTGGTTTAATAAAACTGCAGTGGTGCCAGCATTAATTTTAAATAGTTGTCTTTTAAAGTAGAGAACACATAATTGGAAGCATGATTATCAAGTCTTGCCTTTGTACAATACAAGAATTTACTGGATTGTGCGAGCTTTTTCCGCTGGTGTGCAAAAATAGTCCTTTAAATGAAAAAATCACTAATATAGAGAGTATTTTTCATGCACAGAAAAATGTTTTCATAGAGACCAATAAAATTGGAAAGTCTTGGGGTCATGCACAATGTGTGATCCTGCTTTTCCCTGCTCTCAATCCACAATGTTAAGGGCTCCAGGTCCCAGCTGTTGCAGCTCAGCTGCTGAAAGATGTAGCCAGAAATGATCTGGAACATCCCTACAGGGGACCCTTTTACAAGATGGCAGAATTCATCTTATGATTGTTTGAGCTTCTGGCAATGTGAAGGCTTATGCCTTGGAGCACAGAGAAGTAGAACATCAACATAAATGCCAACGGTGAATGGGATGCCCAGTTGTGGAAAAGGGAGGATGGCTTTATTTGACACCATGAAGAAACTGCCATCTTCTCCCAACCATATTCTTAATTGCCTTCTTCGGCAGCACCTGGGACATGTCTGTTGAGGGGGATGTGTTTTGCAGCTTTGCACACCTTTCTAGATACTTTGAATTAGCTGACTACTCAAATAAAAGCCGAATATTAGGTCTACAATGGGCAGGACACACAAAGAGGTACAAAGCGCCTTATTTGAACTTTGGCAATAAAACCCGCCTACTGCCGCAGCGACTGCCGCAGCGACGGTCGCCAAAAGACTGTCGCCGCGGCTACCAGCCGTCTGCCATATTATAACCACAGCCAGATTTCCCCCACAAGAATGGTGGAAAAAGGCTGTGGCCATGCTGCCGGATGGCGGTAAGGTGGCGCTGCTACCACCAGCAGCGCCACGCCAGTAGACCGCTGCCAGCTGTATTATGAAAAATAATACGGCCTGGTGGTGTTCTGCTGGCGGGCGCTGCTGGCAGTAGCAGCGCCCCATCCCATCTCCTGCTGGAGGACACAAAGATCCAGGTAAGTTGGGTATCTGACAGGGGGGAGGCTGGGGTGTGTTGTGTGTGTTGGGGTGTATGAATGTATGTGTGTGCGTGAATGCAGGTGTGTATTGAGTGTTGAATGCATGTGTGCATGTACGGATGTGTGAGTGTGGTATGTTGTGGAATGTGAATGCGTGTCTGCATGTATGTTTGGAGGTATGTACGGATGTGTGTGTGATTGGATGTATGCATGTGTGTATGTATGTGTGAATGAGTGTGTGCATGCGTGTGTGTGTAGGGAGGGGAGTGGATGTAGGGAGCGTTGGGGTAACTGGAGAGGTAGGGGAGGTTGGGGGTTAACTGGAGGGGTAGAGGGGAGACCCCTATCAGTAATAGGGAAGGAATTCCCTGTCACTGATATGGCCTACCGCCATGGTTTTCGTGGTGTTGCGAATGTCAGGAAAACCATGGCGGTAGTTGGGGTCATAATCCTACAGGTGGAACAATGGCATATCTCCAACCCGGTGGCTGTTACTGCCGTGGCGGTCGGAGTGGTACATTGGCAATATGGCGGCAGGTACCCTCAGCCTGTTGGTGGTACTAACCACCACATTATCGCCCAGCGCCAGGGTCGTAATGACTCCCAAAATACTTTCCGGCTCCCCTTTCACCTCCTCAAAAAAGGCAAAATGCATCACTCCTGCATAGCACTTCTTCCATCTGTGCAGATTCTTGTTGCCCAAATTATCCAGTGAAGATGATGAAGGATTTCTCAATTCCACAAAGGGAGAATAATGTCTGATGGCATCCTTAGAAAAAGTACACACCAAATTGGACAATGGTGAGAAAATAATGTTAGTATTTGATTCAAAGCTGAACAATTTTATGTCAGGAATGTTTAATTCTGAGAAGCAGATCACCTAAGTGGCAGAAAAGAGGGGAAGAGTGAAGGAACAGAAGCTGAAGGGCAACATAATGGGGGCCTTAGAATTTTAAGGCAGTGCACTGAATGTCATTGTTTGGATGACCAGCTGCAATGTTTGGAAAATCTGTGGTTATTTGATACACAAGGATATTTGTCCAACTCTGGATGATGATTTGGATATCCCAATACCAGTTAAGCCTTTTCTCTCTTGGAAAGTGGTTGCAGACACAGAAAATATCCTTCTCCAAACCTGATAAACAAAACAAGGCTAACTACTAAGTGCCTTGAAGATGAAAACAAAGGGAAGGGCACTATTCTGACAGGGTTTTTAGAGGAGGATGTAAGCAAAGTAGTCCTGATGGCAGCAGCTGGAAATGCTGAGCTATGCTATAACAGAAAAAGGATTTTATTTTTCCCTGACTTTAGCTGAGTGACACATATGAGGAAGAGGAAGATGGAAATCTTGAAGAAAGACCTAAAGCCCCTCAGCGTGCAGGCTTTGGTCTTGTGCTCTGCTTGTCTGAAAGACATTGTGGGAACAAAGCTTATTATTTGTATAAGTTAAATCTGTTACTAGATAAATAAAGAATCTCCAGCTCAATGTGGTGGGATTTTGATACACTGTATCACAAATCCAAGGACACAGAAGACTAACATTTTGTTATGATTTGACTTTGGGGGACCACCTTGAGGGGTTGATCTCAGGAAGTGGGTTAGAAAATACTTATGAAGGGGTTGAAGTCCACCAAGACAGGAGCATGGTCTAAGTCTGGGGTAGAGCATGAAATGAAGAAAAGACAATTCAATCAGTGACCCAGAGACATATGAGATACTCTGAAAGAAAGGGGTAAAAGGAAAAATATGGATGGAGAGGGAGGGAGCACTCAGAAAGGATGCCTTCCATAAAGCGCTAAATACGTCACAGGAAAGAGGGGCAGACAGAAGAAGCCGGAGACCAGGGAAGTGGATAAAAGTGGATGGAGAGAGATACTTGGAACTGCCTATTTTGCTTGGAGGAGCACATATAGCCCAGACAGCCACAGCACCAGAGAGCCCACAGAAAGGCCAGGAGAAGAGGGTGCTCAAGCAGGAGAAGACTTGGAGGAGGAGCGAAGTACTTGGCTGGAGGAGTGGTGGTCTCCACCAAAGATGGCCAGAGTGACGCAGCCCATCACACTCCCGGAGGAGTGTGGCCGGTGAAAGTAGATCTTAGGGGCCCAGAATGGGGCTGGAGGGTGTAGAGGATACTATGGGAGATGGTTGTTGCTTCCAGCCTGACAGATTAAAATGCTCTGGGTTACAGAGTCTAGAAGACATAACAAATCTGAATATATGATGTCGAACCATGACTATTCAATCTCCTCAATTACCTCTGGTCACTGTGCAACCCAATGTAGGGGAACTTTAAAGACATTGAGTTTCTTTATGCATCTTGTGTGTTCTCCTCACTTGGTGGGTTAGAATAGGGGCATTAAGAAAATGCCTAGATTAAGGAAGAATTAAGAAAGATGTGTTAAAAGAAAAGAAGGAACTGTAAAGCAGTAAAACTTGAGTGCCAGACTTCCACTTACCTGATACTGATTTTTGGTTTTTCTAAATGGATGCAGCCTGGGGGGAGACACCATTGAACCTTCCCTGAAAAATGAAAAGCGAAATAAAGTGGGCCAGCTGTGCTGTGAATGTTTTGTTTTCTCCTCCGGAACTCTATACCCAGGAATATATTGTTAAAGTATTTTCAATAATAAGGGAAGCAAACATAGTCATTATTGCACGACTGCCTTTTCATTTAATAACTCACCCACAAAATGGTGTCAGAAGTGGGATACAGGGGGCGCTAGAGAGCCGGCAAGCAAGATGGCCTCACTCATGTGAGCCTCTCGCAGCCTGAACACATAATCTGACACAATCCTGCCCAAAGAAACAACAATGCCACCCAAATTGATCCCCAGTATACATGAATAGCTGTGAAGAAGCACGAGCGGTTAAAAGGATTGCAGCACTGTGAACACTGACCCACGCTGCTGCCAAGGCTTGCTGGGAGACAGAAAGAGACCAGCAGAGGAGAACAGTGAACACCGGGCCACCCCTAGGCTATGAAAAGGCCGGGGGGCTGAGAGACCTAGCCTGGAAAAGCCACTGACGGTGCTGCTGGAGCTGTGAGGTCTTGACTGAGGCGAGGGCTCGTGACACCCGTACTGCGTAGGTCGTGGAGTGGCTACGCCTCGTGAGTACTCACACGCCCGCTGCCGGTGAGGGAGCATGAGATGCCAAAGCAGAGGCGGGAGGAAGGGTATCCCCCGGCTGGAGACAGAACTCGAGATCCTGCAGCTATGACAAGGTACCTGGCATCCGCAACACAGCTGGGTGAGACACGGCCTGCATGAAGGACGGGAGCTGCTGCTGACTGCCCGCAGGCAGAGCAACGTGTGAAACAGGGCCCAGCTGACAGGAGAGAGGTGAGGAGGCAGCGCGCCGGGCCCCGACCACCCATAGGAGAGTGCGCTGGAGGAGTGCAGTGATTTTGACCGAGTCGGGTGGAGGAAGCTGCGGCAGAAGAGGGTGTGGCTTGGAACAGCCGCCACCCTGGCTGCTGCGGGAGGCCTTGATTGCTAGGCTAGGCCCAGTGCACACAGGACCGGGTGACCCCTCCCCTGAGTAAAGCTGTATAAAGGCCTCAGAATCACTCACTGGGGCGGAAGACAATAATAGCAAAGCCCTGGGGAGACAAGGTACCAGAGCGGGGAGGAGCTGATACTTGACCCCGGCCACAGATTGAAGTCTACCCCCTGAGTCATGGCGGGGATACAGACAGAAACCCCAGCTTAAAGAGTGATGGGCAAGGGGACATTGGATGCCAAGCAAGCAAAACTACAGTTTGGGGTGAAAAAATCGACCAGGTTGAAGTCAGATATCATGGACAACGATACACATAATCAACCAACACTGGGGGAGACCTCAGAAATGGAAGAAATTAAAGCTCTTCTGCTCACTATGCAATCCAGTCTCTCCTCAACAGACAGTAAGATGGATAATATGAACGCCAAGTTGGACTTGCTCACTATTAAACTGGAGAAATGCACTGGACGCATATCAGAGGCTGAACAGCGTATCTCAAATGTCGAAGATGCAGTGCAAGCTAAAAGTGAACAACTACTGCAAATAGACAAAATTAAAAAAATCATCACAAACAAAAATGAAGACCTGGAAGCAAGGTCCAGAAGGAAAAACTTGCGCATTGTTGGCATTCCGGAATCCACAGATACTGGACCTATGGAGCCGGATGTGAAACGCTTGCGTACACTCCGAAGCGGAGGCATTTTCCAAGATTTCGGTGGTGGAGAGAGCACACAGGACCCTGAGGACGAAGCCGCTGCTGGGGGCTCCGCCTAGACCAATAACTGCATGCCTGCTGAACTACAGGGACAGGGACACAACACTAAGACTGGGTCGTGAATGGCACCCTCTGAATTTCGAAGGTAATGAGATATTGATCCACCCAGACTTCACAATGGCAGTGCAGTAAGCTTGGAAAAAATACATCACTATTAAGCAGAAACTAAAACAAGCCACTATCCCTTATGCAATGTTGTATCCAGTTCCCCTAAAGATCACGCATAAGGGAAAAGGCTTAATCTTTGCCACAGCGCAACAGGCCAGTGAATATACTTGAAACACAACCGTGACAGAGAGTCGCCGCAACGCCATGCCCGCTCTGAGCCGGGACTAACCTCCACTCTGTCAGACCAAGACTAAGCATGCGGGTAGCTGAAATCGCGTACCACTGGAAAGGAGATGGGCAGCTCCCATGTGGAGGACAAAGAGGAGAGCTGCCCTCCGGCGTCCCCAAACAGCTAATAACTGTCACTCGAGAGGGATATGGGACGATCCACAACACACTGGAGATAACAGACAGCTAGCAAGCTTTGGTCCTTCCTGGGACTAACACAGGATTACTGGGCACCCTCTCTCTTCAGGAAGGATCCTGTGCGACCCTCTGGTTGACCCCCATTGGGAAGCACCCCATTGCCCTTGGAGATTCAAAGGTTAAAGTCGGTAGTAATGGTTTGGGATTCCAAAGGGAGGGTTATACTTGGTGGAATTGGGCCTTCAATGTGGGAGAGGGAGGGAAGGGTAGTTTAATTGTTTCCCACTGCTACACAACCACACACTCCAACTGCACACATCAGGTATTATTGACAGTCAGTGCGCAGTGACCTCCCCAGACAAAGACCAGCCCATATCAACATCACTAGATGTCAGAAACCATAGAGGAAACCTGGACAACTAGAACTGGCTATACATTAAACTGCCTTACATGGAACGTGCGTGGGCTGGGTGATCCACGCAAGAAAAGACACCTACTAGCATACTTAGAGAAACACAATATGGACCTAGCACTGCTTCAAGAGACACACTTTGCACCCAGGAGACGGGTCTAATTCGCGACATGATGGGCTTCATTTCGACAATACGCCACCTACTCCTCTTACTCCTGTGGCACAGCAAATCTAATATGCAAAGGCACCACATACATACTACAAGGTGCTAGAAATGATCCACAGGGAAGATACACTATCCTATGGGGCAGAATAGCACAGTGGTCCATCACAATAGTTAACTGCTACATGCCAAACGTGGATGACCCCACATTCTTCAATACTATCTGGAACCATGTGGTGGGTATAGGATTGAAATATTTCTTATGAGGAGGAGACTTTACCCTGGCCATAGACCCTCTCATGGATAAAGGGACTGGGGCCGTACCCTACCGTAACAGAGCCGTGGAGCGCTTGCGCACCGACATAGCTGCACACGGGGTGGTGGATGGCTGGTGCTGGCTACATCCGCAAGACAGGGAGGGCACATTTTACTCCGCCGTACATTCCAGCTGGTCTAGGTTGGGCTATTGCTTTATATCCCAATCTATGGTACCCTGGCTTAAAGAAACAACCCACCTGACCCGCACATACTCTGACCACTCTCTGGTCACTCTTAAGTTAGCGCTACCTGCCGTTGCTTCCCCACTTATTACTTGGTGACTATCCCCAAATATGCTATTGGACGACCCTTTTTGCGAGGAGCTCAAGAGGGAGAGAGTGGAATTGTTCATTAGGAACAAGGGCACGGTGTCCAAAGTAGGCATAGTATGGGAGGTCTTCAAGGTTACACTGAGGGGAAACTGTCAAGCAAAGAGCATCGAAGTCCCTCGTGATATCCGGTCCACCCTCACTCGCATAGAAACAGAAATCAAAGATCTAGAAAATGCACTGGCTACAATGAATACTGCTGACATAGCTTGGCATCTAAGGGAGGCATTGACAGACTATCAGAAGATGGCAGAGCAGGACGTTCTGTTCAGGGGTAAATACACATGGGCACGTTCTTACGGAGAGGGGGAGAGACGAGGTAGGGCATATTACCCAATACCATTCGCAAGACACATTCAGACAACACCATATTGGAAATACGCTACCCTTCTGACCGTATACTTAGGGATAACCCTGACATACTTAAGACATTTGTGACATATTATGAGCAACTATACTCCTCAACTAGGATAACACCTCTAGACACAGACAGCTATTTAGAGGATGTAGCATTAGCTTGGCTTAGCGACTCATAGCAGGAGTTTCTTGGGCTGAAATACAGTCAGGCAAAGCCCCGGAACCCAATGGCATACCAGCCGACTTCTATAAAACCTATGCGGCTATACTTGTCCCATGGCTGAAAGAGGTCTATACTGAGGCTAAACAGGAGGGAATACTCCCCCCTCTAAAAGAGAGGCCATGATAATCACATTACTAAAAACCAAACAAAACAGCCTGTAGCTGCAAATCTTACCACCCACTTTCACTCATCAACTGTGATACAAAGAATTTGGCTAAAGTGCTAGCCAATCGACTAAGTATATAAATGACATTCCTGACCAGACCAGACCAATCGTGGTTTGTCCCAGGCAGATCCACATTGCATAACTTGCATACATTCTTTGCCCTACTACGAAGCAGAGACCCTGAAGATCCCGTAGGGGCAATATTCCTAGATGCCACGTAGGACTTTGATTCCCTTGAGTGGGTTTACTTAATGATCAAACTGAGACATATGGGTTTCCCACCCGCATATAGAGCCTGGGTCGCATTATTGTATTCCAGCCCGTTAGCAACCTTGCAGATCAACGGAGTCCACTCTACGTCTTTCCGCATAGCAAGTGGGACTAGGCAGGGATGCCCGCTATCACTGCTGCTCTTTGCACTTGCAATGGAGCCACTGGCGGCCAAACCTTGTCAGCATCACAATCACTTAGTTATCCGCCTCACCTAGCAGACATATACTAATCTCACTATATGAAGACAATGTAATACTATACCTCAGAAACCCAGCAGAGAGCTTAAGCCCTATGCTATGCTACAGGAATTTATAAGATTTGGTCACATGTCCTGTATCCAAATAAACTGGGGAAAATCGCACATTTACACACTGATTGTAAACACGCCTTGATTCTGCTCAGGTTTTCTCCTCCAATAAACAGACACAAATCTTTGCTATCTGGGCATAGAACTTACCGGAGACAAGGAAGAACTAATGTGATTAAACTATGGGAAGGCGTTGGAAAGTATACAATCCAGCACAATGTGCTAAATCACCCTACCCATTGCAATGGCAGGCCGCATTTTGCCAATGAAGATGGTCATACTTCCCAAATTACTCTATTTATTTCTAAATATACCGTTTCCACCAACTATACACTTTTTAAAACTGTTAAAAACACAAATGATCAGATTGGCATGGGCTGAACAGCTGCGTTTGAGATGGGAAATCCACGTTTAACCATTTGCCAATGGGAGCTTCGAAGCTCCTGATCTAGAGCTCTACTACTACTGCGCGCAGGCACACTTTGCACATTACTGGCACCGACCACCCCATACATGGCGCATCTAGCAGTAGAACAGGGGTACATGTCCACAATCCCCCACTTCGCATATCTGAGGCCAGACATGGTAATCACATCCCCACAAGACTCCATGGTGGCTTGTACCCAGAGAGCTTGGCAAGAAATAGCTAACCAGGCAGGGAGGAGCTTATTATATTCACTGGACATGTCACTATTAAAAGAAGGAGCGGTCCTAGTTACACGTGAAACAGCAGGTACAAAATTACTAACGAAGTTGAACATTCTCACATGGAGAGACTTGTACAAAGATGCCCACTTTCGAGAGCGAGATGCACTCCCAAACGGGATGTTGCGGTCCCCACTGGATAATTTCTTGTATATCCACCTCAAGCGCAGCATCAGAGACATTACACCGACCTTAACCCTGGAACCGCCCAGGCTGAACACATTTCATTTACTGCTACAAGCAAACTCACCACGACACATGGTTACTACACTCTACTACCACATGCAGCAAGAGCAACCAATGGTAAGTGGGGGGTGTGCAGGAAGGCTGGGACGGAGAGTTGCAGATGCCTCTTTCGGACAAACAATGGGTGTACTCCTGTCAGCAGACCAGAAGGTTCACAGCTAGTGTAGGGTGCGAATTATACACTATAAATTCCTACACAGTTTCTACTACACACCCATGAAGCTCCATAAATGTGGCCTAAGGCCAGATGCAAGGTGCGCTAGAGGTGGTTTGGAGAATGGGGGTTTCCTACATCTGGCTGTGCCCCCCGGTACTGCGATATTGGAAAGAAGTCGAAAGGACAATATCCCCTATGATATCTACACCATTAGCACTAACACCACAGATAGCTCTGCTGGGTTATACAGAAGAGTTGGAGGGCGCATACCGTAGATTTACAGGCCTAGCTCTCCTGCTGGCAAAACAGAGGGTGGCATGCAGATGGGGAAGAGGAAGTGTGCCCAAATTCAAAGAATGACTATCAGAATTTCTATAGTGTAAAGATCAGCTGGAGGTTTATGCAGAGTTGCAGTCGCCCAACTCATGTCCTAAAGATATATGGGAACCATTGACCACATACTTGCTCCAGAATCCAGACAGTATGTTATCTGCCTCAAGTACAGGTAGTCATTAGGGAATAAAAAGAAAAGAATAAATATACCAGACATTACAGACTCAGAGCTGGGCGATAAAGGCAGTGAGGAGGGGGCGTATAGTCAATGTACTTACTGATCCATAAATGTGTGTATTACGAAATGCATAATAGAAACAGGATGTGGCTTATGGGATGTTAAATTGTATGTTTCTTTTTCTCATTGTGTTCACTGTAAAATCAATAAATACATTTTAAAAAAAGAAGTGGGATACGGAAAGATGGATGCCATAAAATGATGGTGGAGGATCAGGGAAAGTGACGTCAGCTCAGGAGAGATTCATCTGCACATTCCAACAGGAACAGTAATCACTACAACAGACATGGCAAATCCATATATCTTTGGCACCGTTTCATGAATTTTCACAAAACTTTCCAAACAAAGTGCTCCAGTGATTCTTGTTGCACACAGAACGTTTCCGGGTGGTCCGTCAAGCGGTGGCCAAGAAAAAGGGGGGGGTCAAAAAAGTTACATTTCACATGCCAATTTCCATTGGAACTTTGAGCAAGGCTACAGCCCTAACCACGTGACAGAATTACTCCAAATCTGGCAGAAAGCTAGCTTACAGTACGCAGAGTATGCTTTTGCTTATTTGATGAAAATCCGTTCAGTAGGTTTTGAGAAATTTAAAGAAATTGAAATCGATGACTTCGCGTATAATGTCAAGCTCATGCAGGGAAATGCACAGCTGTGTTTGGCTTTCAACATTTCAACCAGAAAGTGTTGGCACCAATCATGGGACTCTGCTTCAGCTGAATGCCTAAAAAAAACATGAAAAAAGAAAAGGGGCCAGGGTAGAGACACCCTGACCCCTTAGCTCTTGTGGAGGTGTCCCAAAGGGACCCAGCCAGAGCACAATTTTTTTTTTTTTAAATGTTGCCGCAAATTTGTGAAATTCACAAATTTGCAGCAAAAAAAAAAGCAGAGGCTCCTGTGCTTGTTTGTTTTAAAGCCCCCTTGTGGGCCAGGTCCCACGGCATTGTGGGGTTTTCAGTGCCCAGAAGACAGCCACCTCCCCGGGGCTTATTTTTCAAATAATGCAGGGAGACGTTCGGCCCCCCACAGCCCTGGGGACCACCACCTCCCTGGGGCATCATTCTATTTGAATGTGGGATGCACGTGGCCTCCCTCACATCCCCTTGGACCACCACTTCCCTGGGGCAAAGATGAAAAAAAGAAAAGGGGGTCAGTTTTGGAACCCCGCAAACCCAGGGGCTGCCACCTCCCCAGGGCTAAATTCACAGTTGGAGGGGACTTGTGTAGGCTCCCCTCTAGGAATCAGTGATGGCCCTGGGGATCAACCACCCCAGGGCCGGCTCCTCCTATGTGCTGGGGTGCCCACCCCCAGCACATAGCTGTTTGCTTCTGCTTGATGGGAGTTGACTGCTCCCACCAAGCAAAGGCAAACGAAGTCCACTTTCTGCAAGTGAGAGCTATCAAGCAGCTCTCACTTGCAGAAAGCTGAGTTTTCATCTGTCTTCCCTGCACACAAATATGTGTGTGGGAAGACAGATGAAAATATTGCTCCCACAATCAGGGAGCTGCTGTTAAAAGCAGCTCCCTGCTTGGGGGGAGCAATTCCGGCTCCCACAGGATGCAGAAGCCTGGTAGGACCACAGGGGCCTTGAGGCACCCCCTGCTGTCCTGTCACTCTCTGTCTCTCTTCCATCCCATATTGGGATGGGAGAGGGAGAGATTGTCATTGCAATGGTCTCACCATGCAATGACTTCAAAGAGTTAGACTAGCAAGATGTCTAGTACAAATGTTATAATTACCTTTGGATGGAGAGCAAAACATAATAACTTCTGGCCTAATGGTCAAGGTCTTGTGCTGTCACTGAGTAGGCTGAAGGTCCAAATCCTAGTATCACTTGGCAGTGTGTTTGTTCATTTACTGGTGTTTTGACTGTTAAACTTTTCTAGTGATGAAACATTCACATATGTTTACAATCACATACATGGGTTGACTGTCATAGATAAATTTGGAAGTATCACAAAAAAAGTCACCTATGTCCTAAAGGTTAAAGTCACACACCTTCACACTTATAGTTGAGGGTTCTTCTCCAGCTGTACCTGTGGTTGTTTTCCTTCTTTAATTTCTTTTAAACTTCAAAAGATAAATGTTGATACTGTAAGGTGGTCTCACTCTTTTTAATTGATGAATATATTTTTCTTTTCAATTTGTCAAGAAATATGTCATTCTAAGTATATCATTCATAAAAGCCTAAACAATTCTCTTTCTCCCTCTCCCTCTCCCTCTCCTTCTCTCTCTCTCTCTCTTTTTCAACCTCTTTCTCCCACTCACACACCCACTTTCCACCAGTTTGCCAATAGTCTTATCCTGACATAGGGAAATATGGCTAATCTGTTGGGCTTGTCAAAATATGCTTTTCCTAAGGAAACAAGGTCCTAACTTTAACTAGCTAATTAGTGGTGACCACTATATATATATATATATATATATATATATATATATATATACGTATATATATATGTATATATATATAAATGTATATGTAGCAGTTTTGATATATACATAAATATATATATATATATATATATATATATATATATATATATATATATATACTGTATATGTGTGTTTAGCAGTTTTGATTTGATTGATTTATATATGCAATTTTACTCGTTTTGATATATATAATATATATGTTATTGTACCAGTTCTGAGATATCTCTCTCTCTCTCTCTCTCTATATATATATATATATGTTTACCCGTTTTGATGTATATCATATATATGCATACATATATATATATATGTATATATATATATATATATATATATATATATATATATATATCATTTGACAAAGTTTATTCCCGTAATGCGGCCGCTGCACCACAGCGGTCCTGGGACGCCCAGAAATATAATACCCAGCGCTCTCTCCTTGTTCCAAAGAGAACCAGGACACCTCCGTATATAGTTCCAGAGTTTATTCACAGCAAACAAAACAAATCCAACGTGTTTCCGCAATCAGCCGTGATCAAGGCTGATTGCCGAAATGCGTTGGGTTTGTTTTGTTTGCTGTGAATAAACTCTGGAACTATATACGGAGGTGTCCTGGTTCTCTTTGGAACAAGGAGAGAGCGCTGGGTAAAAAATATATATATATATATTTATATATATATATATATATATGATATATATCAAAACATGTAAAATTGTATATATATATATACCAGAACTGGTAAAATCAGTCTTGGCACAATGCACACATGTTCAAACCAGCCCCACACCATATAATGGGGGTGGTAATGGGGCTATATGGGCTTTCATGGTTTGCCACCACAGACTGGGAAAATATGAGAGTTGAAGAATGGCCATTCTCTGTATATGTATGTTTTTGAAGTTACACAAGTATTGGAAGACCAAACCTTTCCCACAGTAGTATTGCAAAGATATACTACAGCAGAGGATCTTGATTATGTTTTTGCCAATTCTGAATGGATATCCACGGGGCTGCTTGGCCACAAGTGACATAGGGAACAATATCCAGCATTTCTAACTGGAAAGCTGCATGCCTCCTATCCAGCTGCAAATCCATGGGGCTTTACCGCCTATATGGAGATTAAGGAAAATATACTTGAGGGACTGAGAGTAGGTGATGAACCAAATCAGATTTAATTTAGACAGGACAAAGGTGATCAGGAGAATTTCCATGTGCCCTATTTTTGGGCCTTGGCCGAAAGGTGATTAAAATTGGAGACCACTTCCAGAGAGGAAATCCTAGAAAAAATCAGCCAGGCTAGCTTGCTAGATGAAGGGTGATACCCTGAAACCGGTCCCAGGATGCTTGTTTCCAGTCCAGGAAGGACCTGGCCTGGCAGTTTAGGCCTGGCTATTCCCATGTGGAACAGGGCCAATACTGATTTGCATTTGGGTGGGTCCAAACTGGGGTGGCATGGTGATCAAATGAACAATTGATTAAACCCAGATCTGTGACTGGGGGTGAACGTTTGAAAAGATTCGGCACTCGGTCAGTCATCCTTTTGTGCTGCTAAAGTTGCCCTAAGTGGGAATAGTATGCCCAGGCGTGGGTCCCGTGCTCACTGTGCCACTTGATTCAAGCTAGCCTGGCTGATGAAGGGTGATACCCTGAAACTGGTCCCAGGATGCTTGTTTCCAGTCCAGGAAGGACCTGGCCTGGCAGTTTGGGCTTGACTATTCCCACGTGGAACAGAGCCAAGACTGATTTGTATTTGGATGGGTCCAAACTGGGTGTGGCATGGTGATCAAACGAACAATGGATTAAACCCAGATCTGTGACTGGGGGTGAGCGTCTGAAAAGTTTCAGCACTTGGTCAGTCATCCTTTTGTGCTGCTAAAGTTGCCCTAAGTGGGAAGGGTATGCCCAGGCGTGGGTCCTGTGCTCACTGTGCCACTTGATTCAAGCTAGCGTGGCTGATGAAGGGTGATACCCTGAAACCGGTCCCAGGATGCTTGTTTCCAGTACAGGAAGGATCTGGCCTGGCAGTTTGGGCTTGACTATTCCCATGTGGAACAGAGCAGAGACTGATTTGAATTTGGGTGGGTCCAAACTGGGGTGGCATGGTGATCAAACGAACAATGGATTAAACCCAGATCTGTGACTGGAGGTGAGCGTTTGAAAGGTTTCAGCACTTGGTCAGTAATCCTTTTGTGCTGATAAAGTGGGAAGGGTATGCCCAGGCTCACTGTGCCACTTGATTGAAGCTAGCCTGGCTGATGAAGGGTGATACCCTGAAATCGGTCCCAGGATGCTTGTTTCTGGTCAACGAAGGACCTGGCCTGGCAGTTTGAGCTGAACTGTTCCCATGGGGAACAGGGTCAAGACTGATTTGTAAATGGCTGGATCTAAACTGGGGTGGCATGGTGGGCAAAAGAATGATGGATTGAACCCAGATCTGTGTCTGGGGTGAACGTTTGAAAAGTTTCAGCATTCTGTCGATCATCCTTTTGTGTTGTTAAAGTCAACCTAAGTGGGAGCAGTATACCCAGACATGGGTCCTGTGCTCACTGTGCTCCTGAATTCAAGCTAGCCTGGTTGATGAAGGATGATACCCTGAAACCAGTACCAGGATGCCTGTTTCTCGTCCAGGGAGGACCTGGCCTGGCAGTTCGGACAAGACTGATTTGCATATGGTTGCGTCCAAACTGGGGAGGCATGGTGAGCAAAAGAGCAATGGATTAAACTCAGATCTGTGTTTGGGGGTGAGTGTTTGAAAAGTTTCAGCACTTCGTCCATCATCCTTTTGTGTAACTAAAACTTGCACCCTTGTGCCTTAGCCATGCACTGTAATTACCCCACATATTAAATCAGTAATAACATCTTCTGTGACATCATTTATATTATAACATTCATAATTAGGTTATTAATGAGAAACCTGTGTGTGGTGAAGGTGCGGATTATAGTTACCTTAGAGCATGAGTTATAGTATCTTGAGATAAGTATAACTATAACTTTAGAATTTCTATGATTATGTGTGTGTAAAATCTGTACCTAACTATAACATCCCTCCTACCTGTGGATTTTTAGTTAACTTCTAATGTTTTTTTATTCCATTTCCTAACTATAACTTCCCTGTAACCTTTGTTTTTCAGTGAATACATAAATATATATTGCTTCCTGGTTTTCGCCGAAAAGTTGTCCCATCCACCTAGCATATAGGTGCTCTATTGCGGGTGCGAGTGCAAGGTATTCCGTGGTGAGTATGAACAACTCCTTTATTGTGCGTTTTGGCTCTCATGAGCCTTTCTCAAAGTAACAATCTCCACCACCCTTGAAAATAAATACAAAAGCAGACATGAAAAATGAAAAGTTGCTACATCTTGAATTGAACCACAAAAGTGTAAACGTGAACATACTTATATGAGATATCCTCTTTGAAATATATACAATTAATTCAGCATAATCATGTACTCTTATTCCAATTATGGTCTGTCACAAATAATGTCAAACAGATCAGAGGAACTGAAAATAACATCAAAAGAATTTAAAACTTCAAATCAGGTAACTTTCCCAGGGGTAAGGGCCATGCATTGATTCAAAGAAGCACAGAATTCATTCATAAAAATTAAATTGATTCTTGTGAGAAATTATACCAGCGTATATATTTATGTATACAAATCTCTCTCTATATATATATATATGTATAATATAGAGATATGTAATCACTGAAAAAGACAAAGGTTAAAGTAAGGTTATAGTTAGGTGAATTTGTCAGTGATAACATTAACATTTTGAACAAAAAAAAAAAAATCACAGAAAGCAGCACTAACTATAACTTGTGCCCACGTCATGCACTGCTTATTACCTCACATATAACTTCACTCATGACATGTTCTATGACATAATTTCTGACATTACTGATGACATCTCAAATGACATCATTGATGACACCTGCAGCCAACACCCTCCCCCTTAACCTTCATCCGTGTGCATTGGGGTGTTGGACATAAGACCTGGTCCTAGGGACACCATCCCATAGGGCCATTTTGTTTTTTGAGAGGAGGGGGACAGAAGTTGTTATCTGCCCAGGTTACCCATCCCTGGGGCAACTTATTTAAATAAAGGGGAGGAGGTGTCCTTCCCTCTTTAAGGCTCATTAGGCCTTCGGGACCCCAGGCCACTCTTTTAAATAAAGGTGAAGGGTGCACGTAGCTCCTTCTGTAGGCTGATTTTGGCCACAAGGAACCCCATCCCTGGGGCCCAGTAATATTTTTATGGGGTGGGGTCACATGGGGCCCCTCCCTGGGCACATTTTGGCCCAGGGAACCCCATTTCCCGGGCTGTGATGCACTTTCCACAGGGAGGGGGCAGACGGCCTCCCTACGGAGCCGATTTCAGCCCTGGGGACCCCATTCCCTGGGGCCTGGTGCATTTTAAAAGGGTGGGGGGCACATAACTCCCCTACCCAGGTTGATTTTGGCCTGGGGGATTATATCTCCCAGGCCCGCCACAATTTTTTTGATGAGGAGGCATGCAGTCTCTCTCCCTAGGCTGATTTCACCCCCAGAGACCTGATCCCCCAGGGCCCAGCATTATTAACGGTGAGTGCCCACCCAAGGCACCCACCATACTGTAGTTGGGGGAAGTAGGAGGAGTCCCATAGCCCCCACAGCCCCAGCCTGCTCCCTGCATCCAGTAGGAGCCAGCATTGTTCCTGCCCAGAGGGAGCAGCTAATAATGCTGCTCCCCCTGGGCGGGAGCAATATTTAGATCTGTTACCCTGGCTGGATTACAATCCTGTATCAGGAGACACATGGATCCTAGTATTTCTTCCACTACCAAACATACTATGTTCCTCATCCACCCCCCTGGATAAAACAAAAAAACCTTCACAAAAACTCTCATATAACACAAAACACTATCCTGACCTTTTGATGAAAAACAGTTATAAATAAGGGTCCTTCACTTTTACTTCTCTTTGCTCCAAAGGACGGTTTCTTAATTAAAACCCTCATCAGCAATGGAAATGCCATTAAGCCTATCACTGAGAAGCTGCTATATATAGTATTGTTTCATAAATACAAAAAGTGACTCAAAATAGCCAATCTGTTTAATGATGATGATTAAAATTATGGTAATAATGATGATGATAATAACATAACAGAAGTTTAATAATATGCTTGCACTATTTTGCGTTTCTAAAGCAGGAAAGCAACTAAGGGCCTGATTTAGAATTTGGAAAACACAATTTACATCAACCATATTAGTAAAGTAACATTCCCTGGTGCAGTTGATTGTTTTTTGCCCACGATACTGCTCAATTGCATCATAAGCCATATGTAAATCACATTTGGTTCTGCTCCAGTATGAATAGCTCTTTTCAAACAGCCAGTTTAGGATCTCTTTAGATGGGAACCCAATCACATCTATACTGGTTTTGCCTTTGTTGGGACTCACCAATGAGGTACAGTTCAAGTTTTGTGTCACAGCAGGTCAGTCTAGACTATCCCATCTGGGACTTGCGCAAGCCTGATTCAGAAATGGTGACTCTCACTTTGTAACCCACAGACAATGAACTGGAATGCAGCCCAGACTAATTATCAGTGACTGACATTAATTCATACATGCCATTGTTTTTTGTGGTGTGCTGTCCAACTGAGCCTCCTCTAAATCCGGCCTTTAGGATTTTTGAATGGGTGGTCTATTGTGCCTTGGCATGCTGATACCTTTATCCCAGCAGTTGATGTTGCTGTGAGAGTGTCACTTGATGTTTCACTAGAGTGAGACGTGCATATTGGTGTTTGTGCTAATAATGCCTTTGGTTGTTTCCCTTTTTGATTAAGTTATCTTACACTACTGACAGGAGATGTTGCATAACAGCCAAAGCTGCCAACTTCAGGACTGTTGAACTAGAATTGAGTTATGGCATCGGCTCAACATCTTGTGGTTCTGAGCAGATTACACAATCTCCCCATGCCTTAAAAAAATTCTGACTATGTGTAATGTAATATAGTGCTCATGTAAAGCACTCTAATGTCATTGGGCCCATTTGAGCTATAGAAAAACTGCAAAAACAAATTGTCAATGTAGAATTGAGGGATGCTTCCAGTACAGGAATTGGCATGATTTTAGACAGCTATGCCAGAGGCTGGCTTGTGATATCGACTGTGTTTTCTGTTTGGTGTAAATAATTGATAAAGGTAATTTGATAATTGTTTGAAAAGTACCATTGTGTCCTTGATGGGGACTCCCATTGACCACAGTTTGATTCATTCCTGTCACTGGCACTAGGTCCAACCACACAAGTGGCACAGTGTATTTATCAGCACAAGTGGGGCAATGCTGGGTTGCAGGAATTTTGTGGATTCCAGTAGTTTCCATCACAGGAATGTAAGGGAAATGCTTGACTTTAGGCAATGTTTGAGATTTGCAGGGCATGGTGAGTAAAAAAAAACCTCATGGGATCTACAAGTAACCCCATCCTGGATTCTCCTAGGTATCTAGTTGTAAAAAATTTGCAGGTTAGCTAGGTTTCTCCAGGTGCCGAATGAACTAGGGCTAAAAATCCACAGCTACTGACTTTAAAAAAAATGGAAAATAATAAGGCAAATGTGTGATTTGAGGTTTGCAGGGCATTGTGGGTAAGAAAACCTCATGAGATTCACACAAGACACACCACCCTGGAATTCCTTGGTTGTCTACTTTAAAAAAATGTCTGTAGTTGATAGGTTTCTATGGGTGGCGGCTGATCATTTCCCCAAATCCAGCAACTACCCCTATTTCTGATCTATCCACGTAGCTCGTTCGGGCCTTTTGTGCTGTGGGGTACTGTTTTTAGCTAGAGGCTTGTGGGACTGCTGTGTAGTAGGACATTTGTGGCTCCCTGCAGATTCTAGAATTTTTTCTCACAGAAATCTGAGGAAAATGTGTGCTTTTAGTCAACATTTGAGGTTTGCAGGGCATTGTGTGCAAGAAAACAGTGTGGGGTGCATGCGAGGCACACCACCCTTGACTCCTCCAGATGTCTAGTTTTCAGAACTGTCTGGGTCTGGTAGGTTTTCCAGATGGCAGCCTAGGCAAAGTCCAAAAGTGCAGCCATTCACCATTGCAAGTGAACTCTCCTGGCCCATATGTAAAAACAACACCCAAAAGAATCAATGTCCTCTTGCTAGCCATTGGGATAGGATGCTTTAGACCGCAGGGGCGCAAAATTAATGTTGAGGTTTTAGGAGTAAGAGTGGGCTGTTTGTTAGGATGGGAAAGACCCACCTGTGTTATTTTATTAAACATATATATTGCTCCCATGCAGTGGACTTTCTGCCACCCCTGCCCCCCCGGTGGGGTAGATTGAGGGTAAGGACTGTTGCCCCATTACTTGTGGGTAGCAAGGCCATGCTCGATAGACCCCACCCCTACGTTAACAAAAGACAAACATTCCCTGCTATCTAGTGGGCTTTCTGCCCCCTCCGCAGTGGGGCAGATTTGTGGTAATTACCCCAATCTGCCCCCCATGGGCAGAACGTCTGCTGCTCCCATTTAGTTGGGGAGGGACATAAGCATCCCCTCCCTTTTATTTAAAATAATCCCTAGAGTCTAGTGGGCTTTCTGCCCCCAAAGGTGGTAGATAGGGGTAATTACCCCATCTGTCCTGGGGTGTAGTAGAAAGACTGTTGCCCAGTTTACTTGGAAGGGGGGCATAGCCATGCCTATGCTGGGCAACCCTCACCCCTTCATTAAAAAAAACCTAGCTTCTAGTGGGCTTTCTGCCTCCCAAGGGTAACAGAAAGACTGTTTCCCCCATTAGTTGGGGTGGGGGCATGGCCATACCCATGTGTGCAGCCTCCACTTATGTATATATATATATATATATATATATATATATCCTTCAAAACGCTTCTCCTTGAGGGTTCACCGGTGTCTGAGTGTCCACGGGGAAAAAAGCAGCGGAGACCACTCTGCCTCCAAATATCAAAACTTCACTTTAATTCATAACTTATTCTAGCCCCAGTGAGACCTGATGCATTGCTGGCACAGGATAAAGCGGTATTTTGTATTGGAGAAAAAAAAATAAAAATAAAAAAAAAAATATATATATATATATATATATTTTATTTTTTAAATCCATGGTGTCCACTGGGCTAATTACCCCATCTACCCTCAGGGGGGCAGAAAGACTGTTTCCCAATTAATTTGTGGTAGGGGCATGACCTTGCCCATGCTGGGCAGCCCTCACCCCCACAAACCGATAGTATCAATAATCCCTGGTGTCTAGTGGGCTTTCTGCTCTGGTGGGGGGAGCAAAAAGACAGTTTCCCATTTTATTTGGGCTGGCCACCTGTGAAAACCAATAAAACATATAAAATATTAATCCTTGGTGTCTAGTGGGCTTTCGGCCTCCATTTCCTCCCCCCCCCCCCCCAAGAGGGTAGAAAGACTGTTTCACCTTATATTTTAGGTGGGGGCATGGCCATACCCATGCCCATGCTGGGCAGTCCCCCCTAAAAACCTTGTCATTGTAGTAAAAAAATAATACAATCAGACTGCTCTGGGAGCTCTTCCAGAGCAGCCTTATAAAAAAAAAACATAGAGGACTCCCATAGGGGGCCTTTATGTGCCTCCCCAGTGTTGGACAATGGTCAATGCATGCACTGGGGAGATAGTGCAGGTATCAACCATTGGCCGACACCCACACTTAACAAGTTAAAAGGAATTTACAGGTTTTAACTACAAAGTAGTGTTTGTTGACCAGAACGCAACACAATAACATATCACAAAACAAAACAACACCAGAAGAAAAACATAATAGTGTACAATACAGCAAAACAGAATGCAACACAATAGCCACATTACAACACATCAAAACAATGTAATAATGCAGCTCAAAACACAATAGCACAAAAAATCAGAGCACATGACTGCCATAACAAAATGCAACACAAAATATGAACAGACTTTCACAAACCCGCTTTAATAACACTGTAGTAAAAGGTGTTTTCACCAAGCACTTCCTTACATACCACAAAAGACATGCAATAATCCCAGTCATATCGTTTTGGGATCCGGTCCACATATCAGTAACAAAGTAGATGAGCTAAATGGCAAGTCTAAAGTAACACTGGGACTAAGGGATGCAATAAAACGTGTACTGACACACCAGCTCACCCAGTGGAACAAACCTCTTTTTCCTGTACTGCTTGACATAGAATTATTTTAAAGACAGCTCCTTCTAACAATGAGACTGGTCAGGAAAGGGCACGCCAATGAGAAATTAGTCCTGAAGCAAAACAGAAATAAACTAGCCAGCTGCACGTCAGCACTTCCGCCAAACAATTTATAGGCTTCAGCATTTAGAAAATGTGCACACTGTCAAGTAGACTTTTGCATTTCTTTACAAAGATTTGCCTTCAGCTGACACTATGGCGATTCACAGCTGACAAATATTCTTGTAACTTGAACATGCAAATTCTGAACAGGATTGTTGCAGGGAGGGGTCGGATCGCAAAGCATTCTAAGTGAAAAACTCAAATTTCTTTGTTACATAAAATTGCAAAGCACGTTTTAAGACCCACACTTAACTTGTCTATTCATTGTTTATAATCTGCGATTTAGGGCATTTTAGTTTGGTTTTACTTTCCGCAGGAAAAAAGTATGTACAAATGTAAACGAAAGGTTATGACTGAAATATCTCTTAGAAGCTGGGAAGCCAACTGTGTATTTTGGGTTTTACTAATGGAGTAAGTTGGTACTTCCTTGGTTTGTCATTGTATATCTTTTTGTGTAGCATTAGTTGAGAAGATATGGAAGTTTAGATTTGCTTATTGGTGACTAAAGGTGTTCTTCGTAGTTTTGTTAATATAAAAAAAGGACTGAAACTACTTCTCATCATTGAAAACTGGACTCGGTTGAACATATTTTTGTTGGAATTAAAAAAAATTAGCTTCAAACTAGGACTTAGAAAACGTAGTGATAATTTCACTTATGAAAACATAATTACAATTTGAACGTTTCAGCATGCAAATCGTATGTGGTATATGCCAATAATGCAGCATGGTCGGAATATTCCTTTCAGGATCACAGCTTGGTTCTGATCCAACAATATTATCTTCCAACTCTCAATGGGCTGACTTTTTTCCTAAAACATACAGGTAATCAATTACATTTTTCCCAGGCATTAGTCAAACTTACATCTGGGAAAAGTGTAGTGTATGGGAACACTAGTGGAATGCTTGGGAAATGCGCGGCGATTGCAATGCAAAAAGCATTACTTTCCACAATGTCGCAACGTACTGAAATTTATTTTATTTAAAATAATAACAGGAAGAAGAAGAAAATGAAAATGAACACCAATACTATTACTATTGTATTACTACTACTACCACACCAACTACCAATGCTACTCCCACAAACATTAGAAATGGCAATAACAACAATTATAACAAAACGAATAGCAGCAGCAATAATAATAATAATAATAATAATAATAATATAATAAAAAGAAGATGAAGAAGGAAAAGAAGGCGAAATAAATAGAATAGAACTCCAATCAAAATTCTGTGTCTCTTGAAGGGGCATTGAACATAGGAGCCTGACTCATTTGAGGAATCTGGGGTCCAAGGCCATCTTCCCCAGTACAAGAGTTAGGAACCTCCTGGTTAGGGTGGCCAGCACATTTATGAATGTGACTTAAAAGAACATTCTTAGATTATGTGAGGGAGGCAGATAGTAAGGGCCTGATTCACCAAAGGTAAATTTACACTTTTATGTAAGTTTAGAATTGTTTGGGATTCACAAAGGGACTTACTAATAGTATATTTATGGGTGAAGAGTCTCCGCACGTAACAAATAGGACAACTATAACTTTTTATGTGTGGAGACTCTACTACTACTAAATCCCTTTGTAAATACCAAACAATCATAAACTTACACAAACATGTAAGTTCACCTTTGTGAATAAGCCCTGAGTGTCTGGTCGACCTAGTGGGCATCCTCTGACTGCACCACTTTCCATGAATACACAGGGACGTTTTGGAGAATTCCAAGAATTTGTAGCTCTAGACCCATCAATAGTCTTAAACTAGGAGAGTAGTTTTAAATTTTTCTAGTCAGACTCAGTGCATTTGAAATCATACAATTTATATTCAACATAGTCTTGAATTCCTATTACATTCTGCATGATATTGGTCATAGGTTTGCTCTATTAAGCTTTTGTCTTGTATAAACACCACCTACACACAAACACACACACACACACACAGTCACACACACACACACACACACCTGTGTATACACACACACACAGTGTTAGAAATTGGTTTTCTGGTTGGCAGAGGTAGGCACCCTGTCCAAGCAGGAACCATCATACTAGTCAGAGTAAGCAACAAACACACCCTAATTAACCTGTGCTCACCCCATAGTAGCTTGGGACAGAGCGGTCAAGCTTCATTTAAGAGACAATGGCCCTCATTACAACATTGGCGGTAAAAGCCGCTTACCGCCGTGCAGAAGACCGCCAACACACCGCCGCAGCCGTGGAATTCCGCCACAGCTATTATGACCCACAGCACAGAATCCGCCAAAATTCAGACACCCACACAAGTCCGCCACACCAAAGGTCAGTGAGAAACTGGCGAAAACAAAATCTCCACCGTCACGCCAACAGGAATATGCCCACTATCACGACACACGAATCCACGCAGCGGTCTTTCAACCGTGGTACTCCATTGGCGGTACACACCGCCGCGCTCAAAATACACACACACACACATACAAAACACAGCTACATTGGACAATTCGAAATACACACACCTGATACACATACACACACCACTCCCACACACCCATTACAATATAAAACACACACCCACATCACCCTCAAACCCCTACTACCAAAAATTCCGAAAGAAGGCCAGAGAGAGACAGCACCAGCAAGAACAACAGCATCCACAGGCACACAACACCATCACCCACAGAACTTCCACACACAACACACCACTACATATCAGCACACTTATCACCACACACTCCACCCCACACATCACCTACACCACCCCATGGCACGGCAAAGACACCCCTGGGTTCTCGGAGGAGGAGCTCAGGGTCATGGTGGAGGAAATCGTCCGGGTAGAGCCACAGCTACTCGGATCACAGGTGCAGCACACCTCAATTGCAAGGAAGATGGAGATATGGCGAAGAATAGTGGACAGGGTCAACGCAGTGGGACAGCACCCAAGAAATCGGGAGGACATCAGGAAGACGTGGAACGACCTACAGGGGAAGGTGCGTTCCGTGGTCTCAAGACACCACCTGGCGGTTCAGCAGACTGGCGGCGGACCCCCACCTCCTCCCCCACAACTAACAACATGGGAGGAGCAGGTCTTGGCGATTCTGCATCCTGAGGGCCTCGCAGGAGTAGCTGGAGGAATGGACTCTGGTAAGACAAATCTTAACTATTACATCCCCCACCCTGCCTGCATGCCATCACATACCCCCACCGTCACCCTCACCCCCATCACTCCTACTCCTCACAAATGTCCCAACATCACAAACCACCCATCCCAACACCAAGCCCTGCATGCAACAACAAAGCATGGACACCCATCACTAAAGCATGACCACTGCACATACCCATACACCCCCCTAAACCATCATCACACAAGGTCCCACACAGGAATGCAAGCACTGGGGTACACGGTCACCCACCCATTGCACACCATGACACACACAGATGAAATAACCATCCTTTTATACCCCTGCAGGACCCCTACCCAACGTCACCGGACAGGAGGATCCACACATGTCCACCCCACCAACAGAAGAGGCCCACAGTGATGACAGCACCTCTGTCCAACTGGATCTACATGACCAGCCCGGTCCATCGGGGACCTCGGGACAGTCGGTTGCCCTCACACAGTCACAGGCCACCACAGACCTTTCCCCCTCCTGAACCACCAGCACAGCACCCACCCAGCAGGCCCATACCTCCGTCCCCAGGACACGTCAATCAGCTGTGTGTCCACCACTACAGGGAACCCAGGCTAACCCACCACCCCAACAACAACAGGGACCTGGGGGCAGTGGTAGTGGCCACACGGTCCAGGGGACGGAGGCCCAGGAACACAGGGGAACTGGGAGGGCTGCTGTGCGACAGGGGGCGGACAGGCCAAGGGAACCCACTCTCCACGAGGCCCTCTCCTCCATCATGGGAGCCTACCACCACTCCCAGGAGACGATGGCAACGGTACTGGCCAAGTTTCAGGAGACCCAGCGCCTGCAGGAGGAACAGTATATGGGCTTCAGGGAGGAACTCAGAACCATCAGCTCCACCCTGGGCACCATCATAGGGGTGCTGAAGGACCTCGTGAACACCAGGAGGGACACTGTGGCACTACAAGGGGCCCCTGACACTAGCATGGACGATGAACTGCCCACCACCTCCGCTGGCGCTAGTGGACAGGACGCCCCGCCACAGGACTACCACACCAGCACCCCACCCCCTGCAGAGGGAGAACCACCCCACAAACGGTCCCTGAGATCCAGGAACAAGACAGAGCACGATGCCAAGACCCCCACCAAGAAATGAGACCACCTTGATTGTCATCCTACTGTCCCACTTTGTCACCCTGTCCATACTTAAACTGCCCCAGCTCCACTTCCTATGCCCATATGGGCAATGCACCTGTGAGACTAATAGACTGGACTCTGCCATGGACATTCCTCCGCCATAACCCCTCACCATTTTACTACCCCCTCCAATATTGAGCACTTAAATAAACACACTTAAAGCACAAAACAATCTGGAGTCTCTCTGTGATTTCGAAATAGTCTATTAGCAATTACAGTGACAAAATGCTCTTTCAATTGTAATGTCAACATACCTATGTCACACAGCTCTAGTCCATGAGGAATCTAAGCAGATGTCACACAGTGGGACCCACATCTGTGAAATCGTAAGGGAAAGTGACAATTCAGTGACCATGCACTGGGTGAAAACGACAGACAGTAGAGAGGTAGTAGTGTTAAAGTACATGTAGTAGGCAGGTCTGTACTCTTACCTGCGTCTCACTGGAAATATTGCTGGATCACTGAGTCCCTGTTGTTCATGTCTTCTTCCTCTGCTTCCTCGTCTTCACTGTCCACAGGCTCCACAGCTGCCACAACACCGTCATCTGGACCATCCTCCTGCAGAAAAGGCACCTGTTGTCGCAAAGCCAAGTTGTGAAGCATACAGCAGGCCATGATGATCTGGCACACCTTCTTTGGTGAGTAGAATAGGGATCCACCTGTCATATGGAGGCACCGGAACCTGACCTTCAGGAGGCCGAAGGTCCGCTCGATCACCCTCCTAGTTCGCCCATGGGCGTCATTGTAGCGTTCCTCTGCCCTTGTCCTGGGATTTCCCACTGGGGTCAGTAGCCATGACAGGTTGGGGTAACCAGAGTCACCTGCAAATGGCGAGGGACAACTGTTAGACACGCACTAACCTGGAGGGATATCCCCAGACCCAGACAACCATTCCCACTGTCTTGCTTCCAGGTGCTCACCTAATAGCCACACACGGTGCCTCTGGAGTTGGAGGGATGCTGCTTTTCCGCAGGATGTAGGCGTCATGCACTGAGCCAGGGAACATGGCATTCACATGGGAGATGTACTGGTCTGCCAAACATGCCATCTGTACATTCATCGAATGATAACTCTTCCGGTTTCTGTACACCTGTTCACTCCTGTGAGGGTGGGGCGGGGGGGCAAAGCCACATGGGTCCCATCAATGGCACCTATGATGTTGGGGATGTGTCCCAGGGCATAGAAATCACCTTTCACTGTAGGCAAATCCTCCACCTGAGGAATAATGATGTAGCTCCGCATGTGTTTCAGAAGGGCAGACAACACTCTGGACAATACATTGGAAAACATAGGCTGGGACATCCCTGATGCTATGGCCACTGTTGTTTGAAAAGACCCACTTGCAAGGAAATGGAGCACTGACAGCACCTGCACTTGAGGGGGGATTCCTGTGGGATGGCGGATTGCTGACATCAGGTCTGGCTCCTACTGGGTACACAGTTCCTGGATTGTGGCATGGTCAAGCCGGTATGTGATAATCACATGTCGCTCCTCCATTGTCGACAGGTCCACCAACGGTCGGTACACCGGAGGATGCCGCCATATCCTCACATGTCCCAGCGGACGGTGCCTATGAAGGACAACAGCGAGCACAGAGTCAAACAACTCAGAGGTACGTAACCACAGTTTACACAGAACACCATTCATACACCAAAGGTGGCCTGTATGTGTGTTGAGTCAAGGCCTAGGTATGTGTGACGCAGTTGAAAATTAAGCCATGTGGGCCCCTGAAATGGCGGCTGCCGGACCTCTAAAGTGGGACAATGGGATGTGAGGTAACTGCGCTGGCGTTGTACACCGTTGCGGTAGGCGGTCGAAGACCGCGGCGCAATGCGGCATTGGTTAACATTGGGCCCAATGGGTCCCAGGAGCCAAAGATGATGTTCGCCGGCGGTGACTGTACGCACCGCCGTGGACGTGACCGCCATTTTCTATCTGTTCAATCACTCGATACCTGATCTTCGACAGGAGAGGACGTACACTGCAAGTGCTGCTGTGACCTCGGTCTGGAAGAGACAATGGCTCGAGTGTCTAGGGAAAGGGCCCCTGCCTTCACATCGGAGGAGTTGGAGAAACTTGTGGATGGGGTCCTCTCCCAGTACACGCTACTCTACGGTCCTCCAGACAAACAGGTAGGTACACAGGGAGCATGTTGTATGGGCTATGCCTGTGTGGAGAGGGCTGGATGTAAGAAGGAAGGGGGGAGAGTGCTGCATGCATGAAAGACAGTGAATGTATGTGCCACCTGGCAAGGGTAGGGATGGGGGCCAATGACTGTGACGGTGCAATTGGTAATAAAGTTTCTCTTCCCCCTGTACATTTCATGTAGGTCAGCGCCCACCAGAAAGACCCCTGGGGGTCTACCACAGACGGAGCACCCACTGCCGGAAAAGATGGGAGGACATTTGCCGCTGGAGCAAGAAGACGGCGGAGGCTCAGCTGGGGATGGCCTCCCAACGTGGGAGGGGTGCCCGTCGCACCATGACCCCCCTGATGTTCAGGGTCCTGGCGGTGGCCTACCCGGAGTTGGATGGGCGCTTGAGGGCATCACAGCAGCCACAAGGGGGTGAGTACACTCGCATTCTGCTGAGTTTGCGTGCAGTGGAGGGGTCTGGGTGGGGGAGGTGGTCTGTGGGATTCCCTAGGCCAGGGCGAGTTCCGTAGGCAAGGTCCCTCCGTAAGGCAGGCCATGTGGCACCCCACCCCACCTCTGTAGAGTGCCAAGTACACCTAGTCATGCCCCTGTGTCATCTATGTGTGCAGATGTCATCCATAGCCTTGTAGGCCATTTCCCAGGAATTGAACAGTGGAGCCGAAGAGCGCGGCGTAGTGCAGGGGGCTTCTGTGTCTGTCGTGTCCGCCAACGGTTGCGTTAATGCATGCACTCAACATGTCTTTCTTCTGTCGTCCCCCCCCTTTTTGTGGTCTTCCTGTTCTTGTGTGCATTAGCATCATCAGGCGGAGGAGCAGTGGCACTGGAGCACCAGGGGGCTGCATCCCACATGGCCATGGAGGGCCACACTACGGACTCAGACTTCACCAGTGGGTCGGAGGATGAGGGGAGCTCCACGGCGGGGACAGGAGCTGCGACCAGTGACACAGACTCGTCCTCTGATGGGAGCTCCCTTGTGGTGGCGGCAACATCTGTGCCACCCCCATCTACAGGTACAGCCGCCACCCCCCCTTCCAGCACCACCCTCCCAGCAGCCCCTCAGCCTTTGCCCTGTGCCCGCTCACCCGGAGGGTGGGCATCACCTTCGCCCCAGGCACCTCAGGCCCTGCCCCAGTCACCCCTGCTGCCCTCAGTGAGGAGGCCATTGACCTCCTCAGGTCCCTCACTGTTGGGCAGTCTACCATTTTGAATGCCATCCAGGGTGTAGAAAGGCAGTTGCAACAAACAAATGCATTCCTGGAGGGCATTCATTCTGGTCAGGCAGCCCTTCAGCGAGCTTTTCAGACTCTGGCCTCAGCACTGATGGCAGCCATTGTCCCTGTGTCTAGCCTCCCCCCTCCACCTTCCTCCACCCAGACCCAATCCCCTGTACCTCAGCCTATCGCAAGCAAACCTGCAGACCAGCATGCACACGCGTCAACACACAAGGGAAGCTCAGGCAAACATAAGCACCACACATCCCACAGGCACTCACGCAAGCATCACACACATGCAGACACACCAACATTCACTGCCTCCACTGTGTCCCCCTCCTCCTCGTCTCCCTCCTCCCTCCCAGTCTTGTCTACACTCACACCTGCATGCACTACCTCTACAGCCACTACGTCCCTCTCCAGCACACCCACCACCACACCCCGCTCATGTGCAGTCACCACACCCACTACCATTCACACGTCCCCTGTGTCCTCTCCCAGTGTGTCTGTGACGCCCCCTCTCAAGATACACAAACGCAGGCACACACCCACCCAACAGCCATCCACCTCACAACAGCCTCCAGCGCATGCACCTTCACCCAAAGTCAGCAAACAAAAACCTCCTACAACCACCACCTCTTCCTCCACTCCCAAACCCCCTCCAGGTACCCGTCCCAGTGTCTCCCAAAAATGTTTCCTGTCCAACCTTGACCTCTTTCCCACACCTCCCCTACCCCGTCCGTCTCTAGGTCCCGAACTAGAACCACAGCCACATCTCCGGGACCAGTGGTGCCTGTAGTCACCGGAATCTGCAGTGCACCGGCCACCACGGCAGCCAGTGTGGCACGGAGCTACAGCACAGACAGTCCCCCACCTGTGAAGCATCAGAAGTTGGCCAGTGCCCGGTGGGAGAGGGGGAAGGCTCCAGCCACCAAAGCCGCTCCCAGGGGTCCCGGTGGGAGTGTGGAGTCAGCTGTGACACCTTCCAAGGTGGGGAAGGGCCACAAGAAACCCGGCAAGTCTGGGAAGAGCAGCACAGCAGAGAAGACCGCCATCATCCCCACTGCCCAGGAGGCCACCGCCAGCACCAGCCCAGCTGCCCAGGACAGGACCGCCAGCACAAGCCCAGCTGCCCAGGACAGGACCGCCAGCAAAAGCCCAGCTGCCCAGGAGGGGCCCGCAAGCACAGCCCACCTGCCCAGGACAGGACCGCCCGCACAAGCCGGGCTGCCCAGGAGGGGCCCGCAAGCACCAGCCCACCTGCCCAGGAGGCCACCGCCAGCACAAGCCCCGCTGGGCCATGAAGGACCGCCAGCAAAAGCCCCGGTGGGCCATGAAGGACCGCCAGTACAAGCCCCTCTGGGCCATGAAGGACCGCCAGCAAAAGCCCCGCTGGGCCATGAAGGACCGCCAGCAAAAGCCCCGCTGGGCCATGAAGGACCGCCAGTAGCTGAGTCCCTGCAATGGAGCCTGCCGCCTCAAGCACCGCTGAACAGGGCACCGCCGCCTCAAGCACCGCTGAACAGGGCACCGTCGTCTCAAGCACCGCTGAACAGGGCACCGCCGTCTCAAGCACCGCTGAACAGGGCACCGCCGCCTCAAGCACCGCTGAACAGGGCACCGCCGTCTCAAGCACCGCTGAACAGGGCACCGCCGCCTCAAGCACCGCTGAACAGGGCACCGCCGTCTCAATCACCGCTGAACAGGGCACCACCGCCTCAAGCACCGCTGAACAGGGCACCACCGTCTCAAGCACCGCTGAACAGGGCACCGCCGCCTCAAGCACCGCTGGCCCATGAGCGGCAAGGGCACTGACGCAACTGAGTCCGTCACGGGGTGAATGATGCACTCTGGGCACCATGCCCCCTCCAGAACCAGTGGAGACTGTCAGCCACTCACCCAATCCTTGGCAGGATGAAGCACTCTGGGAACCATGCCCCCTCCAGAACCAGTGGAGACTGTCATCCACTCACCCAATCCTTGGTAGGATGAAGTACTCTGGGCACAAAGCCCCCTCCAGAACCAGTGGAGACTGTCATCCACTCACCCAGTCCTTGGCAGGATGAAGCACTCTGGGCACAAAGCCCCCTCCAGAACCAGTGGAGACTGTCATCCACTTGAGAGACCTGTGGCTTTGCACTCCCCAGGATGGAACAGTGGGCAAACAACCCACTGTAGAGACTTGTGAGACTGTGGCTTTGCACTCCCCAGGATTGAACAGTGGGCAACACACCCATTGTAGAGACTTGTGAGACTGTGGCTTTGCACTCCCAGGATGGAACAGTGGGCAAACAACCCACTGTAGAGACTTGTGAGACTGTGGCTTTGCACTTCCCAGGATTGAACAGTGGGCAACCCACCCACTGTAGAGACTTGTGAGACTGTGGCTTTGCACTCCCCAGGATTGAACAGTGGGCAACCCACCCACTGTAGAGACTTGAGAGACTGTGGCTTTGTACTCCCCAGGATGTAACAGTGGGCATGTGGCCCCCTCGTGGATTTGGTGTCGTGCACTCACCCGGCTGAGATGCCCCCCCTTTCCCTCCCCCTGAGGTGCCTGTTTAGTTGCTCTCTGATGCCCCTGCAGTGTTCTCTCCGTCATGGTCGGGGATCTTGTGTGGGCCTCCCCCATACAATGTGGTACCAGTGTTCCACAGACTTTCTTAGAGCACTACCTGGACTACTATGCTTGGTATATATTTTGTACATGGTGTATATATATATATTTCTGCCTACTTGCTTTTAATATATTACAATGGTTACACTCATTTTCTATTGTCTTTGCATTCTTCCAGGGGATTTGGGGGGTGTAACTGTGATGTATTGATTTGCATTAGTGTGTGTGTTGTTGTGGGTGAGGGTGGGGGTGTTGCGTGTGTATGTCCCTGTTTTTTCCCTCCCCCTTCCCTGTGTCGTAGGTGCAGTACTCACTGTGATCTTCGCCGCTGGAGTTCGTGCTCCTGGTAGAGGAGCAGGAAGACTATTGAAGGTAGAATTTGGAGTTCCGGATCCATGGCATCCTCGTGGGGGGTGTAGAGGTGAGCGTTTTTCCTTCGGGATTCCTGTTTCCGCCGTGTTTTTATCCACGGTGAATCCACCCCGGAAAAGGAGGCGGATTGGCCTGTCATAATAGTGTGCGCGGTACATTGTCCTCCGCCTGTCTGTTGGCGGTGACCGCCGCGCTGTTTGTTTGTACCGCTGTGGCGGTTGGAGTGTTAAAGTGGCTGTCTTTGTTGGCGGTTTCCGCCACGGTCGCAATTTATTTACCGCCAGCCTTTTGGCGCTCTTACCGCCGCTTTAACACCGTCCGCCAGGGTTGTAATGACCACCAATGTTTTAAGAGTTTGTGCAAGACTTTAAATAGTAAAACAATGAAAATTCTACACAAAAAGAAACCTCACCTGGTTAGAAAAATAGAAGTTAATTTAATAAATAAAAGAAGCCCAAACATTACAAAATCAAATAGGTAAAACTTGAGATATGAATTTAAAGAATAAAGGGCCAGATGTATCAAGATTCCAGTGAGCGATTCACAAATTGCGATTTTTAAGAAATTGCAATTTAGGAAATGCAAAAAGTTATGTATCAAATTTGTAAATCGCTAATAGCGATTTCTTAAAATTCGCAAACGCAATTTGCGCGATGCTAATACCGAATAGCAAAAATTTTTGCGATTCTGTAATTGAAACTCGCAAATAGCTAAAATGGCAAACCACAACAGCCTGATGACATCACAAACAGGAAGTGAATCAGCCCATGCTGTTTCCAGGAGCCACACCCACAGGAGCAGGGAGAGAGACATAGCCCAGCATCAGGGAGTCAGCATTGTGAGTAACCCAGGACCAAACAGCAACATGGCCAATGCTGGAAATGGGAAGGAGAAGGGAGATAGGAAGAGGAAGCTCAAATTCAGTGAGGCAGAATTGGAGGTGCTCATTGAGGAGGTTGTTGGGAACCATGATAGACTATTTGGAAAAAACTCACTCCAAGTACCTGTGAGTGAGAAGTGGAAACTCTGGTCTGACATCCAGACAAAAATATGCACAGTGGGTGTTGCGCAGCGCTCTGTGGAGGAGATACGCAAGCGATGGTATGACTTGCCGTTCCTTGTCAAGGAGATGGTGGCCAGCAGGCTTATGAAGGCAAGGAGCACCGGAGGCGACCATCCACCCAGACACCATCCACCCCTATGGAAGACCTAGTGGAGTCCACATTGCTTTCAGAAGCTGTCAGTGGTGTTACTGACATTGACACCTTAGGGACACCCAGCACCAGCAAAGGTAAGGCCAGTAATTATGTGTATCCCCATATGTGCATGTACAAATGCCCCTTAGGAAATAGAACATAGCTTGACGACTGTGCCTTTATGGGAGTGGTAATACACAACCCTAAGGTGAATACACAACATAAATATTAAGATAGTGGTCAGCCACATAGAGAAACACCACACATGACTCAGGGTGACACAATTTAACTGTACATTTAAAGCAACACTGTTACATCTGGCCCAAAGTGTAAAATAGCACTTAGAAACAAGAAGCGCCTACCAGGGATATCTGTTAGTGCCGGACTACGACAAAAAAAAAATTTCAGGTCAACTGCGATGGACCATGGTCGAGCTACAGGGACCGAATGAAGCCCTTTGAACAAAACTATCTTAATTCCTGATTGCATCAACACTGAGGATGGGTGGAGCAGACAGGAGCTATGTGTCGGTGTCGATCCCCACAGTAGAGGCGATGCCTCAATCCTTCCCACGAAGTAGTCAAGATGCATACATTTTTTTCTGCATGCAACAGCGGCAATCCGTCGGGTCAGAGATGCTGCAGTTTTGAAGACCACACTGCGAGGTCAATTTGCACTGGAGAGCCAATGCGTGAACTATGATCCACACAATGGAGCTGATGCATTAGTTCTGATCTACGCAACAGGGGCGATGCACTGGGTCAGACCCGCGCAGCAGCAGATAATTTGACTGGAGCAGCACTTTATACCACGTTCAAGGGCCCAGGACTGGATTTGCCCCACTTGACAGGTCAAGGCTCTCAGTTTGCAGAATCCAGGTGCTGTAGAAGGTGAGTTGGAACTCGTTTATGTCATTGAAACTTCAGAAAACAGGAGGCAAGCCAGCAAGCCCTTGAAGTCACTTAGGTTCTGGGTTGGAGGGATGCAGGTCCAGTCCACACTTCCAGGCAACAGGGCAGCAGGTCAGCAGAGCAAGAGTCCAGCAGAGAATCAGTCCAGCAGAGTGGCAGTCCATGTAGCAGCACAGCAGTCCTTCTTCCTGGCAGAATATTCAAAGGTCCAGAAGTGTACTGAGTTGGTGTTGTCTGAGGTCCAGTACATATACCCATTTGTACCTCTGAAGTAGAGGAGACTTCAAAGAGGGGCCTCAGAAGTGCAGAGAGTCCCTGTCCTTTCTTCCTACCTCCAGACTCACTACAGAGGGGAATACAGTCTTTTGTGTGGGAACAGGACACAGGCTATTTAGCTTTAAGTGTCAAGTACTCCTTCCCATCCTGCCCAGAATGAGCCATCAGTTGCGGATGGCCCATCAGTAACACCTAGACTCCCTTTGTGTGTGCTATCCAGAGGGAATGCACAAAGCCCACCTGTCACCCACCCCAGACATGTACTCAGAGCCAAGCAGAAGGCACCAAATTGTTAGAGTAAGAACATGCAAACTTTCTAAAAGTGGCATTTTCAGAATTACTATTTAAAATCTAACTTTACTATAAGTTGTGATTTCCAATTGTGATTCCGGAGACACCAAGCTAGGTGGTCTCATAACTTCTCAATTGGAAATTACATTTATAAATTGTAATGCTGTAATCCCAATTTTATCCTATGGGAGAGATAGGCCTTGTGATAGTGAAAAATGTAGATTTTCCTAGTCCCATGACGGAAAGCCTTAATTTTATTAAAGACACGGAGGCGAGTATTATGCGTTTCTTTTCTTACTTTAATAAATAGCAGCAGTCAAGAAATATACTACAATTCCCAGAAGGCAAAGGAACAACAGCCAATGGGAATAAAAACGTAGTCAGAACAGTGTACACCAATCACATGTATACAAGGGTATTATGACGTCACTTGACTGCGAACAGCCCTCTTTTCTTGCGAGAAAGTCAATTAGAATTAAACAATGGAACAATAGAAAACAAAATGAGAATTGCCATAATGAAAGACAGAACATCGAACAAAAGTTTAAAATCCAAGGTAACCAAGATGGATTCAGGTAAGTAGTTCCAGCGGGAAGACCAGCTTTGAACGGTGCCATGGAAGTTTGAAGAGTAGAAAACCAAGCTGAAGGAAGAGACTTAAGTGGAAGGTTGAGTGATGGCCAGCGGTACTGAAAGAAGGGAGGGGAAATAAAGAACAAAGTTAATAAAAGTGGAGGGATAATACTCGCCTCCGTGTCTTTAATAAAATTAAGACTTTCCGGGACTAGGAAAATCTACATTTTATGACAAGACCGGAGGCTCCTATTATGCAAGTTTAAAGCATATTAATTACATTCAGAGACACATTATTGATAGGTTTGCAGTAAAAAACTTTAAATACATTGTCATTAGACCAGTCTGCAGATTTAAGAATATCTTCTAAACGGGAGCCTGCCCAGAACGCTTTAGAAGCTATTGCCCCTCTGGAAGAATGAGCTCCAAACATAGAAGTATCTATGCCCGCCAGAGACATCAACCATTTAAACCATCTAGCTAGGATAGCAGCCGAAACAGGAGAGTGGGTTTCCTAAATGAGATTAGTAATTGGTAATGAAAAGAAGATCTTAAATCTGCAGTCTTTAATTCGTACGCTTTTAAACATTGTCCAACACATAGTTTCGGGTGGTCAGGAAAATATGGGTAAAAGACTGAGGATAAGTTGGTTTTGGTTCGACGAACCACAGTAAACAAAACCCCCGCAGGTGTAAATTGTCGATTAGAAATATCCAGAGCTTTAACATCTGAGAGACGTTTTATAGAAACAAGGCACAATAACATGGTCAACTTTGCAGATAACATTTTTAACGAAAGCATGAGATCATCAGGCCATGACAGAATAAATTTCAAAACAATGTTAACATCCCATAATGGACTATATTTAGGCAAAGGAGGATTGGAAAACTTTACTCCCTTTAGTAAGCGGCAAATCAGAGGATGTTCTCCCACAGGTTTTCCATTGACTAGGGCATGATTGGCAGATATAGCTGATCGATATAGGTTGATCGTACGGAAAGCTTTGCCTTTGCTGGCTTCAGCCGCTAGAAAGTTAATAATAAAAATCAAATCCGCTGAAAAGGGATCAATGTGTTTTCCCAGACACCAGCTGTGCCAAATAGACCAGGCTGACGTGTAAGCCTTTTTTGTGCCTGGGGCCAAGGACCGTGAGATGTATTGGGAAGCTTCTGTCGAAATGCTCGGGAAAGATTGAGATTGCCCGAGATTTTCCATGCCGAGAGGGTTATTAAATTGTCCAGGATGAGATTGGCCTAGAAGGTCGAGAAGTAGATCCGGGAAGGAAGGAATCAAAATCGGGAAATCTATTGAAAGTTCTAGAAGAGCCGGGAACCAAGTTTGTGATTGCCAAAAGGGAGTTATGAGAATTATAGAGGCTTGTTGACGCCTGATATGGGCCAGCAGCCTGCTGATCATGAGGAAAGGGGGAATGGCGTAATTAAGGGAAAGGGACCAGTCCTGTAAAAAGGCATCTGATGCCAAGGCCAATGGATCTGGACGCCAGCTGTAGAATTGGGGAAGCTGAGAATTGAGGCGAGACGCAAAAAGATCGATTTGTAGAGGACCCCATTTGTTCCGTATGATCTGGAAAATTGAAGTGTGCAGTCTCCAATCGCTTGAATCTCGAAGATGACGAGAATGCCAATCTGCCACTGAATTTTGAGAGCCCGGAAGGTACCCTGCATGAACCGAAATGTGGTTTAAAAGGCAAATTTCCCAAAACCCCTTGGCTAGTTCCGCCAGAGGCTTGGATCTTGTGCCCCCAAGATGGTTTACATAATGAACAGCAGAGATGTTGTCCATTCTGAGGAGAATGGCACAGCGAACTCTGTTTTTTGCAAGGCTTCTGATCGCAAAGGAGCCGGCAAGCATCTCTAAACAATTTATATGCATTTTGGACTCCTCTGACGACCATATGCCTCCAGTCGAGATTGGTCCACATCGGGCCCCCCAGCCGGTTCGGCTTGCATCTGATTCTAATACTAGATCTGGGGCTGATGCAAAGATAGTCCTTCCGTTCCAGGCCTCTAAATGGTCTATCCACCATTGAAGCTCTGTGCGAGAATCGATGTCTAATGGAATGATATCTGCGTATGAGAGGCCTTTCCTTAAGTGACACATTTTTTACCTTTGAAGGGCTCTGTAGTGGAGAGGGCCTGGAAAAATGGCTTTGATTGAAGAGGAGAGGAGACCCACAATTCGTGCTAACGTTCTGAGAGAGATCTGAAAACTGTGTAGGACTTGTAGAATTTCTGACTTTATGGTCTTGATCTTTGCAGAGGGAAGCAAAAGAGTGGAAGAAATTGAGTTTATTTGGAAACCTAAGAATTCTATAATTTGAGAAGGGGTTAGGATAGATTTTTCTCTGTTTATGATAAAACCTAAGTCTGAAAGGAGGGAGCACATGAGGGACAGATGATACAAAAGGGATTGTGGAGACTGGCTCATTATTAGGATATCGTTGAGGTAGATGATGAGTCTGACACCTTGAGCTCTGAGAAAAGCTACCACTGGTTTCATGAGTTTGGTGAAACACCATGGGGCCGATGAGAGACCGAAGGGTAGAGAGGTAAAATGAAAATACTGGTCTGACCATTGAAATTCGAGAAACTTTCTGAAATGAGGGTGGATTGGAACTACTAGATACGCATCTTGAAGATCCAATCACACCATCCAATCCTGTTGAAGAAGAGTATCTCTGAGATGGAGGATGGTTTCCATCTTGAAATGGTGATAGACTACAAAATGGTTGAAACCCTTGAGGTTTATCACAGGCCGCATTTTTTTGTTTTTCTTTAGAACCAGGAAAATTTAACTGGTAAAACCTGTTGGATCGGGAAGGGTAAGAGCGATGGCTTGTTTTTGCAATAAGGAGTGCACTTCTGAGGTAATGAGAGATGCCATGTCTGAGGAAAAACGTGGGAGGGGGGTAACGAAGTCTGAATAGGGGTTGCATAAAGTTCTATGGAATAACCTTGAACAGTGTGGAGAATCCAAGGATCTGCCGTGATTTCCGACCATTTTGGTAGGAAAAAACGGAGACGCCCTCCTACAGGTATAGAAGAAGATATAAGACTTACTTGGTTGGGAAGAGGATCTCGAGTTCCTGAAGCGCCTGGAGCGGAAACCTCTTGCTCTCTGAGGATAAAATTGCGGCCTATACTCTTGGTAGGACGCGTTGTGGTATCCCCTGGAACCTTGGTAGTGGTATGGACGGCCGGCAAAGCAGTTCCTTCCTCTGCCAGCCCTTGCAAAAACCCGCTGGGCAAACATCTTTTTTAGCGATTGTTGGGTCTTATCCAGCGACGTGAAAGTTGCTACGTATTTACTTAAGTCTTTGATAAAAGACTCTCCAAATAGAGCACCGTCGGTGTGAGCATTGGGTTGAACAGTCACCAGGTTGATTAGTTTAGGGTCGAGTTTCAGGAGTAGACCCTTGCGTCTCTCATGCGTAAGAGCGGAATTCGCATTGCCTAGAAGGCAAAAGGTACGTTGGACCCAAAGGGTAAGCTCTTCAGGATCGATGAAGGAGCCGTCAATTCTAGCTGCTTTCGCAATGTCAAATATACGAGTTAGAGGACCCATAATATCAAGCAGTTTGTCCTGACAAGAAGCCCACGCCTTATCCACTTCTTTGCGTGGATCCCTGCCTAATTTCGTGAAGAATGTCAAGAGGGGTTGGTCAATAGAGGGAGTAACTGAGAGATTACGGGAAAGTGAGGGGCGAGGACACTCTGATTTTAATTTCGCTCTAGTTTGTTTATCTAAGGGACAATTAATTTTTGCAGAGACATATTGTGCGACATGGTCTGCAGGAACCCACTCAGTAGAGTTGGGGTGAAGGATATTGGAAGGGTCAAACATCCGGACACCTTCGGGGTCTAAAAGATTGGAAGTTTGGAGGGAGGATGGCTTGGATTTCTTAGGGGGAGGGGGAGAAAGAGAACCATCATCCCCATTGGTAGACACATTGGAGTCAGAGTCCAGGTCAGGAAGATCGTCAGCCGTGTCAGGGATGGACGATATTATCAAGGGAGCAATAACATTCTTTTGCTTGGATTTGTGTTTTAAACTTGGTTTCCCAGTGTCCAGATGTTTATACTCCTTGGTGGGAGTCTTTTGAGGAACCGCGTCCTCTGCCACATGTGAGAAGGTCTCACTTTTCTTTTGCGCCAATTTTTTTTATTTTTGGGGATTTTTATTGGGAGAAAGGCGCTGACTGCATTCCCCCGCAGTCCGGGCCGACATAGACCTAGAAATCATGTCAGAAAAAGAAAGTTCTAGGTTCTTAGAAATTTTTTGCATAGAGGATGATACTGCCTGTTGGACAGAGGATTTTATAAAAACAGACAGTTCCTGCCTGATATCCTCAACATCATGTGAAGGGGAGTTGTCTGAATCCATAATGGGAATAAAAAGAGCTGGAGTGTGAGGGGTTAACAAAACCGGGAAGAAAAACTACTGAAGCTCCGCCTGTGGGCGTCGCCAAACCTGCAAGCCGAGAGGGAACGAAGGAAAAGGAAGGGCTGTGGAGCCTCGATAACAACGAGCAGGTAAGGGAGCCAAACGTTAATAATTGCTGTGAAGAAATTCTCCGATAACATTAAAAGTGAGCGCTCGGGCCGACGAGCGCTGGAGAAGTGCCAAAAGCTGTCAGGCAGAGAGAAGTGTGAGGCGCCGGGTTTCCTCAACAGCGGTGATACAAACAGCCGCGTGAGGAAACCCGGTAATGTAAACAAAGCGCGCAGGCTGCCGCGCGCAGAGAGGAATGCTTGGCAGTTTGGAATGAGCGCGCGGAGCGCTGAAGGAATGCGGCAACCTGCCGTCTGAACAGGGGAAATAAGATAGGAACATAGTGCGTTAATACAGCGCGAGCAACCAATATATATAATTACTAATAATTATTATTAATAAAACGAAATAAACTATCAGACTATAAATTTTTACACAGACAAAGATAAAAGGGTACTTAACTTGACTGCGAGCAGCAAGAAAAGAGGGCTGTTCGCAGTCAAGTGACGTCATAATACCCTTGTATACATGTGATTGGTGTACACTGCACTGACTAAATTTTTATTCCCATTGGCTGTTGTTCCTTTGCCTTCTGGGAATTGTAGTATATTTCTTGACTGCTGCTATTTATTAAAGTAAGAAAAGAAACGCATTATAGGAGCCTCCGGTCTTGTCATAAAATGAATTTTTCACAACTAGGACAAACTTAAAAGAAAATGTCCAACCTTTTAAATACATTGCACACTGCCCTTGGGATGTCCTGGGACTACCTTAGGGGTGACGTATATATATAAAAAATGAAGGCAGCTTAAAACTGCACACGCAGGCTTGGCAATCGCAGGCATGAGACATGTTTGAAGGGCTACATCAGTGGGTGGCATAATCAAAAATGAAGGCTTTAGACTGGCAAGAGGTTTAACTTGTCAGGTTGACATGGCAGTTTAGAACTGCACAAACAGCACTGCAAATGCAGGCATGAGACATATTTGAAGGGCTACTTAAGTTGGTGGCACAATCAGTGCTGCAGGCCCACTCCAAAGCAGAGAGCATGGCAAAGTGTGAAAAGTATGGGGTCTCGGTGTGTATGGATATAATGATGGGGTCTGTGGTAGCATACTTACTCTAGGACCACACACTGATATAGAAAAATAAATTCAATCTTATGAAACTTGTTGCTGTTTCTTCTTCAGGTGACCAGTGAACATTCGATGCACCCATGGGAACAGGTTCACTCCTTGTCTACTCAAATGAACACAATAGTCTTCAAACAGCAACTGTTAAGGCTGTAACTGTTTTGTCTAGTTTCTTATGATTCATCCCCCCTGTTCTTGATCGCATCCCTGTGTGAACTTTCATATCAAACCTCCTAAATAACAAATTCCTTTAATTATATAACAGTAGTCTATTAGTAGTGGCAACATCTGTGGAAACAGAAAGAAAACACTTTGCGCCAACTATTCATTGTGAAAAACAAGTCTTTTCAAAAGGTGAAGATCAAGCCTAGTACTGTTTCTGCAACTCTTTTCTTTTAGTTAACTGTAATATAGCAGTTTCCTGGTGTTTCAGGCCTAGGACATTTAAATGTGATTGCCTACTACAATTTAGCATTTAACACATGTTATGAGTAACATTAGCTTTGCACATAATTTCACATTATTTTTCTTCTTGACATTTAAAACTCACCCTCAACACTTAATAGGGTGGGTGGAGCGAGGGTGCGGTGGACTAGAATTTAGTTCCATGCAGTGCAGCACATTATGGTTAACAGGAGGGGTGGTGATTGAGAATTGGCTTTGCATACAGCGGAATCAGAGTGGATTTGAAGATTGAGAATAGTTTTGATGGGAATAAATGTCAATAATGAATTTCATCATTTCCCCCTACTAGTCTCTATTCCAACCGATACCATAATATGTAGTCCTAATATATATTGGAAATAGATTTGAAATGGTGGTGGCAATGTTTTGCATAAGTGATGGGTGTGACGAGGAAGTACGGGACACAGAAGTTGTTGACAAAATAGCATTTCCAGTTAATATCGTGGCTGGGACCATCTTTGCTTATGATTGGTGTGAAGAAGTGAAATTGGACTCTCATGATCTTATTGATTGACACGAAATATCATCAAACCTTTCTACTTTTTCGATGAGTTGGTGCACCATAGGTGGTCTGTAAACATCCTACGATTGTACCTAAATGTCGTCCATGGTATTTTGCTTCCAAGATTGGAGTAATTAAATTAATTTGAAATTATACAGCTGGCTTAATCCAGTAATTATAATATATCCCTTTCGTTTAATTGATGGTCCACAATCTGTAGTATACAACATGTATTATGATAGAACGGGAATGGTTGCATTATTTTCATTATGTTTGTCTTTGTGACCTGTATAAGGAGGATAGAGGGAATTGGCACTTTTTTTGTTGATGTAGACAGTTGGGCTGTATCAGATCTCTCATGTTGAGGGCATGTTACATGTTTTTTGGTATTGTGTTACATTCTTTTTGATATAGCGGTGAAATAATCGAATCGCTTTTGTTTTGTGCAGGTTTGTGTATCTTCCTAAGATTTTTTTCATGTTCTGTTATTATAGCTGGCGACGATACACGCAGTTCCGAAAGATATAAAGATTGTTCAATACGGCCGCCATGTTGAGATATACTGGAGCTCATTATTGAGGGAATGCCAGCCATCCTCCTGTTATCGTGTTACATCTTCTTTAAATTGATGTAGTGAATTCATTACTTTTCACTGCTTTTGTTTTGTGCTTTTTATGTACTTTTGTAAGTTTTTTTCAAATGTTGCCATTTCAGTTGGTGGCGTAGAGTACAGGTTGGATAGGTATTAAGACCTGTTTAAATATGGTGGTCGTCATGGATTAATAGCGGTTAGTCAGAACAATTCCCATAGGATAAGTTAAGGTAGCGCTTTAATAACTAAAGCATGCTCTTCTGTCCATATGCCGATTAGTGAGCACATGATGATGGAGGGGCCCGCGGAGAGGGAGAGACCCGCTCTAGTCTCTCCGCGGGCTCTTTCGGGATAGGGGAAGTGACGGCGAGGGACGGGATTGGGTCCAGGTAAGTGGGGGTGGGATTTAAGGGTGGGAAATAAAAGAGGGTGTAAGGGGTGGGACCGGCCTCTTGTCCGCGCAACCCACTCGTGCAGTTGGGTTTGGTCGGTCCAGAGGAGAGTTACATGCAGGCGAGTCCCGGGTTTGGTTTATAGGGCCTGCCAGGGGGAGCCCATTCATTATCAAAATTAACGAGGCGGGCGAGCGGCAGGCACGGTGCTCGCATAGGGGGCTAAGTTTTTTAAGGTAAGCGGTAAGAGGTGGTCGCGCGCACGTCGCGACGCTCAAACCTTTAGTTTCTTTTTTGTATTTAGGCGAGGCGAGCGCTCATTACGGCGCCCGCACAACGGAGCCGTTTGGTTTGTTTTTTGCGCGCCATATAAAACAAAGTCACGGTCACGCGCATAGCACGCGCGGACCGTTAGGAACACCTGTGTTTTGCCGGGCCGCGGTGCGGCTTTCGGCAACTTGGTGGTAAAAGTCACATTAGCCGAGATTCTCTGCACCGGCGCCATGGCAGCCAGCCATGACGCCGAAGCGGTGAGGGCCGCGCTTCGCATTTTAGGCAAAGCCGGGCGATCTGACCTCCTCAGGCCTGGGGTATTGGACCAGGCCTGGGTGGGTATGGTGCGACTGACGCGCAGCGCGTCTGGCCGGGTAGCGGCAGTGGTAGCCGCTTGTACTTCTCCAGATAGGGCAAAAAAGCCCAAGAAAGCAGTAGGGGGGCGAGCCCAAGGTTCAGCCTCCCCCACTAGCCAAACGGGGGAAGGTGAAGGTCCCTCCAGTGAGGCAGAGGCTATAGAAGAGGGGGCATCAGTGGAATGGCAGCCAGGGTGCAATGAGGTGCTACAGGAACAAACAATTGGGGAAAACACCCCTTTATAGGAGGTAGTGATACAGGAGCCCTCAGGGCCCAGTATAGAGGCAGCACCAATGGACTTGTCCCTCCCCAGAGGGGGGGCTGATACATCTGGCACTAGCGTACCAGCAAAGAAAAAAGGCAAGGGCCCTAGGCAGGGGGTGGGGCAGGGAAAGGCAAGGCAGGCAAGGGGCAAGCTAAGAAAGCAGGGGGAGGTGGAACGCCGTAAACCCTTACAGGCATGGAGCAAAGTGGCCCCAGGCTAAGCAGGCTGGACATGGGTGAAGCCTGGGATTTAGAGGCCAGGATAAGAGAACATCGCTGCATAGTGTCTGAGACTGAGGACAGGTGGGCACAACTGTGCATGGAGCGAGAGGTGGCCGCGCCATACGCCAGGCAACTAAAGAGGCCAGCAGAGAGCGCAGAGAGCTCAGGGCCAATGCCGCAGGCAGCCAGTAAAGGTAGCTGGGTTTGGGTACCGAACAGTATAGGTCAGGAGGCTGGTGCGGCCGGAGGTTCAAGTAGCGCGATGGGTGTCAGTGGCGCACACGGCCACGATTGGCACGGACGGTCGATGCCAATAGCGGAGACTGGAAGAAAGAAGGCGATGCCAATGGGGCGCAACACAGCCCCTGCACGTTGGTCTGAAGTGCTAGAGGGGTCTTCGGCGGCCTTCTCTACACCGCAGGATCGTGGGCCACTCAGAGATGGTATGCGCCATGAGGGACAAGACGATGTGTCAGCCAAATACATGATGATGAGTGGAAGTGTGGACTATAGGTTGGAAGCGGGTGAAGAAGATGTGTTAGAACTCGACTATGAGGATGATCTGGATGAATGGGAAGATGGGGAGATTCGGGAGGCAGAGGTGAGCAGCGTGAGAGGGAGGGGGAGAGGACGCAGGAGCGGCGCAACCCCTCTTTCCGTTTCTTTGTTGCAGGAGCGGGGTATTGGAGGAGAACAACAAGAAAGGCGGCAAGGACCAGCACGGGGCCGAGGGGCCCGGAAGGTGTTGTGGCCGATGTGGACACAAGGAAGAGGTAAAGAGCAATGGTGGTCGGTGTGGGGAGACGGTTTGGGCGGGGAGATGTTCCTGTACGAAAGTCCATCGGGGTAGGTGACGGTTCTGTTTTTGACACACCGACAGACAAAGCTCCTCAAGGAGGGGAGAAGAGGAAGGAGCTGCAGGGAAGTGCCACAACTGAAAGCGAAGGGGGGTCCAAGGGAACGGGAGATAATACTGGGGCAGAGAACAAAGAAGGCAGGAGTCACAAAAAGAGGCTTCCATACATGGGTTTGGCGATGCCATTGGGATCGCATGTGGCTGATAAAACAAAGACAAGAATATGGAGACATGAGTATGTTGATGTGTTTAAACTCCTACATAGGGACATACAAGCGAAAGAGGGTTCCAAGGAGGAAGAGTGGGAGCTGGCTCGGAGACCAAGGGTTCCGATTACAATGGACAATTGGACATCAGCCTTTTTGATTTTCGCTAGCATATATTGCGAGAAATACCCAGACAGGGCCATAGCACTCTTTAAATATATGGACATCATTCGGAAGGCACAAATGCACTTCGGGGGTTTTGCCTGGCTGAGTTATGATGAGGAGTTTAGGGCCCGAGTGAGCATCAATCCTGACAAGCCATGGGGAGAAGTAGACCCGGAATTATGGATGCATTGGATGGCGTCATCGCAGTCCACTGCGTCTACGCACACCGCCAGCGGTCTGCCTGTGGTCTACAAGCCTTTTCAAGCTCGTCCCGCCCAAGGAGGGGCGGGAGTGGGGCAACGAATCCCGACATCCACGACAGGACCTTGCTGGAACTTCAACAAAGGTTTCTGTTCCAGACAACCCTGCAAATTCAAACATGACTGCTCCAAATGCGGGGGCCGTCACCCCGTTACACAATGTTTCTCGCTGTCCAGTCCAGCAGAACAATGGAGAGCCTCCAAGGGCAGAGGCGCACAGAGCGCTCCTGCTCCAAAGGGGTCCTACGCCATTTAAGATGGATTTTCTCACACCCTGGCTACACAGATATCCTGATAGGGCTACAGCGATTAAGATAGCCAGAGGTTTCCAGGAAGGTTTTCGAGTCAGCTACCAAGGTCCACGTATGAAGCGATGGGCAGACAACTTGCGGTCTGCAAAAGATTTGCCACAGGTGGTAAGGAGTAAATTGGATAAAGAAGTGGCTTTGGGTAGAATTGCAGGGCCTTTTTATGATTGGCCGAGTCAAACTCTGATGATCTCCCCTTTAGGAGTAGTGCCGAAGAAGGCCCCGGGTGAGTTTCGCTTGATACACCACCTATTATGGCCGGAGGGCACGTCGGTCAATGATTTCATTGTTGCTGAGGACACCAGAGTGGTCTACACATCCGTGGACGATGCTCTAAAGCTGGTCAGGGGATGTGGCAACGGGGCTGAATTGGCAAAATGTGATATACAATCAGCTTTCAGGTTACTGCCTATACACCCAGGAGATTTTGACTTACTGGGGATGCAATTTGAAGGGGCCATTTATGTGGACAGGGTCCTTCCTATGGGTTGCGCGATTTCTTGCACCCTTTTTGAGGCATTTAGCACCTTCATGCAATGGGTTTTCGTCAAGATGAGTGGGCATTGTGCGGTGACCCATTACTTGGACGACTTCGTTTTTGTAGGAACGGGTGACTCTGGGGCTTGTGGGAAGGCTTTGTGGGCTTTTCAAGATATGGCGCGCCAGATGGGGGTTCCTCTGGCCCCCGAAAAGACTGAAGGACCATTGGTGGTACTTACTTTTTTGGGCATCGAGTTAGACTCTATTACCTTGACAGCCAGACTACCGGCACAGAAAGTCAAAGAAATGCTGGAATTCTTAGGTACCGTGAAGGAGGCTCGGAAGATTGATCTCCGGACTGCACAGAAGCTGCTAGGCTACCTCAATTTTGCTTGCAGGGTAGTCAGGGGCGGGAGGACTTTCTATAGGAGGTTAGGTCTGGCAATGTCTGGAGCAGTACTGCCGCGCCACAGAATAAGAGTCTCAATGGGTTTGAGAGAAGACGTGAGGGTAGGGGAAACATTCCTGAAACATTTCAATGGGGTATCCATGTTTTTCTGTGAAGATGAGACAGTGTGGCAGGTGCAAATATTTTCAGATGCGGCAGGAGCAAAGGGTTTTTGGAGTTTTTTGGGAGGGGAGGTGGTGCACTGAATCGTGGCCGGCACAATGGTTGCAACAAGGGAGGAGCATTGCCTTTTTGGAATTCTTCCCCCTTTTGGTAGCAATGGCAGTCTGGGGGCGGGAGTTAGCGAACAGAACAGTGGTATTTAGAGTTGACAACATGACGGTGGTAGAACTTGTCAACAGACAGAAGGTGAGGGACCTCAGGGTTTTGCGCTTGTTGCGTCAGTTTATGCTGCAGCGTTTACCTGTTGGGGAAGATGTTAAAAGGTTGGGGTAGGGTCAGATCAGTTGAGGACAGGGCGGCCAGAGAACCTATTGGTTTTGAGTTGTTGCTGGAGCTGTTGCATGTGGTACCTGTGTGTTGTGCAGACGAATACGAGTTGGCATTGTTCCGTTTATGTATGGTGTGGATGCTTTTTGGTGCATTTCGCGTGTCGGAGTTGTTGGGGGTCAGGACATCTGTAGGTGTGCGGCACAAGGAGGTTTGCTTACATGGCGAGCGCTTGGGGATTTGGCTTAGATGTTCTAAGACTGATCAGCTAGGTAAAGGGAAGTGGGTGTGGCTGGAAAAAGGGGGCAATGCATTGGCATGTCCAGTTCTGGAATAGACGAGTTTTCAGACCTTGAGTTTTTTCTCTAAGGATGCTGGGGTGTTTGTACACAGGTCCGGGTCCAAGATGACCAGTTTTCAGTTTTTACGCATGTTGAGGATGGCTCTGGGCAGGACGGGACGTAGGGCTATGGATTTTGGCACACATTCATTTAGAATTGGGGCGGCCACGGGCGCTGCGCATCTAGGTTAGGACTGGGCAAAGATAAGGGCGGTAGGTCGCTGGAAGTTAAGGTGCTGTGAACGTTACGTGAGGCCCAGGGGGGGGGGTAACAACAACATTTGCTTTGCGGGAGGAAAAGGGGGATGTTCCAAGCGCATTTTACAGTTCTTTTTCTGTTACAGGAGGGGCGTTCCGCTCATCGAATGGCAAGATGGTTACATGGCTTATAGGCCATTCATTTATCCACTGGGCAGCGAAGTTCGCAGAGAAGCAAATTTACGGCCGGGCCCTGGGACTTTCCAGTAATCAGCACGAAGTGTTATGGTGGGGAAAGAGCGGCATGCGGTAGGGTAACCTGCTTCCTTTCATTATGGCTAATTTACTGAACTGGGGGTGCCCGGATTTGCTAATCATTCACCTGGGTGAAAACGATCTCGTTAAGCTATCGGGACTCATGCTACTGCAACATATGCAAAGAGACTTGGAAGTCATCAAGCAGAAGTTGCATGGCACCTGCTTGGTGTGGACAGAATTTGTACCTCCTAGGGTGTGGAGAGGGGCAGTAAAATATGGAGCCATGGAGCAGGCTCGCAAGAAACTTAACAGAGCCATGAGAGTATTTTGCTGGGCCCAAGGGATAAAAATCTTGAAGCACGAGGACATCACAGAGCAGGATGAGCCACTCTTTAGAGATGATGGCTTACATTTGTCCACGTTAGGAAATGCATATTACTTTATGGACTTGAGGTTGTTGATAGGAGATTTGTGGGGTGAAGACATGTGGGTCAGGAAGAAGGAGTGAGGCTGTCAGGTTGCAGTAGCATGTATGTGGGGGTGGGGCAGCAAAACGCCAAATGGGTTTGTGCTGGTTGGCAGTAGATGGGGGAGGGTAGTGAGTCAGATGCGGGCTTGGCCAACCTTTCAGGGAATAAACAAGCAGGAGAAGGCTGTGAGGGAGGGTACACATGAACCAAATGGGGCATGAAAGGAAAAGGGGAGTGTGTAGGGGAATGGAAACAAAATGAGGGTTTGGAGTGGAAGGATGAGCGAGGAGATGTTAAAGGGTGGGCGTTATTAAAGTTGCGGTGTTCGAGTTAAAAGTTAAGGTTATATTGTTTGTTGCAATCCTGTCCTAATAAATGACCTTTTACACTAAAATGGCTGTCACTGAATTATGTCCCGATGGAGGGGACGGCGGAGAGGGAGAGACCCGCTCTAGTCTCTCCGCGGGCTCTTTCGGGATAGGGGAAGTGACGGCGAGGGACGGGATTGGGTCCAGGTAAGTGGGGGTGGGATTTAAGGGTGGGAAATAAAAGGGGGTGTAAGGGGTGGGACCGGCCTCTTGTCCGTGCAACCCACGCGTGCGGTTGGGTTTGGCCACCCACCCACCCGGCAAAGGACAGATGAGGAGATAGGAACGAAGTTTGATTTAAGGAGAAAGAAGGGGGTTGTCTGTTAGGGCAGGTTGCAGGAAGAGGTAGGCAGTAGATGGGGGAGGGTGGTGAGTCAGATGCGGGCTTGGCCACCCTTTCAGGGAATAAACAAGCAGGTGAAGGCTGTGAGGGGGGTATGCACGAACCAAATGGGGCATGAAAGGAAAAGGGGAGTGTGTAGGGGAATGGAAACAAAATGAGGGTTTGGAGTGGAAGGATGAGCGAGGAGATGTTAAAGGGTGGGCGTTATTAAAGTTGCGGTGTTCGAGTTAAAAGTTAAGGTTATATTGTTTGTTGCAATCCTGTCCTAAGAAATGACCTTTTACACTAAAATGGCTGTCACTGAATTATGTCCTGATGTGCTACATGCATAAGTCAGCATCAACTTTAAAAAAAAGGGGATTGACCAATAATACTTGGTTTGGCGGAATTTGTTGAATTTGTTGAAAACTGTGATGGAGGAGGGGTGGGTGAATTAGACCCACAGGTATGTTGAAAAGTTCTGTGTAATGAGCCCTGCATGCTTTCTGATATCATACTTAAGGGTAAAAACGCTACCAGTTCTTATGTTAGTGCCTGTAAGAGTGAAAGTACCCTATGTTGTTGATGCATTTTGTGAACATAGTTGTGCATGATCTTTGGACATTGTGTTTAAGAGTAAATGCGATCTACGATCTACGTTTTTTCATTATTTGTGCCCTTTGTGCTTTCTGGGAATTACGTTTAAGCGTAAGAGTGTTATACATTATTTCTTGATTGTGTGTAAGAGCACGATTACTGCATGCTCTTCCATTATCGTACTAAAGAGCAAAGCGGCGAATACTGTGTTTTTAGGATATATAACATGTATTGTGTCCCACATGTTCCTCTATTACTGAGCTTAGACGCAAATGCGCCATATGTATTCTAGTCTTAGTGTAAAGAGGGAGCACTATTTATTCTTCCATTAACGTGTTTAAGAGCAAAGGGTTGAACGCTATGATTTTAGAAATATTTTATACATGGCGCTTCTCTTGTTTTTTAGCTATCATCTTTAAGGATAAATGTTTTTCTGTCATCACATTTAAGAGCATAGTGCTATACACTCTGTTGCTATTGCGCCTGAAAGTAAGTGATTTGATGAAACTTCATGTACATTGTGCCCCTGAATGGAGCACTTTCTCCTAGTTTGGGGAAGACAAGTTTGCAATTATCCCTGGGTTAATATTGTACAACATTAAGAAATGTAGAATGGAAGCAGTGTGGACATTGGGAATTCTTTTTCAAGGATTACTTTTGATAGTCATCTTGTTAGACTTTTCATTCTTGGTGTGGTCTCCCCTAACTTTTTGCCTCTGTTTCCCAGGTTGTTGATGTGTGCATTAACGACGATGATACCATCAAAACCATGAGCACCATTCACTCTGGCTCACCATCTGACCCCTGCCCCCACCACGTCTTCAACAAAGCAAGCTCCATCGTCACCCCCCAACTCCGAATGATCGTCAACAGCTCCTTCGAGACCGCCACCTTCCCGGAAAGCTTGAACCACGCCAAAGTCAACGCCCTACTAAAGGGCAGACCCAAGTGATCTTCAACACCTTCCGCATGCTCCGCAAGATCTTCAGGTGGATCCCCACCAAACCCAGAAGGACGGTCACCCAGGCCCTCATCATCAGCAGACTGGACTATGGCAATGCTCTCTACACTGGAACCACAGGCAAACTCCAGAAAAGACTGCAACGTATACAGAACGCCTCCGCACGCCTTATCCTCGACATCCCATGCCGCATCCACATCTCAGCCCACCTGAGAGACCTACACTGGCTCCCCGTCAAGAAGAGGATCACCTTCAAGCTCCTCACCCATGCCCATAAAGCACTGCACAACACCGGCCCATCTTACCTCAATGAACGTCTCACCTTCAATACCCCCAACCGTCAACTCCGCTCCGCCAATCTCACCCTCGCTACCGTTCCGCGCATCCACAGGACTACAGCCGGCGGCAGATCGTTCTCCCACCTTGCCGTCAGGACCTGGAACACCCTCCCCATCCACCTACGAGAGACCCGGGACCAGCTGACCTTCAGGAAACACCTCAAGACCTGGCTGTTCGAGCAGTAGCATCTCCCCCAATCCCCCTCCCCCCCTCAGCGCCTTGAGACCCTCCGGGTGAGTAGCACGCTCTACAAGTGAATGATTGATTGATTGATTGATTGCTGTTTTTGTTACTGTGGGCACTTTACCACTGCTATCCAGTGCTAAAGTGCAAGTGCTCTTGTATAAAATGTGTATGTAATTGTCATATTTGATTTACTGGTAAGTCCTTAGTACAGTGCACTAGAGGTGCCCAGGCCTGTAAATCAAATGCTACTGGTGGGCCTACAGCACTGGTTGTGCCACCCACCGTAGTAGCCCTGTAAACATGGCTCAGACCTGCCACTGCAGTGTCTGTGTGTGCTGATTTTAACTGCCAATTTGATTTGGCAAGTGTACCCACTTGCCAGGCCTAAACCTTCCCTTTTCTTACATGTAAGACACCCCTGAGTTAGGCCCTAGGTAGCCCGATGGGCAAGGTGCAGAGCATGTTTAAGGTAGGACATATACTAATGTGTTTTATATGTCCTGACAGTGAAATACTGCTAAATTCTGTTTTCACTATTGCAAGGCCTATCCCTCTCATAGGTTAACATGGGGGCTACCTTTAAAAATGATTACAGCGTAGATTCCCTTTGGGAGCAGATAAACTTGGAGTTTGGGGTCTCTGAGCTCACAATTTAAAAATGCATCTTTTAGTAAAGTTGGTTTTGAGTTTGTGTATTTGAAAATGCCACTTTTAGAAAGTGGGCATTTTCTTGCTTAAACCATTCTGTGACTCTGCCTGTTTGTGGATTCCCTGTCCGGGTCAGTTTGACAGTTGTGCCTTTTGCACCTCTCTCTAGACAGTGACACAAAGGGAGCTGGGGTGTAGCCTGCATATCCTGATTAGCCATCTGTGCTAGGAGGGAGGGGAGGAGTGGCCACTCACACCTGAAAGGGCTATGCCTGCCCTCACACAATGCAGTCTCCAACCCCCTGATGTGTGTCTGGGGCCTGGCCTGGGCAAGGCAGGATTTCACAAACAAGAGAGATTTTCCTTTGAAGTAAGCCTACTTCAAAGAACAAAATGGGTATGAGAGGAGCACCCAAAACCACAGGCTTTAGATCGCTTCTGGACATCAAGAGGAACCTCTGCCTGGAGAAGAGCTGGAGAGCTGAGGAGAAGTGTTGCCCTGCCTGAGACAGTGCTTTGTGGAGCTATCCTGCAATTGCTGCTTCTGCCTGCGCAAGAGGACAAAGACTGAACTTTGTGTGCCTTCCTGCTTGTGAAGAAATCTCCAAGGACTTGTCCTCAGCTTGCCTCCTGTTGTTGAAGTCTTAAGGCCATCAAAGACTTCTCCTCCAGCACCTGGACTCTCTGCTGAGACTCCTGCCCTTCCAAGTGATGCCTTATCCAGTTCCTGGGGCCTTGGAAGGTGAAGCTGACAGACCAAGACTGAAAATCCACACACAGACCACCATGCAGGGAAAATATCGACGAACCTTCCAAGACGCAGCTGAAAAATGACGCACCGCCAGCTTTGCGACAGAAATCGACGCTCCACCGGTATCGCAGCTGGAAAATCGACGCACGTAGCTGGAAGAACGACGCGCAACACCAGCTGATGGAGGCTGTTAATGTCGCAACCCAAATTGCGCGGATTTGTTGATACCGTGTGGCAGGATTTTCAACACAAACCTTGCTGGGCGTGGAAAAAATAATGCAACGCCTGCCCGGATCGACGCATCGCTCCCGAGCGGGGAGGAAAAACGAGGCACCGCCGACCAGACCGGAGAAGGAGAAACGATGCACAACCTCGCTTGTGGGTGAGAAATGGACGCACCGCTTGCCTTTATCGATGCACACTCACCTGTGCGTGTTATTTTGACGCTACCTAGGTACTCTTCAATGCTTAAGGATTTGAGACACTGTTGCTTTTAAAATCAATAGCTTGACTTGTGTATGTTGGATTTTTGTCATTTTGGTCTTGTTTTGTTATATAAATATTTCCTATTTTTCTATACCTGTGTTATGTCATTTTGTAGTGTTTTCATTGAGTTACTGTGTGTGTTGGTACAAATACTTTACACCTAGATCTCTGAAGTTAAGCCTGCCTGCTTGTACCAAGCTACCAAGGGGGTGAGCGGGTGTTAACTGAGGGTGATTCTCCTTTACCCTGACTAGAGTGAGGGTCCTTGCTTGGACAGGGGGTAACCTGACTGGCAACTAAAGACCCCATTTCTAACACATCTACACATGATTAATTAAGCGCTATTGTAGAATGGATTGTGTAATGAGACTGTAATTGTTTCCAGGTTTACGAGTTGTTCATTGGAGAGTTATCTTATTCGACTGCAACAGAAGTCAGTGTTGATGCGTAATCACAGCAGGGGTTTTCAGTGATAATGGACCTCTGATGATGCAGGAAATGAAAGTCTAACATAAAGTTTTATTGACAAGTGTTTTATGTCATCTGCTTGTGCATCACATTACACATTATAAAAGACTATAAAGTCTATCATTGTTTTAGGTTCAAAATATTGGGCCCTGGGGAGCCGAGGCCATGTTCACAACAACCTTCTCATGACATCTACGCCGGAATGGAATCTCATCATGGATTCTTTTTATGAGTGTACCAATTATATTATACTACATGAAGGTATAATACTAAATTGGTTTTGTACATCCTGTCACTGTTATTACTATTGAGGAGGTTACATGGAGTATAGGACCTTGATTCTGACTGAGAAATCCACATATTTTGTGCAAAAAAAAATGGCAGCCAAAAACCCACCCAAGGAACTTTTTGCAACTATAAAAAAATAGCCAACTTCGAAGAACAGCAGTGACAATTTTGCATCCGCCCATCAATCAAAAGTGCTGGATATTTGTAATACATTTAATAACAACCAGGCACTGCCTTCCACCCATTTGGGTGAGGACAATGCCCCTGATGTAGCACCCATCTGGTTTACTACTTTTTCCCCCTTAACTATGGATCAAGTCTAGGAGTTGATTCTAACTACTCATTCTGGTTTACCTTTGGATTTTTGTCTGCCGAAGGTCTTGCAGTCAGTACCCAGAACCATTGCCACCTTTCTGACCCCAATGTTCACTGAAATGCTTCATCAAGGCTACTTTCCAAAGGCTCGGAAGGTAGGGTCCATTTTACCTCTGCTAAAAAAAAACTCATCGTAATCCTTTCGACGGCAATAATTACCACCCCATCCCTCTTCTTCCTTATCCCTCCAAAATTGTGGAGAAAGCAATAAATAAAGAACTGACATCTGAATCTAACGACTTATAAGATCACACTCAATTTGGTTTCACAAGCCAGCATACCACTGAGACTGCCTTAGAAACAGCTGTAGAAGAACTGAGGGCTATCTTAGGGGTAGTGTGGCAGCACTGATCATGCTGTATCTGTCGGCTGCATTTGACACGGTCAATCACAAGGTTTTGATTGACCGTGTCCAGTCCTTGCCCACTGGAGGGTCTGACCTAAACCTCTTTAAGTCCTTTCTCTCAGACAGAGAGCAATCTGTAGCCTTGGCTTCTTTCACCTCTAGCTACTTTTCTTTTCCTTGCGGGGTCCCTCTGGGCTCCTCTTTAAGTCCCACTCTTTTTAATTTGTATGTGTCCCTGTTGGCTTAATTAATTAAATCCTTTGGGTTTTCAGTAGTTAGATATGTGGACAATGCCCAGATCATTGTCTCTATCTCAGGGAATTAGCATACAAACCAACAACAGGAAACTGCAGCCAACTTTCTTAATTGTATGGGAAAATCAGTCATTGGTTGTCAAACAATTATTTGAAACTAAACTCCAGTAAAACTGAAGTGCTGCTTCTAGGTAACAACAAATCTCTCTGGGCCCCAGACTGGTGGCCTTCAGACCTGGTTAGTCTACCAGTCCCAATTTCCAAAGTTCAAAATTTGGGCTTTGTCTTTGATGAGCGGCTCTCTTTTGGCAAACAAACTAAAGCACTCAGTTGCTCTTGCTTTCTTGCTTTGAAAATTCTTAGAAAGGTTCTTCCTTTTATACATTTAGAGCTGAGGAAACTAGTAAACACAGCATGTATTCTTTCTAAATTGGATTACTGCAATGCCTTGTATATAAGTCTCCAGAAGTGGCTACAGACTAAATTGCAGATTCTGCAAAATGCTGTGGTGCGGCTTCTCTTAGGAATCTCAAAATACCAGTCAGATTCTGAGGCCCTTGTCCAACTGAATTGGCTTCCTGTACACAAGCACATCAATTTTAAAGTGTTATGTACAGCTTATAAAGCACTGCATGGCCTAGGACCACAATATCTTCAAGAGAAAGTCACTTGGCATGCTCCAGCAAGACCCCTTAGGTCATTGTCAGCTCATAATCTGTTGGTCCCTCAATTCAAGAAAGCCCGTTTGGGTGGGGGGGTGGGCACAGTTTCATCTATGGGACCACCAAACTGTAGAATTCTCTTATGACGCATCTGAAGAACTGTCCTTCACTCCACTGCTTTAGGAAAAAGCTCTAAACTTGGCTTTTTGGTCTTTAGATAGCAGGTCTCCCCTTCTCCTCTTTTGTATCGGTCTGTGGTTAGCACCATGACACCCTTGGGTATACGGGCACTTTATTGAATATACTTTCATTTCATTTCATTTATGGATGGATGGATTGATGAAATTACATTATATGACAATATATTTTGAGCCTAATTGATGAATTTCATTACATATTCTGCCAATGCTCTAATTGCAAATCACGATTCAATACATGTCTTTTTTGTTTTCTCTGTGTTATTTATTGTAGCATTATACGTGGATACTCAAAATGATGGGATCTCACAGTGAATTGATAGATTGTTACATGATGATTATGGTATGATTATGGTGTTTTAAATTTGGGACATCATAAGAATATGTTAAAAAAATTATGGGTTGCATGGTAATATATTCTTTAGAACCCAGTGCATATCTGTTTGCGTGATATATGTTGTTCAATACGCTGTTATACTGCTTTGTGATTATGTGTGAGTACATGCTTTTCATGTACACATGACTAATTACATGTTTTCCCCTCCATTTGTTACACTTTTCTTTTGGATTTTGTGGAAAGTGATGATGCTTCAGTTTTTAATTATTTATTCTATGGTGATGTTTATGTGTTGTGTTTTATATATTCTGTTCTGTAGCCCTAAAGAAGTCCTTGAACAGGACAAAATGCATTGGTATTTTCTAATGAAAGTTTATCCAAAATGAAATTTCAATAAAGAATAAAAACATTATTGAAACTTGGCCTTAAACATTAACAACAGCTCTCAAATATTGTGATGATAAAACAGGGGATACATTCCAGGAATAGAAATTTGAAAAGCATTGCTAGCCTAGGCACCTGGAAATAAAAAACAATGTTACTAACTTAAACACAGTCTTTACATGCAGTGGCGTAACACTAGTCCCTGCAGCCCCTGCGGTTCATGGACCCCTGGCCTAGGAACTCCTGACTGAGTCAGAAGCATGGGGCCTCCTCCATGTATATTGGATTGGGGGCCTCTCAAGTTTCGCTATGCCACTGTGTATATGTTTACTATTTCATTAGAAAGGTGGCTGATGTGGCCTCCCAGAAGACCCCTCACTCTCTCAACTGGCAAATTAGAGCAACAGGAGAAAATCAGCTAAGCAGAATCAGAGGGACTATTTAAATCGATTACAACATGTATACACTCAGCTGGACTCTGCTGACCTAATGGGGTTAGAAAATCAGAGATAAAAGTAATTTCTAAAGTAGTTACAAGTGAATTTATGGACTGGAAATTAGTAATTGGTGATTAGTTGCTTCGGGTACTTGAGAGGTGTGCCTACCTAACAGTGTCACCTCTCCAAAGAGAGAGCCCGATGGTTGACATCACTTAGAAAGAATTTGTGCATTGTCAAAATCTGAAGAACCACTAATAAACAAAACAGTACATGACAATACAATTACACAAAAAAACACAAGAAAAGACAGCCTAATACCACATTTCCACAACAACCATACACTATACAGCAGCTCATCAATATTTTACAACGAAAAACCAATACAACAATGCATTATAAAACAATACACCAACAGAATAGCATGGCCGTGTTGTGTGGGGTATTGTATTTTGTTGGGAATTGATATGTAGTGTTGTCTTTATTCATATTTTCTTTTGTTTGTTGGTGTGTTGTATTGTTGTGCTGATATGTTGTAATCATCTGGTCTTGTTTTATGTCTTTTATTTGTGTGCCTGATCATTGTAATGATAAATTGTGTTACAGGGGTAATTTGCTACATTGATTCATTTTGCATTTGTTTTTTTAATTTTATGCTTTGCTTTTTTTTTTTTTTTTGAAGTTTTAAGTTTAGTTGTTTTGTGTTGTTTTGGTGTGCTGTACTTTTGCTTTGCTCAGTTGTGTGGTCATTTACTTCATTTACTTTGTTGCATTTATTTCTTCTTGTATTGTGTTTGTGTATTCTTGGGGGATGTCATTGTGTTCCATTCTTATGCTAAACTATCTTTAAATTGGGCTGTTGGTTAATTGTTATTCTTGTGTATTACTGTTATTGTAGTATTGTGTTATGTCTTTGTAATATGGTAATGTTTGTTGTGCGATTGCTTGATTTGTTTTTGTACCACAAATGTAGACCATCTCCTTAAACAGTTGATGAATGCTATTTTTTCACAATAGCAGTGATGTCAAATCCCCTTTCCAGGTTAGGTTGCTAAGCTTGTTTGCACAAGGCACTCTGCTATTTACCATTGAGGACACATAATAGCGCTGAACACAAATATTTTGTGATCTTAATTCTAGCTCCGCAAAAAAACTGCTGTTCTGAATTACTTCTTTAGTTCTTTAGTCATGAATAAACCAAGTTTTAGGATAGCTAATGAAGTTCAGGCACTTCTTGCACTGATCAAGTGGTTTCCAGCAAGTCTTGGGGTTTACAAGAAGATAGAGCATTCATAATGATTTTAATACTTAATATTTGGTGGGTGCTCTGGAGGTCACAGGTAAGAATAATCGTATAATCATCTAAGGGGTTTATGTTTCTGTATCAGACCACCCTAGTGGATGACTCCCCACCATATTTAGAAATTTCCACATGACAGGCCGCCACAGCACCTCCTCTGAAGCCAATGTAAATTTGCTGACCAATAATGTGGCCGCTAACAGAACATTTTGGTTTTGCCAAAAAAAGTGTTTGTTTTGGAAACACAAATAACTAATGGCCCTGGCAACCAGGAAGTTTGCTTTTAGGGTGTGGGGTTTATTTTAATTGTTTTGTGTTCCAGACCACAAGTTTTTCCTGACGGTCTCAAAAAGGAAACAAAAAGTATGCCAAAACATCCTCTCTAAATAGGGTGGATGGTCTGAGTAATTTAGATCAATATCAAGATGTTCTTAGGGCAGTGAGGATATTGTTTCCTCCGGCAGAGTCAGCAGAGGACAGAGGAAACATGATGGTTTACCTGACCCTAGAGAGGGCAAATCAATAGTTTGGCAGACAGGGTACTCCGGAGAAAACATGATGATTCATCTGACTCTAGAGTGGGCAAATCAACAGTTTGGCAGGCAGGGTACTCTGCCATGTTTATGGAGTGCCTTGTCTGCCAAACTCCAAATACCCCTGCAAGAAATTGGACTATTTGTTGATGAGAACCCACCTCAAAATATATTCACACTCTGTGTCATAATGAATCACGAAACACACTAAATAAACCTGTGTTTAACTTCCTGACAGCTATGGCACAGAGCAGCCTGACTTAATTTAGATGCAATGTGTAAAGTATTTATGCAGTACTCAAAAAGTAATAAAGTGAAAACAGAACATAAGAAAAATCCAAACAATTTAGAAAACTAAAGAATATTTTAATAACTAAAATTACACCACAAAAATCAACAAAAATCCAATTAGTAGAACCCGAGTTATGAATTATTCAGGTTCCCATTTAAAAATAGCTCCAAAATGCACTAAGAGCCAACCATGGCAGCTGGTCATGCTGGACCAGGACAAGTGTAAGATTTAAGACTGACCATAATGAAGTGGGGGCTGGATACAGGACCAGGTACATACATTTACCTTCTCACTTACAAATTTTTATGGAGGTAGAAAATCTTTAGCAGGAACAGGCAGCCAACTGGATTTGAGGAACACTGGAAGCCACAACGAGCGGTCTTGGAGTTGATCCGATGCTCCTTTCTACGGGGCTCAGTGAAGCCGTTGATTAAAGTTTTCACTGCTGTTTGAATACTGCTCAGAGTTGAGTCCAGTGAACCATCGATCAGGTGATGCTCAGTGTTGAAACCGGGGAAGTTGCCACTCTGGTGTTACTTGGTGTTGAATCCAGTAAGGATGTTGACAAAGGTTGTCAACTTCGATGCTCGGTGTCAAGTCTGGTGAGGCTTTCAGTCAGGCGGGGAGGAGTACACTCTGATCACAGTCAAGGATCCAGGACCTTAGGGACAGTATTTGGGGGTCAGGGTTCACTCCCACAGAGGCCACCATAGGGGACCAGATTGTCGGGATCGCCACTTACTAAACCCTAGAACACATAATGAAGTAGGGGCTGGATACAGGACCAGGTACATAAATTTACCTTCTCACTCACAAATTTTTATGGAGGTAGAAAATCTTTAGCAGGACCAGGCAGCCAACTGGATTTGATGAAGACTGGAAGCCACAACGAGCGGTCTTGGAGTTGATCCGACGCTGCTTTCTACGGGGCTCAGTGAAGCGGTTGATGAAAGTTTTCACTACTTTTTGAATACTGCTCAGAGTTTAGTCCAGTGAAGCCATCGATCAGGTGCTGCTCAGTGTTGAAACCGGGGAAGTTGCCAATCTGGTGTTACTTGGTGTTGAATCCAGTAAGGATGTTGACAAAGGTTGTCAACTTCGATGCTCGGTGTCAAGTCTGGTGAGGCTTTCAGTCAGGCGGGGAGGAGTACACTCTGATCACAGTCAAGGATCCAGGACCTTAGGGACAGTATGTGGGGGTCAGGGCTCACTCCCACAGAGGCCACCATAGGGGACCAGATTGTCGGGGACCCCACTTACCAAACCCTAGAACACAATCCGCAGGAATGAAGACAGTCTGTCCTTTCACCTATAAGCTAAATCCCTGAGCGCCCCTTAATAATACTGAACAAGGACAAGTAACCTTGAAATGGGAAAGGGGTAAGGTAGGTAGGGGTACAAAGGTCTGAGAGACAATGCCAACATCAGGAACATGGGGAACCTGCTTTGTCGGGCTACAGTGGCTTCCCATACAAGAATCCTCTAATCCACTGTGGTCAAAAACACCATCTTCAAAGAAAAGGAGAAAGCACAAGAAATAATTAAGGATGCTGTGAAAAAATACACACACAACAGATCCCCTGCACATCCTACCACCCCAATGAATGCAGCATGTCACGCATCAGTAATCAACTTAACCAGAATTTAATAATTGCTACACCTATTTTTCAGTAATAGGGTTTATCATCATAGTAGAAATATAACAATCACCTGGGTTTCTTGTTAACATTCATGTGAATATAAAAACAAAGTCTCGAAGCAGGATGGGGATGACCTAGTCAGCCATGTTCCAAGTCTGAGGCAAAGCAAAAACACATGATTTAATCAGCAACAGCATACACAATTGTCTTCTGTAGGTTTTCAGTATACTGTGCATTGTGTGGACTTCTATCATAAACAAGGTTGTGACAGGAGGGTTTGGCACAGTGCACTGACCTGAAGTATGAGGAGGGCGCACAGGACACCCCAGAAAAGAACAAGAGGGAAAAGAATAATGGTCCCCAATCTTCAACTTGCAAAGAAAAGGCATGAGCGATGTCTGGAATGAAGAGCAAGAAGGTTGGCTTCAGATGGGGTGGCCGACAGATGCTGCACAAGTGAAAGAAGAGGCAAGAGAATGGAGCCAGCATTAGGGAGAATTATTCTCTTAAGCTGATGAACAAATAAAGCCAAGCACCAACAAGATGTTGGGTGTGGCTTTTATGGGAACACAGCTCCATGAAGATGATCCCTTATTGAGAGTCCACAAGATCCTGTTCTTGCGAGAGTTCAGGTCTGCTTTATAGTACTGAAGCAATAATAAGGACATGAATGCAAATGATACAGTTTAACCAGAGTAAACACGCTGCACCAAGCATCTGCTGCATTCATACACGAAAAGAAAAGCATGCCCATACCCACGGTAAGTTGATGTGCATGGATGGGTGTGCCCATAGCAAGTCAGTGTTATAGTTATGTAACAGACTGTTGTCTTAAACAGGGACGAGAGCAGTATGTTGGCAGGACTAAGGGTAAGTAGGGCTACTCCCTCCTAGGTGCAGGCAATGTGCATATCGCGAGCTGTAAAGCAGTTGGGACTGGTCAGCTGGAAGGTAGAAAAAGGCTATGAAAGCATTTTGAAAATCAGTTGCTCAAATGAGCCTAGATTCAATGCAAGCAGGTCCAGTCTACCTTCACATTCTTCAGACAAAAGGGCAGTCCTTTTTTTGATTCTTCTCTTGTCTGGTAGAGCTCTGAGGAGTGTACTGGGGGTGCCATATTTATGCCCAGTGCCAGCCTGTGGTTGGGTACAACCACTGGCTGAACCCTAGCCAATGAGGTCTGGAATACAGATGTCAATTAAGAGCCTTAGGAAATCAGTGAATCTCTTCAGGCCTCAAATACTGTGTTCAATCCCAGTTTGAATTTCAGGAACACTCTCGGGTTCTGGCAATGAAGGAATGCTGGGATTTTCTCAATCACACTGTTTTTATTTTGGAAACAATAGGTCTGGTTGGCTGTCCCCTCACCCAATGAGGTAGTAAGGCATGTATGCAGGTTGTTTACAAAGGACATGAAAGATAGCAGGGAGGCACATTGATTATGGAATTATGCAGCCCTCAGAACCACAAAGTGGTAAGGAATGAGGCTCATAAGTAGAGTTTGGTCTCCACCCATTTGAAAAATCTTGTTATTGCCTAATTATAGTCAAGGCACTATGAGACACAGAAATTACAGAAAATGAAAATAGAATTTAATAGCTTGGGTTTGGTTGCATCCCAGTGGCACCCTTCCAAACTAAAGCTTATACCCTTCCAAACTAAAGCTTAAGGATGAAGGAAGCATCATTTCTTCAAGCAAGATGAAGAAGGTGCAGCATGTTTAAAACCAAGAAAGAAACACAAACATTTTAGAGATTTACCTTGGACTTGCTGTGAGCTGATAACAAAATGACTTGTCTATCAAGGCCTCTTGCTGTGAATAAAATAATTTATGCTGGCGAGTTTTAGAAGGATTTTATACAGCATTATTTCAAACTCAGAGATCAAATTTGTTTCCCCTTCTACATCTTAGAAAAGCCCCACAACTCACTGCCACCTCTTCTACTTTTGTGCTCCCCTGGCTGCCTTTTATTGGCACTATAGGGATGACATCTGAATATTGTAATATGATTGATTATATAATGGTTTCTGGGGTGTTGTTCCTCTTAACTATGTTGGCTTGTGTGAGCTTGTGTTAATTTTTGCATGTGTTGCCCCCCCCCCCCCCAATAAATAGGATTTCAACTAAAATTTTCAAGGGCCATAGGAGCCAGTATGCAGCAATGTCAAAGTACCTACTTTTGGAAAGTCTCCGTGGACTGAGGAGACTTCTTTTATATTTTTGGCTCAACAGCTGAAGGATTTTATCTTGGGGTGGGTCCTAATAGTACCATTATTCTGTGTTGCTGTGCAGTCACACCAACCAATTTGCATGCCAGAGCAATTTTCTAACTACTGGACACATGAATTGTACTGGTGTAAGGGCTTTTTCCACTGGTTCAGGGTCTTTTTCACTGGTACCAAATAGTTTTGCTGTGAGTTTAACATATTGTATTGTATTGTAATTGTATTTATATAGCGCTTACTTCCCCTGACGAGGCATTGAAGCGCTTTTGGGCAAGTAGCACACTACTCCTGAACCCAAAAAGATGAGTGGTGGATTAATATTGGGAACTATGAGTTAATTTGAGCGCTGGACATGTCAGCTCGATTCAATAGAATAATGGAGGGGTAGAAGAGGGAAAAATCTAGAAAGTGTTAATTGGGAGATCATTGTAGTAAGATGAGATTTGGGATGAATAAAAGGAGAGATGGAGGAGGGAATAGTCTGCAGAAAGGGATTCGGGAGATCATAGTGGTAAAATTAAGTTTGGGATGAGTCAAAGGAGGGATACGTGAAGGTAGAATTTAGAAAGGTTTGTTTGGGAGATCACAGTAGTAGAATGAGGTTTGAGATGAGTAAGACAGTGGAGCTAGAGGATGGATGGAGCGAGGTACATGATGACACAAAGTAGTGCATTGGGGAGTGTGAAAGTGATTTCCTCTTCTACAGTAGAAGTAAAGTAATAAATATATAGATACATGACTACATGGAAAGGGTATCTATGTGTAATGAAAATAATATATTGAGATTTAAAGTTGTATTGTATAAACACAGACTTTCTAGTGTTGCATTACTTGAAGGTAATTTATTTGTGTATTTTTTCTAACTCACTTTTGTATTTATTTATTTGTTTAAATGTTATCCTCAATATTTCAATAATATAGCGTTTGTCGATAAAATAGTTATGATAATATTCACATATTGTGATAGATAAATAAAACAGAGACAGATAAGCATCTAATTAGACAACTTATATAAAAAAAAATGCAATGACCTGCAAACATGTTAAGCATAGAATATATATATTATCTATATTTTTTAACTGTAATACATACATTTGATAAAAAGATCTAAAGAATATAAATATATTTTCAAACCATAGTTATTATTCATGTTTGCACAAAGAAATATGCATATCTAGATACATAAATATAAATACATAATGATTTACACAGGGATATGCTGTGTATTTGTTTTTGAGTATGGTGCTTATGTAGGAAAGAGCCCATTCTTGAGTAGTTTTCTAAAAATAAGATAGTTATCTGTGGATCTTATATTAGGGGTAATGAACTCCATAGTTTGGCTACTTGAACAGAGAAGGATGTACCACCTATTCTCTTTTTCTTGTATGGTGGGGTTTTGAGGTGAGGTGCCAGTCTTGAGCAAATGTTCCCTTGTTGAACTTATTTGGTGACTTTGGCCCAGATTGATACTTTTTTGCCACAAAATAAAGTATAGTGTCGGCTTGTGCTATTCCACAGTGCCAGCGGGCACCATAATAAAGGAATGGTGCAAGCCGGCGCTCAACTTGGGCTAGCGTCTTTAAAAAACACGCTAGCCGGGTTGGTGTGGCGGTAGGGAAGGAGGGGGTTGTGCATCAGAAAATGACACTAGCCTGGTTAGAGGCAAAAACATGTCTTTAACCAGTCTAGCACCATTTCCTGGTACACAACCACCAAAAACATGACTCATGTCTTAATAAAGACAGGAGACATGCCCACCACCCCAATGGCCAGCACAGGGGACAAGTGTTCCCTGGGAATGGGCATTGTACCCTGTGTCATGCAGGGAGCCCCAAGTTAGGGCCCCTGATCGCACTTTAAAAAAACAGTAAAACATACTTACCTATACTTACCCTACTCACCTGGGATGGAGTCCCCCATCCTCTGGTGCTCCTCTGGTGTGGTTGTGGGTGTTCCTGGGGCTTGGGGAGGGCACCTGTGGACCCATTCCATGGTGTTTAACCTCGTCTGACCCAGGTGTTTTATTAATGGTGCAAAGCAAGCTTTGCACCATGTTTTTAGCCCCTTCAACCACCCGTGTGTCATTTTAGCACGGAGGGATAAATATGGGGCTACGGCGATAGCACCACTTTGTAGATGGGAACGCCTACCTTATATCTCATTGAGGCAAGGTAGGTGCAGGTATCCCAAAAATGGTGCAAACTCCTATATTTTGACTCTAGACGTGTCTAACGTCAAACTATAAATATGGAGTTGGGTTTGCGCCGAATTTGCGTGAAAACAGATGACGCAAATTTGGCGCAATTGAAGTATAAATATGGGCCTTTATTCCTGATGAAAAGCAGTTCTTTTCCATGCATTGCTTTGTGGTGATACAAAGCAGCTTGAAGGTGGACCTTCTGGCAGCCAGTAGCCAATGTAGACCCTCAAGGTAGGGGAGATGTGGGCTTGTGGCTTTACATGTAGGAGTAGTCTGGCAGAAGAGTTCTGAATCCGTTGTATTCTTTTCATAGTTGATAGAGAGGATCTGTGGTAGAGGCCATTGGCGTAATCAAGTTTAGACAGTACAAGAGAGATAGTAGCCTGGACCTTGTGTGGAAATCAAAGGTGGGGAAAGATGTGTCACAGAGTTTTCATGGTGATGAAGCTTGATCTTGCTAATTTGTCCACTTATGCATTGATTGTTAACTTGGAGTCTAAGTTCCAAGGTTTCTTACTTCCTTAGATGCTTTAGGAGAAGGTCCCAGATCATCAGGCCAGGAGCAAAGTGGGTCATAATTTTTCCAGTCGCCAATTGTAAGTATTTTGGTTTTGGAAGCATTCAGTTTGAGATGACTCCATCTCATTCATTGATCAACAGCTCTGAGGCAACTGAAGATTTCTGTGTTTCAAAAGTCTTTAGGGCTTTCCAGTTTAAAGAGCACTTGTGTGTCATCTGCATAGTTGTAGAATGTGAGCTGAAATTCATTGATCGTTGTCAGTAATGACTTCATGTAGATGTTGAAAAGCATGAGTGAGGTGATTGAGCCATGAGGGACCCCTGGTTTTGTGAAGTATGGCTTGGATGAGAAAGGGGGAGTATGAATGACATGTATTCTGTGTTGCAGATCCAGTCAAAAGCAATCCCCTCTATGCCGGCTTCGTAGAGTCCTTGCATTAGGGTGTCATGGTCAACTGTGTCAAAGGCAGCTGAGAGGTCAGAGAGAAGTAGTGCAACAACCCCATTGCTGTCTACTGTGTTTTTAAGGTCATCCCAGATGGCAATGAGGGCAGATTCTGTGCCTCTTCTTGGGCAGAATCCAATTTGATAGTTTGAAAGTATGGCATTATCTTCTAGGTGAATGCTGCTACATCTATCACTTTGCCCAGGAAAGGCCCATTTTTAATTGGTCTGTAGTTGTTAAGGTCATGCTGGTTCAGGTTTGTTTTCTTTAATAATGGTCGTATGTATGCCTTTCTTAGTCTTCTGGAAAGATTTCCGTAGTTAAAAAAATATTGCCAGTCCTTCTTAGTGGTGTAGCAGCAGAGTTAGATAAAAGAATGTTCTTGAAAATATGTGGTAGACAAAGGTTAGAAGGGAAGCTGGAAGGTCTGCTTGCTTTGACCACATCCAGAAATTCACTTTGTGATATTTGTTTGAACGAATGCAGAGGCTGGGTTAGCTTACTCTTGGAGGGGATTTTTGGAAATGAGTTGGTTCTGGTGGATTTTCTTTGTTTGAAATAGGAGTCCAACATGTCTGCTTTGGATGTGTAATGATTTGCCAGTTTGTCTGTGAATTCTTAAGTAATGGGATGAGTTCCTTTTATGCATTTAGGCTTACAACATTCAATGAGAAGTTCATAAAATTCTTTATTTGCACATTTACCATTTTGAATTCTGTCTGAATAGTACCCTTTTTAGCTTTTTGATTGTTGATTTATATATTCTGTTAAGTTTCCATAGGTGACGTTTGTCTTGATTGCTGTTTGATGTGAGCCAGGTTCGTTGCAGCCTTCTAATTTGTTGTTTTATCTTTTTTAGTTCTGTATTTCTCCAAGATGCTTGTTTTCTTTTGTCCTGTTTTATTGTTCTTAGTGGTTTTAGGATATCAAAAGCTTCCTGTAGTAATTCAAAGTTTTTGAACTAAATGTATTGTGTCTAGATCTGTGTTGGCTGTTAGATGTGTTTCTAAGTGTGATCAAGAGCAGTACTGAGCAGGTCTGTCGTTAGCATGGCCTGGGTGAAGTCATGTGAAGAAACTTTACTAGTTCCAGAGTATCTGAACTCTTTGTTGGGTGGTTTAAGAGCAGATTGAAATGTTCAATAACGTTATGTGGTCTGAACCCAACTAATTGTTAAATTAAAATAGCAAGAATTAATTTGACACATATAGTATATATACATGTGCATTGCAGAAATAACATTTGAACCAAATGACCACTGTAAAATTAATACTGTGCACTAGACGGTGAGTGAAAATTTTGAAGGCAAATGCAAAATTCATTGGCACCAGTACAGTATTGTCCGCCCTACATAAAATTTCGAGGCATTAATTTGATTAGCATGTTCTGGCCTCCAATGTGTGAGAGCTCCCGCTTTCTTTACATTGTACACATGTACCATCAGCAGACTTATGCAAACAAGCAAATTGATGTCAGAGGATTATTGAATGAATGAGGACATTCTGCCAATAGATGAAATGTAATATATTGTAAGGTGCTGGTGTAGATGAAGCACACTTTGTATAGTTTTATCTAATGCAGATTTGCATATAAGGAGAGGGTGATTACGTACTTTTGTCACAATGTTATCGGTTCTTTTACTTATCTTTTTCAACTTTTTTCATTAGCTGTGTTTATCTTTTGTTCATTATAACAACCATACATATATACAAAGGACCACTATGGGCAGTAAAGGAAAGTTTACCAAGGTCTTACTTTAGTTTCCCAGGGATTATTTTGCGGATTGCACAGATCCGGTATGACCCAGGCTCTATGTGATCATATGTTGTGTTACTTGGACAGTCATTTCATGGCTCAGTGTTCTACCCCTTCCAGGGAGTTCATAGTCACCATGGTGTCTGTGTAAATTGTAGTGTCTATAAGGGCATCTGCTACAGTATTTTTGGTGTTTTCTATCTACCACTAAATCCCTCTACTGCACTGCCCTTTGTATTCATGTCCCTTTTATGTACTCCCTGCTCCTTGAGTTGTAATTTACAATTTTTACCGTTTCCTGGGCTGCTGTTCTCAGCCGAGACAAGTGGGTGGCCCTAATCTGTGCTCTCAACCAACACCACACCAGCCACACCCGCCGTCCTGGTCAGCAAATCTACATTAATGCTTCACCGAACAGCAGCAACAGAACAAGCCCAATAGCCAATAGTCAGGTGTAGCTGGGAAGGTTTTCTCCATTATAGTATTGAGTGCCTATTCCCTAGTAGTACTAGATAAACAGAATGGCCTTTAGCCATGCCCTGCACACAGCATCCCTGTCTACATTGTCTGTCTGGCCTGCATCTATGACTTACTGACAGTGGGCACAGGAAGCCATGCATCCAACTTGCATGATTTCAGAACAATCATGTAATTGGCTTTGACTTTGCTTGCCATGCCAGCACTGGTCTCAGGGTATGGCAACTACCCATGCCTGCAGTACATACAGCATGTTTGTATCCAGTATCTTCACTGGTTCTGTATGCAGAACTATGTTTAGGCTTAAAGTTACAGTTGGTGGTATAAGCATATGCTACCCTACCCTATGTATGGCAGGGGAGGAAGGAATGTGCTAGGAGACTAGAAAGACCTTAGGTCCTGCGAGCAATTATTAGCAAATGACATCATTCAGAATAACCCCATACAGGAAGATGTCTTGTGCATTTATCAAGGAAGATTTTTACTCTTCTCAAATAAATCAGTAGGTTGATGTTATATTGACTGGTTGCTAGCTATGTGCAAACTTCCATAATATTCAGAAAAATTATTTTCTCTGCATGTTTCTCTGAGACTGTGCTATATATTCAATTGCAATCAATACCATTGAGCTCCTTGATATTTCACATTTCCTTTTTGTAAGAATGCTCTTGTCAATAAGAGTGAGTGTTCTAATTTTTCTTCACGTTTTCTACTCATTGATGATCTGGTCTTCCTTTTCTCTGTTTTACTGCTTGGCCGAATCCCCAGCCATAGTCGGAGACTGTTTTATATTGTACATTGTAGGGTTCTTTTTGGGTACTGTGCCTGTTTGCATTTAAGTTTGTGTTCATGCACATCCCTTGGTAGTTGCTGTTGAGTGTCAGGTAAGGTGAACCTCAACATAAAAATGAAGGTTTTAAGTAAATTTTCATGCTTTGTTGGTAATTTCACTCTCGTTTTCTAAACAATGCCTGGTGTTTTGATGGTCAATATTGTTTGGTATTTACTTTGGCATTCACTGTAGTAAAGGGTCTCACAAGCCCTAATAGAAGTAAGCAAAATGGGTAGTAAAAGAAAATCAAACTTGGTGGACCATCATACCTCTGGTTCAAAGTAACTCTGTCCCTCCTTCACTAATGATTGCTGTGTCCCGCTACCTTAATTTGATCACACAAAACAAGTATTCCATTAGTTCAACAGAACTGAAGATTGAAAAGTATAACCGCCTGTGGATACCTGCTTGCTACTTGTTTCCCACACTGTTAATTTTTCAGCAGTTGCACAGGCATAACATTGACTGAACTACTCATTGCTTGGTAATATCAAACATGTTGTGCTTCTGTTTGAGTAATCTATAGAATGCCTGGAATGGTGCAAGGATTTTCAGCAATCCCTGCCAAATCGCAAGTTATCTCAGGATCATTCATCCTACACCAATAAAAAGACAAATGTTGGACCTCTTATAGTAATTTGGTACCCTAAGGCCTTACCTCACCATATGAAAGTACCTGCTGTGCACAACCAAAGTATAATGAGATGTCTGGATACTCATGCATTTAGGAAAAACAGGGTGAGGGTGTTAATTTAGATTCAGGGAACTATCAATACTCCTTTCATCAAAGTGTTTCACAAATAAATTTATAGAAGACCTCGGAGTACTTCTAAACCCTCAAATAGAACAAATGGGTCCACACCACAGCCTTCCTTCGCCTGCAGCCAGGCCAAGCCCAGACATTTCTCCTTCGGATGCGAAGCCTTGCTCTAAGGCACAACCAGAAAATGAATAAAATTAGGCATGAAAGAGACAATGAAAATCAACTTTCTAATTATTGCTTGCTATCACTTTATGGGCCCTCACTTTATTTTACTGAATTCATAGAGCACTTTTGTCAAAGTGCTAAAATGCATTTACAAATACATACTGAGTAATACAATGGTTACAATAGAGGCCAGTAATGACTAATGGGGCGGAATAGATGTTAGGAGATGTTTTTTGAGAAGAATATAAACAAGCATTTGCAATTCAGCGGGTCTTGCAATTGCTCGAGTTAGAGCTATTAGCGTTGTAAATTCCCAACCTGACTTTTCTTGCCACACAAATTAAAATAAAAAAACTGAGCATGATCGCACTATGTAATACGCAGCGCGATCATGCTGCGTGGAAAATAAAAAGATAAAGTAGTCCGGAAACCATGCTGTACTCCTTATCCAGCACAGGTCAGTTCCATCCAAAAGTAATACTGCTTTCAGATCCGGTTTCTTCAAAACCTTATTTTATTGCAGGAGTATGCTAATGTACCTCTTGAATGACAACTGTGTCCAAACCAATGTTGCTTCTGATACCATATAAATCCAATAAATAAAAACAAACTAATACTAATCTAGCCCCTTTTGCAGAATTTCTAAACTTTAAAGCATTCCATTCACATGTGTTGCTATGAACTGACCCACAATAACAAAACAGTTATCATACATGAGAAAAAGTATTCAAAGTATTGCAAATTACTTTTGAAGGGTTATTAAAGCTTAAAATGATGTCTCACATACAATGTACAGTATACAAAAACCATCTTAAAGTTGTTTCACTTAAATCACTGCGCTCTAGGCAGGCACAGATAATTCAACAGCTTTGTCAAATTCCTAATGAAATGTCTTTTCTTTTGGCCTGTGAAAATACCCGGTAACAAGAAAATTTGCATCATGCAGTCCGCTGTAGGTGACACCAACCTGTGAGAAAAAAAAAAACGAACGCGATTGCGCTATGTAAAACCTAACAGAATTACGCTGTGTGGAAAATAAAAAGATAAAGCAGTCTGGAAACCATGCTGAAAACACTGAGCCTCGTATGTTTTCAGTAGTTGGCTGGTGCGCTCTAGGAGTGCTAAACACTGGAAAAGGCAATACGTATGCATGCCTTTCACTAATGAAATCAAGCGGATTTGAAAAGACAAGCCCACGAACCAATGAAAGTGACAAGCATGACATGGGCGTGGTTAATAGCCCAAAGAGAGATTACGGCAGGGACGGATCACTTGTGCTCTCGACCATAAAAAGGGAAACATCCTGAACAACTAGGTCCCAAACAACTACTTGCCTAAACCACTACTGCTAAACAATTTAAAAGTCTCTACAACAAACTACTGTCTAAATAACGATTTTGCCTGAATAACGATTGCCTCAACAACGAATTTTAAGGTAAGTTTTTCTTTTTTTAATGGTTTACTAGTTGTTTAGAATTAATATATATATCAATTCTAAACAACTAATAAACCTTTAGAATTTATATATATATATATATATATATATATATAATATATATATATATATATATATATATATATATATATATATATATATATATATATATATATATATATATATATATAAAAATATATATATATATATAGAACCAGATTTGGTCTCACATGTGAAACTATGTTATGTCTCAGCTTTCTAGGCTGCTTTGTGTACACTTAAAGTTATATTATTACATTTAGAATTAGGAAACTAAGGGCCAGATTAAGCATAGGATTGTGCTTCCTTTTTACACACAATTTGATGCAAGGGCACCACAATCCTTAAGTCAGCTTTACCAAGCCACGCAAGGCCCCTTTGCATGTCTCTGAGTGGCTTGGTAAACCTGGAGTAAAATAAATAAGACAGCGAAAGTCGCTGTCTTGCGTTACTCTGCCCTGGGAAGGCATTATATAGGTGGAGCATGGATATTCCCAAGCGCTTACTCCTGAATTTTGGCACATTCTGAAATTTACCAAGACCTAGCTAGGAATGCATCAAAATTGTATGCCTTCTCTATAGAGACACAACAAGGAGAAATATATTTATTTCTCCTTGTTGTGTCCTCTTTCTAAGCGTGCTGGAAAAGCCTCTAAGGATTGTTCTTGTGCAGGAAGGTGTCCTTTCCTGTACAAAAACAATTCTTCTGGCAATGCAGGCACCCTTGCACCATGGTTAAAGGGTGCCTGTGTTTGCTCTAGGCAGTCACAAGTGAACCAGTGCAAGAAGAGAGCTGGAATGTCCATATTTTGATGGATATGGTGCATTACTGTCCGCTCCATTCAACGCAGTGGAGCAAGTTGTCTTGCTGCGTTGTGCTGCGTCGAATTTTGATACATCTTGCCCTTAATCTTTCTGCTAGATTTGACATGATGGTTGCCTAGGAATAGGCAGAAGTAAAGTTTGCAGGTGGAATGCCCGAGGTCAGATATTAAACTAGGTAATATAAGATGGTGAGTTGCAGAATTGTGGATAGAGTGCAGGAAAAACCTGTACGGCTGCTTGGACTGCAAATCAACATCTGTTTCACTTGTTGTTTTATATCTACATACCCGTTTATTTTCTTGTATGTTTTCCTTTAATTACATTGGTTCGGTTTCAACATGACTTGCTATAATGTATTTATATTTTAATTTACATAACCAAAACAATGTTTTTAGGGCTGTAAATTTTAAGCTATGTTTCTGTATTTGTATGAGAAAGGAGGAGTAACATGAGTGCTTTAATTTGGCCATTCATTTCACTTTTGTATTACTGTATTTTAATGAATGATCAAACTGTTTTCTTTGACAATAATAATGCATATTGCTTAGAGATAAGAAATAGCATTTACTTTCAAGTTTGGAATTGTGCTCCTTTAATAGACGTCAGTGCCATGAATTTATCCCATGCTAATTGCACGTAGATGACTATAAGGGACAGAAGCATATGAGTAAATACATTAAAAATACATTTGAATTTACAGACTTGATGTAACAACCACTCAGAACTTTACACTAATAAAACATAAGGGATATTTGTAAAATAATTGGATACGTGGGAAAATAACATTTCCAAGACAAAGGTGCAGATTTAGCAAGGGTTTGTGCTGGTGCAAAGTCACAAAAAGTGACAGAAACTAGCACAAAGTCTGGATGAAGTATGTACATTACGGCGTGAAACTAGGGGGCATTCCATGGGTGGTGCAAAGGCATTCCCATGCTTCCTCCCATAGTTTCTGTATTAAAGCCCTATTTACTAAAACTTACAGCCAGAGCTTTGAGTCAAAAATACACCTCTTGTTGCTAGTGATGGTGTAAAAGAAGTCATAAAGAAAATGCCGAGAGCTGATGAAGTTACGTACTCTCAAATCAAAGAAGCCTTGAACCTCAAGTTCAATCTAGTGCTGAATGTAGACTGCAGAAGATACATTTTCAGTCAGTGGTGCTTAATTTGCCCCAGAAGCTACTCCATACATGGCGGTTTTGGGGAATGTTCCACCACAGAATAATTCCACACCAGTGCCCTTTGATGAGTTAAAGACTAAAGTGGCATGTTGGTGGACCTAGCATCCCAGTGTTAGAGTGAGCATGTCTGGCTCAATCACCATGGTCTCTAGGGTTGGTTGGGTGGGTTTGGACAGTAAGTGATGGTAGGGGGGCTGTGTGGGACTAAATTTCAACCAACCTTCTATCGCCACACATGTCCTGGCCACCCTGAGTCCATCCAGGCCCACCAAACCAACTAGCATCTTAGCTCTCTGACAGGATGAAGGTTAATTCCTTTAATAAAGCCTTTAACACCATCCACCAACAGATGAGCTGCACATCAAGTTCTTGCCTCCTTCTTTCACTGCTCTCTCCCAACTGTCCTCCAGTGGAATTCCCACAATGTAGAATTCCACTCACAGCATCACCACTTAAAGAACCCTCTGCCCAACATAAGATCAGAACACATCTTCCCCCTTCATAACCCAACCAATGTAACAAAACAACATTATAAAGATGATAATAACAGAACAACTTAAATATATACATATATAACAGAAAGATCATGACTATTATGCAGTCAAAATAATACAAAAATCACAAAATAACCTATTACAAAATCTGTACTAAATATCAACCATCTGTGTAAATATATGACATTCCATTGCTTACTTCACAAAGTCTGTAAGATGTTTAGGATAGAGTCTGTTCCTCACACTTCTCCTCAAATCCTCACTTTCACCCAAAGTGGGCAAAATACCTTTCTTTTCCCCCTCATAACTGGTGCATTTTGCTAGGAGAAACATACTCCAAACTTCACCACCCTCAAGTACCACCACATCCTCTTCACCTTTATAATCTTCCTCAGTCCCATGTATTTTGGATTCCCCTTTGGGACACCAGACTGGCTTCTTGACAACCACCAAATCTCCCTCACACCAATTCCTCTGTCTCACACATCGTCCTTCATAAAACCTCTTCTTGAATTTAGCTTGATTCGCAATCACTCCAGCATGAACTGATTTAAAGGTATCTGACTCTACATCGTCTCGGGTTTTAAAATGTAACCACGAGGGATTCACTTTAGAACCTGCCAACCTGCCCTTCAATATACGGAAAGGAGACATCCCTGTAACAGCATTGGGTGCATTCCTATGGGCCCATAACTTCTCTTGCAGCACAACCTTCAAAGGCACTTTTTTTCTTGAGAGCTACCTGAAAACTCGCTTTCACCAACTGAATTATCTTCTCCACTAATCCATTAGCCTGAGGAGCATATAGTGCAGTACGATAATGGGAGATTGTTAAGTCCCTAAGGAAATTCTTCATTTCTAATGAAGTGAATTGGACCCCATTATCAGTCACTATCACCTTTGGAATGCCCTCACAAGCAAATACCTCAGTCAAAAACTCCATTATAGTTTTAGTGGTAATAGAATGTACACAACTAGCAGTGACCCACTTTGAAGTGTAATCAACCAGAACAATCACAAACCTTTCATTGGATGATAAAGTTTCAAATGGTCCAACCAAATCGAAACCCAATTTGACCCATGGTTCATCTGGAACAGAAACTGGGGACAAAGAGGCAGTCCGTATAACTTTAGACTTGTCGTTCCCAGCACATTGTACAAACTCCTTCACAATCGTCTCTACTTGTTTGGCTAACCCTGGCCACCAATAAAATTATCTGATGCTAGCTTTGGTAAGGTTCCTACCTAAATGCCCCTCATGGGCCAAATTAATAAATTTCTCATATTAGCTGGTAGGTGGAACCAATCTGCTGTCCCTATACAAATTGCCATCTATGATGCTTAATTCATCCTTAACACTCCAAAATGCTTCAGTACCTTACTGACTTTTTGTAAACATGGCCACCCTTGCACTACATAATTCATGAATATTCTGCGAACTGTGTCTTTATTGCATTCTTCATTCCATTCTACCTTGTCAATAGCAGATTCCTTAGCCCATAATATAGGAACTTGCTCATCCATTCTGCAATCAATTAATGACATCATAGAAAGGAAATCCGCAGGGATATTGTTTTTTCGGGGCTAATACTCCACCAAGAAATTAAAATCTAATAAACTTTCTACCCCACGTTTGATCCTTGGTGTAGTACTCTCAGTATTCTGGCAGGAAAACGTCTGCATAAGGGGTCTGTGATCGCTCCTGAGTATAAATGGCAAACCTCACAGATGATATTTAAAATGGTTTATGGCCCAGGTGCAGGCTAATGCTTCACGCTCTATCACTGAATAGCATTCTTCTGGCCCTTTAAGAGAACGCATAGCAAAAACCACCACCTTCTCCTCTCCATCCACCAATTGAGATAGTGCAGCACCAAGACCCTTAAGACTGGCATCAGTAGACAAAATGGTTTTGCGCCTGACATCAAAATGGCCCAATGTGGGCATTTTTCCAATGTCATTCTTCACTGTATTAAACGCTTCCTCCCATTCTAGGGACCATTCAAACTTCACACCTTTCTTCAGAAATACTCTCAAAGGCTGAACTACACTTGCAACATTTTTAACAAACTTGGAGTAATACTCAGCAAGACCAAGAAATGACTGCACTTGATCCTTGTCAACAGGTGTCGGTCCCAACATGATCGACTTAGCGAACTCTAGTTTGGGTTTAATACCATCTCCAAAGATTGTGTGACCAAGAAATGAAATAGTACCAACTCTAAACTAAAATTTTTCTCTTTTCAAGGTCAAACTATTTTCTTTCAATCTTCTAAGCAAAGCTCTTAAGATAAGATCATGCTTGTCAATGTCCTCACCATAAACCAGTATGTCATCTTGAAAAAATAAAACCTAATCAAGACCCTTGAGTACCTCTCTCATCACCCTTTGGAAACAGGCAGCAGCAGAAGCTAACCCAAAAGGCATCCTAATGAACCTGAATGCCCCCAAAGGAGTAACAAAAGAGGTAAGATGTCTCAAATCCTCATGATGTAAGATCTGATGGTATGCTGCTGATAAGTCCATAACACTGAAAACATTAGCTCCATTCAGCATAGTCAGAGTCTCATTAATATTAGGTAACGGTTGTCAGTCTACCCATATGCATTGATTGAGGCCTCTAAGATCACCACACAACCTTATCTTTGATCCATTATCCTTGGGAGCCAAAACAATAGGTGGCAACCACTCAGAGGCTTCAATCTCCTCTACGACCCCTAAGCTTAATAACCTGTTGAGTTCTGCTTTTAACGGCTGCAACATAAAATGTGGTACCTTCCTTACTTTGTATACAATAGGTTTAGCACTGGATTTTAAAATGATTTTGTGTTTAACATTTTTCAACAGTCCCAGCTTATCGCTAAAAACTTCTAGAAACTCATTTGCAAACTCAGCATTGTCACTCAAATTTGAGATAGAGAGAACTTGATCTGGGGCATTCGGGTTCAAAATGATTCCCAAATCTCTCTGATGATGCCACCTCGAGAGATTGTCACCACGTTTGGCTACATTAACTTTTCCCACTGTCTCACGCCCTTTAAGTTTTATCAAAATTACAGTCCACCATATCCAAGGTGGGATTAACTCAATGTTATCACCTCCAAAAACTCTCGCCCAATTTTTATCTCCAATAATGTAAAAGGAGCCCCTGAGACAGCAAGTACTGGAACAGTTTTCCTCCAATCCCAATATCACATTTTGACATGACTAATTTATTCTCCTTACTCCCATTGGGTTGCAGGTTTCCAGTATCATCTGTTGATTACTAGTTGACTCATCAGCCATGTTCACTTTAAACTTTTGCTAAGTGCCCCTTCTTTCCACAATTTCTACAATTGACATTCCTGGTGTTAACGCGTCACAATCTAGATAATTTAATCACTCTGGGACTCGTTTTAGGCCGATGAATCTTTTGACCCTGATTGAAGTCTCCTTTGGATGAGATTACTGATCAACATATCAATCAATAGATCAATAACCTCATTAATAATCACAATAGCAAATCGATCGAATTAATCAATGTCATTTAAGAAGAATTGAGACACACCATGACCTTTCAGCCATGAATAACCACACAAAATTTTGTTAGATTTATGATATTTATTCCCTATTGATTACAATTCTATCGGTAAGTTTCTTAGTCTCAATACCAGAAAACACATGAGCAATGTCATAATATGGCAACTCGAATAAGACTTCATCAAAGCAAAAATCATAAACATTAGAACATAGCACGACGTCAACATGGATTAACTTTAGCAGAGTATCATTAGCGTAATATTCAACAAAGCATAGATTCAGTCATTTGTCTATTTGCGTCATTCAGTGAACTCCTTAACTACCCCGAATTAGCATTAGCATGTTGGGCTTCATGCATAACAATTTAGCAACACAAATTTTGAAAACATCTATCTATGAGCTTTATCAAAAGAGCAGTTGGTACCTAGAAGAAAAGGCAAACAGACAAATACAATTTCATCATCATATAGTTACCCTCCATAATGGGTCAGCATACAGAGTCAGTCTTCGTCCTCAGGACATCAGTTGATCAGCCAGAAAACTCATCAAAGTTCAGCAAGACGGGCAATAAGGGCACTTCCCTCATAAGGAGGAAAAGTATAGAACGAACTAAGCAAAGTAGGGTAAGGATGATTCAAAGAATCAAACAGCAAAGTCTTTAGGCAGAGTAACAGAGTGTCTAGATAACGGCAAGAATGGCTTCATAACGCTCTTGTTTCTCCCTCTCTATTTCTTCTTGTGTCATACAGTTATACCAAATTTGTTGTACAGTCCCCTAATTTCCAATTGGACAAGTTTTTGGTGCACCATTATCTCCATCCAAAAATCCACTTGTTGCCTCATTAAGATTGTCACCCCATAACAGTTCTCACGTAGGTTATTGGCTCCTGTGATTGACGTCTCCATCGGGTAGAATGTCAGGTGAAAACTTTTTTTTAGTTTCTCAGGCTCAGTCTGTAGCTCCATTGTCTAAACCAGTTTAGGCGAGCTTGTACCTGTTGCAAGTCTACACTGTTGCGTTCAGCAAGAATGTCTCCTTGAGCAAGTCGAGTCTCATGAGAACGGATTTACTACGGTTACACACATCTTCTAGCTTCTGGAAAAGTACGATTTCATGTCCTTCAGCAAGTCAGTACATTGCACGTTAGAAAAACTCATTTAATATGAAACCGGGCAGCTAGGCCCCGACTCATGCTAACTTAGGCCTAGTGATTAATTAGCAAAACCCTTAATTTATAATCCCTAATACTAGTACAAAATTATACATTAGTACAGTAATAATTCGTCATTAGTCAATTTCATTTATCATCGTATACATTAGTGGGCACATTTCGAACACACGTTTAGTAAAGCATATTAATACATTTCCTATGCAGCATTATTACACATTAATTCCAAAACACTTCATGTTAATTTTGATTATAAAAGCTACACTCCAACAATCCCTCCTCTGATGACACTTGTCATCATACAAATCCATCCCTTAACATTTTCTTTCATTTGTTCAATTCCCTCATGTCAATCTCTTCCTTTCGTTTTGCCGTCTCATATCTTGCTCTGTACATTTTCTCCTTTTTCTTGTCTTCCCTTCTCTCTTTATATTTTGCCAATTTTGTTTTAACTCTTTTACTGCAGTTACTCAATAACCATAGTCCGAATAAACAAGCCAAAATTATTAATATTCCCTGTAATATTTTTCCCAATATCCCATTCCAAATGTCTTTAAACCAACTCCCCACTTCAGCAAGTCCTTTTCCAACCTTTTCCCAAACTCCTGGTTCCTTCAATTCCTTCAAATCTGTACTATCTCTTGTTAGGTTAGTAAGCATACTTCTAATCTTATCACTATTATCCGGAATATACGCACAACAGTGGCGCTCATTAAGCATCTTACAGACTCCGCCACTTTGTGCTAAAAGAATGTCTAAAGCAAGCCGGTTTTGAAGAGTCATAGCCCTCTCCGCAGCAAGTTCAGAATCCATCAGGAGTATAGCCCCTGTAAAATGTGTCAGCATGTTATCCACAATAGTAGACAACTTTTGAATCTTTATTGAATTCAAAATAACTCCTACTGAAGGAATTATTGCTCCAAATATATCACTTACGACAGCAGCAGCTGTCTCTCTTTTCTGTCTAGTATGACGTAATTCAGACATTTTAGGAAACTTACTTAAGTTGTCAAATTGGTAAATCTTTGGGAACACTATTCCCAAATAACATGTCCCATACCATCCCTTTGGAAGACGGTAATAAGCATTAAGTCCACATATGTAATAGATACCAGGGATCGCTGGATCCTGTCCATTTAACATGAACGTACACTTACTCTGAAACAAAAACACATGTCTACATTCACTCGTTCCCACAAATAAAGTATCATGATCAGATTTTGGCCTGTATATTTAAAGCTTTCCTACGTGTAATGCATCTAAAGTTAATTTGCCTTGTGTCTTTGCTGCACTATAAGCATAATCATTTGGAAATGTTCGTTTCTCTAGTCCCTTTTCTAGTTTTTCTTTCAATGCTTTTCTTCTATCATCAGTGTGATCTAAGAAGCTCTTCTCTACAGGTGTTAGTAAGCAGGTTAGATTATTGCAGTGCGCATAAGCTGTCCCAAATGTCAGTGTGGGCTCAAAGAAACCCCTAACTATTTTCATATTATGATCTTTAGCTATCTTACTCAAATACTCAATTATAGGCACAAAAGAAAACACTACATCTAGATTAGAATAGAAGTACTGAATATATTTGAGATCATAAAACCTTGTTAATAACAAACTACAACTTATCCCGTAGGTTAGCAGCAAACTATGATATGTAACCCCTTCTTGTACCGATGAAGGAATTTTTGTGCACACATAACAATTCTTTGCATCCATTGTTTCAACATACTCATTCAACAAGCGATAGAAGACATTAGTAGATACTTCCCGTTTTGTGTTAGTTCCCTCATGCAAATATTTCATATCCTGCTCAAATCTCTCCCATGGTGTTAGTGTGGCAGTCTCAGAAATTGTAGCATTGTTAGTCTCACTCTTATCCACCAATGGCATTCCCACAATCACAGCTATAATTACTATTGCACACACAACACCCAAAATAACGCATAACCATCTACAAATGCTACTCCACTTACTACTATTTCCAGTGTCACTCATGATCTGTAAAGAATCAGAAAGCAAGGTACTATAAATGTAAACAATTAACCTTTAGGATGGTTAATAACTCTTTTTTTCTTTTCTTTTAGCAAGTATTTACAGCGTTTCACTCACTCCCAGTATCCTTGTCAAATCAGGTTAGCAGCTTGTCAAAATCGTTTTTTCAAAGTCAATTCAGGTTAACAGTGTCACATCCGGTAATTTATCAGTCTCTTTTCTCAGGTTTCCCTTTATTAAATTTCAGCTTAACACAGTCTTTTTATATGTGTGCAGCTTCAAGTACCATAATATTGACCTGGTACTTCACGATCAAAACAGAACGCCAAGAACTCTTGCTGCCATTCAGCTGATGTCGCATAAGCCCATTCAGGACCTGCGTATCTTCTGTTTGCTACTCTCTTTCTTTTCAATTTGCGGTCACCCTGCAATTCTCCCTCACTCAGATCTTCTTTCCTTGTGGTATCGACCTCTTCCTCTATTGTTTCATCAATGACCACTTTCCCTTTTGCGGCTTGCGACTCTGGCCATTTATCTCCCTTGAGCGTCTTTTTACTTTTTGATCCATCAGGTTGCTGTTCGCTACCCTCCTCTTGTGCTATGGTGTTTTCTCTTGTTGGACCTGCCAGCGGCTGAGGAGGAGTCTGAACACTTCGACTTCCTTCCGCCTCAACTCCCTCGCCTTCTGGATCTGTCAGGGGTTCAACTTCAAACCTGTATCCGTCTGCTTCTGGGAGAACCTCTCTTTGGGTCGGTTTTCCTGGTGCCTCAGTTGAGATAGGCTCACTACCACCCCTCTGGATTTCGGTTGGTGTTTTGGTGACCAAGCCGTCCTCAACGGGCTCTCCTCCAGTTTCAGTTCCCCTTTGATTACTCTCCGGCCCTGAGACCTCCTTTCCTGTAGCTGTTATTTTCGACAACTCAAGTTCCTCATCAGTTGGACATGTCACTTTCTTTGTGTGACTGGCATGTATCCAGTTTGGAACTCCCGCACATTTCACAGCAGTAATAGTTGTCAGTATCACTTGACACAACTTCCTCACGTGTTTCTTGACAACAACCCAGTCACCAGCTTTCAGACTGTGACCTGGATCATTTATCGGTGGCAGTGTGGTTGCTTCCACCTGGTGAGAAAAAGAGCGGACCACGTCAGCCAGACCCTTGCAGTAGTCGAACACCATATCATCCGTGATATTCACAAGAGCATTTGCAGGCACTGCGGGCAGTCTCAGAGCTCGGCCCATAAGAATTTCATGTGGAGACAGTCCTGTTTTCTTGTTAGGAGTATTTCTCATTGACATTAGCACTAAGGGCAATGCATCTGGCCATTTCAAATTGGTAGCTGTGCACATTTTCGCCATTCTCGACTTCAAGGTGCCATTCAGCTGTTCTACCAGTCCTGAGGCTTCGGGACGGTAGCTACAATGCAACTTTTGCTCAATGTTCAGTGCGGCACACAAAAGCTTAACCACCTCGTTGTTGAAGTGACTTCCTCTATCTGATTCTAAAGAGATCGGGAACTCGAAATGTGGTATCAACTCCCTAAGCAGTAACTTCGCTACTGTGAGACTGTCATTCCTACGTGTAGGGTAAGCTTCAATCCAATGACTAAAAATGCATACAATCACCAACACGTACCTCAGACCTCCACACACAGGCATCTCAATAAAATCCATCTGCATTCTGCTAAATGGACCTTCTGCTCTACCAATGTGGCTCAAATTCACCACGGTTTCTTTCCCCGCATTCATCTGTTGACAGATGATGCACCTATGACAGATTACTTCTGCGGCTTGTCTGAATTTCGTATTGAATCAATCAATTTTAAACAACCTGATCATGGCATCTCTCCCAATATGTGCTTGACCATGGTATAGCCTTGCAAACTGTGACAGTAGACTGTTTGGCAAAACCATTTTCCCTTCATCTGAAACCCACAAATCATCCGGTCTTTGGACACATTGCATTTTAAGCCAGGAACGTTTCTCTTCTTTGCTGGCACGTCCCTGCAACAATTTGAACTCTTCCATAGTGTCAACTACCCTCAATGCATAACCTGTGCATGTCTCGTTTTCAGTTTCAGGTAACAATTCCCACTGATCTTTGAACGATATACAGTTCAATGCACAAAACCTTGCGACTTGATCTGCATATCCGTTCCCCATTGACACAAAGTCTTGTGATTTCACATGAGCATTGCATTTCACCACGACAATTTCAAGAGGTAATGAATCGCGTGCAACAACTCTGTAATTCTTTCCCCATTTTTTACTGGAGAACCAGAAGAGGTCATGAAACCCTTCTGCGACCACAGCTGGCCAAAATCATGGACAATTCCAAATCTGTATCTGCTGTCAGTATAGATAGTGACTTTCAAGTTTTCAGCGGCATGGCATGCCCTAGTAAGAGCAATCAATTCAGCCACTTGAGCCGAGTACACTCTCTAGAGCCAAGATGCTTCTAGGATACCAGTGATTGTACACACAGCATATCCAGCTCTCACTACTCCTACTGAGTCTCTCAGACATGAGCCATCAATGAAGATAATGTAACCATTTTCTTCCAATTGAGTATCTTTAATGTCAGGTCTCGGTTTGGTGCACAGTTCTGTTACCTCAAGACAATCATGTTCTACTTCCTCTGCATCATCAACATCTGTATTCTCTTTAGGAGGCAAAGTTGCTGGGATTAACACAGTACATCTTTTCAAAGATACATTAGGTGACCCCAAGATAATAGTTTCATACTTAGTCAGGCGGGCATTTGTCATATGCTGCATCTTTGTTTGGGTGAGTAATATTTCAACTGAGTGTGGGACCATTACTGTTAAAGGATGTCCCATCACTATGCCTTCACACTGTGTGAGGCTTTGACCAACTGCTGCAACTGCACGCAGAGAACCCGGTAAGGCTGCTACAACTGGGTCCAAAGCAGCTGAAAAATATGCTACTGGGCGGTTTGCACCTCCATGGACCTGTGTCAAGACAGACAAAGAACAAGCATCACGTTCATGACAAAACAGAACAAAAGGCTTCGTGTAGTCAGGCATACCTAAAGCTGGAGCCCTGCACATACTCTCTCTCAACTCCATGAATGCCCTCATCTCTTTCTCGGACATTGTTATGGTACCCGGACCATCCAGAATCTCCTTAACGGTCAACCTCACCAAGGGCTTAGAGATAATTGAGAAGTTCGGAATCCACTGGCGACAGTAGCCCACCATTCCCAAGAACATCTTAACGTCTCTCTTGGATGTCGGGGGATTCATCTACAAAATGGCTGTCACTCTTTCTTTAGATATTTTCCTCGACCCTTTCTCAATTAGATGACCTAAGTACTTCACCTCTTTCTGACAGTACTGTAGCTCCTTATCAGACACTTGATGTCCATTCTTTCCCAAGTGATTCAGTAAGGCAAGAGTGTTGAACCTGCAGTCATCCTTCGTCTTAGACGCAATCAACAAGTCATCAATGTACTGCACTAGAGTTGAATTAAAAGGCAGTTCCAATGATTCCAAATCCTTCTTCAATATCTGATTGAAGATGGAAGGCGATTCTAAGAACCCTTGAGGAATTCTACACCAACTGTAAACCTTGTCCAGGAATTTGAAAATTAAGAGAAATTGGCTGTCCTCATGAAGAGGCACCGAAAAGAACGCTTGAGACAAGTCCACGACTGTGAACCATTCTGCGTCACAAGGACCCTGAAACATGATCACGGCTGGATTTGGTACTATAGGGCAACACTTCACCACTATCTCATTAATCTTTCTCAGATCCTGGACAATTCGAACTTTCCCACAAGGCTTTCTCAGACCCATTATCGGTGAATTACATGGGCTGCTCATCACTTCCCTTAGGACCCCTTGCTTCACGAAGTCTGCAATTATCTGCGTCAACTGTATGAGAACATCTTGTGCCATATGGTACTGTGGTACCTGTGGAAATACTGCATTTGGTTTTACCTCTACCTTGACTGGTTCTACTCCTTTTATCAATCCCACTTCTTTGCCTGTCAAGTCCCACACTTTCTCTGTCACTGTTCCCTGTAATTCGATTGGCAAATCTGTCACTGTGAACATCAGGAAGAAGCTTATCAAAAGGTACTCCTCATCTGTAGTCTCCGTCTCTGGGTCAGAGATCTGCCCATCGTCTCCTTCATCATCACTGTTCGTCTGTACCTCAATTCCTTCATTAGAACAGGTGATCGAACACCTCGTCTTACACAGCAAGTCTCTTCCCAGTAGGGACACAGGACTTGAATCACAAACTACAAACCTGTGCAAACCCTGGAAGGTACCAATCTCAACCTGAACCGGATCTGTAATTGGACTTGTCAGGAGCTGATTGGCTACTCCTACTACCTTTATACTACAGGTGGCAGTTTCGGAACCTCTGTACTTCTAACTGTAGAGCGCGTAGCTTCCGTGTCAACCAGGAATGAAACCTTGTGACCCATCACCTTTCCCTGTACATAGGGTCCCCTCTGATCTACTTCTAGGGACGCTGCAAGCCTGCACTCCTCACTATCTGAATAATCATCCGACCATTCATCGTTTATTCCATTCTCACCACGCAATGGGAACTGTTGTACTGTATCATTTTGACTCATTAGTTGACCTGTGACCTGTTGAGGAAACATCACCTGTTGCTGTCCCATCGGAGCTAGAGGCAACTGCATTTGCTGTCTAGGTACCAAGGGAATCTGCTGTTGTACTTGCTGCACCTGCGCTTGTTGGACACGTGGCATTTGTATCTGTTGCATGGGCTGGAGACCCTGCATCTGAACCATGTTATTCTGGAAGTTCTGATTTTGACCCCTCATTCTTGGACCCCTTACATTCTGAAATGTACTGACATCATTGCTTTGTTGAACAACACCATCCTGAACCATCATCGGACATTCCCGCTTCCAGTGTCCCACGCCCCCACACGCATGGCATTGTAACACCTTCTTCATTCCTTGCACATCATTTTGAACCACAACCGTATTCAAATCTGGACCGCAATTCACAAAACCTCCTCGACCGCGGCCTCTCGGGTGCATTTGAAACATCATGTTCCCCTGCGGTTGCTGTATCATCTGCTGCACGCCGTTTCCCTGCATCCCTGCTTGAGCTGCCTTATTTGCATCACCATCATTTTCTCTTTCAACTTTCTCTGTTTCAACTCAATCTCGTCACTGCAGTATTTCGCATACTGCAACACCTCATCAATCGGCTTCCCTTGCCAACAGATCACATGATTCGTAATCATCTGGCTAATCTCTGGCCTCAATCCTTCAACAAACCTGAACACAAGGTGATTCATGTCTTTCGGTTCTATGACCTCTGTACCACTGTAATGTTTGAAATCCTTTAACAGCCTCTCATAGTAAGCATGTATCCACTCTTTGCCTTCTTGTGCCGTTCAATCAATTTTCTGCCAGTAATTAACTTCTGGCGACACCTTCTGTTTTAGAAACTCAATCACCTTATGGTAATACCTCATTACCTCAGGAGACGGTGCTCCCATAATCTTGTCCCTTGCCGGTTCCTCTGTCGGCCAATCCACACCTCTCTTGCACTCAAGCCACAAATCAGCTGGAACTATAATCTCAAACAGTGTATTCAAATCTTCCCAAAGGCACTTGGCAAGCTCCATGAACCTGTCTGTCTGCTGGTACCATTCTATCGGCTTCTCCCTCAACCTGGGATAGTCATTCGTGAATGACAAAATGTCTCCCCTAGACCACGGTACATGAACTAGGACCCCTCCAGCGGTCTCTCTCAATGGTAACATCTTTACTGTCCCCGTGTCTGGTACAGCTTTCGCCTGCTGCGGCTCCAATCAGTCACTTTTCCTCTTATCTCTCCTCTTTGCCCATCTTCCTTCCCACTTCTCTAATGCTCGCCAGATTTGATCACTCTGCAATATCTCCCTAAGGTGTGCTTTTATTCCAGTGGTTCTCATGTGATCAAAATCTTTAGACTCGAGGTCTAACCTGTAATTCCTTTTCAGATGCTTGGTATTATCCAAGTCTATGCCATATTTGTCTGCCAAGTTCGCTAATCTCGGATGCACCTTACTCACTTCTTTGGTTATCTTCGGGCACAGATACCTCAATTCCGCTTCAGTGTACGATTCTAATCTGTTCACCCCCATAGTTCCTTCAACTAACTTAGCTGCTTCCACACCTAACCTTACAAAATTCAGGAAGTCCTCTCTCTCCGACCGCTGTGCTGTTACAGGAGTATTCTGCAGGGTGTTAAGCTTGTCTAACCCTTCATTCAGCTGTTGCGCAGTTAACCCTTGCAACAAAATATTTCCAGCTTGCACCATCGATGGTTGTGATGCATTTGCGCTCAGTACCTGTGGAGTCAATAGACCCGAACCTGCTTGTGTCATTGTCTCTTAAGGAACCCCGATCGGACTGAAGTCCAACAATGATCTAGATCCTTCTGCTGTCTGTTCTCTTGGTGTCATTCCTTGGGAGCCTCCTGTGAACCCATCTCTTATCATCTCTTGAGTCATTACCCCTTGATCGCTTACACTAGGCTTAGTCTGCGCATATAGCGGTACTGGTGGACCAACAGTAATCGGCAAAGATATAGCAGCTGGTGTCTGTCCGTTTCCCAATCCTAGTGGAGCATTAACTCCCACAGCTTGATTCATCATAGGTGCTGTAACTGACTGCAGTCCTGCGACCGAAGTATAATTCGGAACCATCTGTTGCTGCGGCTGGGGTAGCAATTGTGGAGTTGGCTCAATCTGCACTAACTTTGATCCTGTGTTTATCGGATCAGGTGGTACCATCAGATTCGTAGTCATTTCTAATACTGGGACATCAGGGTAGAGCCTCTGAATTGGTGGTGGCTGCAGCTGTATCTGCGTCTCTGGTGCAGTGGATACACTAACACCATTCTGTAGCGGAGCTGGTGTGATAACATTATTCACCTGTGCTACGCTTGTGGTTCCATGATTCTGTGTCGAATTTACAGGACCTGCACTAGTACTTGGTGTATTGTCACTTATGGCATATGTTGGCGGTCGATCATGTAACAACTGATTGAGAAACTCCTCATCATCTGAATCATCTGCATCTGCCCAATACCTCTGTGTCTCTTTCTGCTTACTAGAACCCTTGTCTGTTTTACAAGTGGCCTTTCTTCCCTGTGTCTCGGCTTCTTGAGTTATTGCCGGAAACATTCTAACTCCATCTATTATTTCCCTTCTCCACATCCTAGTCTGATTATCCCATCTAGCCTCCGCTAGAGTCTTCTCAGCTTTCCTCATTCTCCTCTCAAATTTCTGTTGCTGTTTCTGAATTGCCGCTAGTTCCCAAATCGCTAACGCCTCAAACTGAGCTGGTCTCGGAGGCGGCTTCTGTTCATTTAACACCCTCTGCAAATTCTCTAAAATCCTTATATTGAACGTTCCGTGTTCCGGAAACGCCAAGCATCCTTCCTTCTCTGTCAATTTGCACCATTGCTTTAGCCAAAGGCATGGCGCTACTCCCTTTTCCTCCATTACGGCATAAGCCGGAGTATCCTCTGGCAGTGTAGGCTTCCCCACACTCGCTGTAATGTACGTATCTCCCCTCAAGGCACACTTTAACGCTTTGAAAAACTTCATTTTTGCGTCTTTTATTTTGTTTAGAATCTAATCAGGAAGTGACTTTAATTCCCAGAACACTCTTCGTCTACCTTCTCAAACAATTGCCTCTCACGGACAGCTGCCAATCCGTGCGCGACCCCTCTCGGCAACTGACCTATCCCAGCGCGGCTCCAATGACGTCACACTCACACACACTGCGGCTGAAAAAGTCTTGCGGCTTGTCCTCCTCACACTAGATCCACACAAGACTAATGCAATATATTGCGAGCACCTTTAACAACAAAACTCAAATTTGCCGGTTTACTACTGGAAGGGTAACACAATCGCTTCAGAACTTTACAGAGATTTCACTTGAAGCCTCGGCCGCTACTCTCTCCTTCTCAGATCCCACACTCACAAGCAGAATTCGACCCGCAAATCCTACTCTTGACTTGTCAATGGCTCATCCTAGTGCACTTTAGAACTTGCCAAATCTCCATTGAAGGTTTCACTCACACACTTTGATTCAAACTCAACTTGTCAACCACGCCCGATTGACCTATTAAACCGCACAAATTACAACATAAACCAAGTGTCTCATACACTTATCAATATACTCCGGAGTCTTAGACCACGCAGGGTCCGTACATCACCAACAACTACATGGACAATTTTTTAGCACAAAGCGCCACATTCACATGAAGTTCGCCAACTTCCCTACTCTCATACTGCGGAGTACGCCCCATCCTACTAAAACATTACCTGGCCTAAATTCTCACAAACTTCACAATTCACCTGCGATATGCATAAGCTGAGCAAGCGTAAATTCTACATCACACATACTATCACTAGAACGCTGAGAACATACCCAACTCACTTAGGGAAGCTCCGAGATTCCAGGAAAGTCATTTGGGACTTAGGGGCACATCATATCTCCAATTTGCATTATTTCGAAAAACAATTCTAAACAATGGTCCCTTGTCTTAGGGCCCCAAAGGGCCTTAACCATCTTCTGCTACCAGAACTGTTAACGCGTCCCAATCTAGATAATTTAATCACTCTGGCACTCGTTTTAGGCCGATGAATCTTTTGACCCTGATTGAAGTCTCCTTAGGACGAGATTACTGCTCAACATATCAATCAATAGATCAATAACCTCATTAATAATCACAATAGCAAATCGATCTAATTAATCAATGACATTTAAGAAGAATTGAGACACACCATGACCTTTCAGCCATGAATAACCACACAAAATGTAGTTAGATTTATTATATTTATTCCCTATTGATTACAATTCTACCAGTAAGTTTATTAGTCTCAATACCAGAAAACACATGAGCAATGTCATAATATGGCAACTCGAATAAGACTTCATCAAAGCAAAGATTAGAAACATTAGAACATAGCACGACGTCAACATGGATTAACTTTAGCAGAGTATCATTAGCGCATTATTCAACAAAGCGTAGATTCAGTCATTTGTCTATTTGCGTCATTCAGTGAACTCCTTAACTACTCTGAATTAGCATTAGCATGTTAGGCTTCATGCAAAACAATTTAGCAACACAAATTTAGAAAACATCTATCTATGGTCTCTAACAAAAGAGCAGTTGGTACCTAGAAGAAAAGGCAAACAGACAATTACAATTTCATCATCATATAGTTACCCTCCGTAATGGGTCAGCATACAGAGTCAGTCTTCGTCCTCAGGACATCAGTTGATTCGCCATCAGCCAGGAATAAGGGCACTTCCCTCATAAGGAGGAAGAGTATAGAACGAACTAAGCAAAGTAGGGTAAGGATGATTCAAAGAATCAAACAGCAAAGTCTTTAGGCAGAGTGACAGAGTGACAGAGTGTCTAGATAACGGCAAGAATGGCTTCATAACGCTCTTGTTTCTCTCTCTCTATTTCTTCTTGTGTCATACAGTTATACCAAATTTGTTGTACAGTCCCCTAATTTCCAATTGGACAAGTTTCTGGTGCACCATTATCTCCTTCCAATAATCCACTTGTTGCCTCATTAAGATTGTCACCCCATAACAGTTCTCACATAGTTTATTGGCTCCTGTGATTGACGTCTCCATCGGGTAGAATGTCAGGTGAAAACTTTTTTTTAGTTTCTCAGGCTCAGTCTGTAGCTCCATTGTCTAAACCAGTTTAGGCGAGCTTGTACCTGTTGCAAGTCTACACTGTTGCGTTCAGCAAGAATGTCTCCTTGAGCAAGTCGAGTCTCATGAGAACGGATTTACTACGGTTACACACATCTTCTAGCTTCTGGAAAAGTACGATTTCATGTCCTTCAGCAAGTCAGTACATTGCACGTTAGAAAAACTCATTTAATATGAAACCGGGCAGCTAGGCCCCGACTCATGCTAACTAAGGCCTAGTGATTAATTAGCAAAACCCTTAATTTATAATCCCTAATACTAGTACAAAGTTATACATTAGTACAGTAATAATTCGTCATTAGTCAATTTAATTTATCATCGTATACATTGGTGGCCACTCCCCGTGGGCACATTTCGAACACACGTTTAGTAAAGCACATTAATACATTCCCTATGCAGCATTATTACGCATTAATTCCCAAACATTTCATGTTAATTTTGATTATAAAAGCTACACTCCAACACTGCCAAAACATTTAGGGTTGTTTGCCAGATGACCAATATTTTCACACTTGAAACATCTGATCTTAGATTCTTTCTGTGCATCACTACTAATTTTCATTTCCCCAGTAACTTTCTGCACAAGATCATTTTCTTGAACACAGTCACAAGTTGAAATTCTCGCTAGCATAGACGCAGATCCAGAGGCTATATGAGTATCAGGATTGGGACCCACATCTTTAATTTCTTTCAGCCAGAGAATAGCATATTCCATGCTTTCAGCAATAATTATTGCTTCCTGTAATGATGGATTCTTTGCCAACAATTTCTCCGGGACTCTAGGATTGTTGGTGCAAAGCACGAGTTGTTCACATATTAAAGACTCTGTAAGATCAGCAAAATCACATGTCTGAGCCAATGTCTTGAGTGATGCAATATAGTTAGCAACTCTCTCATCTCCTGCTTGTGATCTCATGAAAAACGTATGTCTTTCCATGACGACACTTATGCGACCACCAAAATGTTTTTTAAGCTTCATGAGTGACATCTTATAAACATCTCTAGGTTCACCCTCAGCAGTGCCAATGTTTATTAAATATTCTGTCCCTCAATCCCTAAATTGTGCAAGAGGGTGCCTTGTTTCCTTGCTGGGGAGAATTTTTCACCAACAATACCAATTAAATAAGAATCAAACAAGTTTACCCATTTCTTCCAAGGTTATATCGGTTCACCCCGTTCAGATAGGAATTGTGGTGGTTGAGACATGCTGAGAGGAGATTGATGAGACATTTTATGAATTTAGTATAATTTAAACATCAAAAATTGTAAGAATATATTTTGTAACATCAATACTTCCTTTTATTTGAATTTCTATTATTTACTAGAGATAGAGTTCTAATTTCTTATTTCACTTCAAGAATGTTCCAGAGTTTAAACAGGAAATGGCACTATAATAGTGTCAGCATACAAGACTATTGTTATTTCCTGGAGGTGGTGCTCAGTTCGGCACAAAAAAACTGCTAGATAACAGCATGGAGCAGGTGAAGAATCAAAGAGAGGTATTTACCATTGAAATCAAAATGTTCGTATTAAAACACACAATCCATAAATGTGTGCAACTTTAATAAGGATTCAGTCATTGCGTGCATTGTGTTAAAATGTAATTGCTCGTACAGCAGCGCTTGCTTCTTCAATTACGTGAGTTCAATTGAGAACGCCGCACTCATGGCAGAAACATGGCACCCGTTAGTACAATAATTGAAATGTTTCCGTCCACGTTTCAGCGTGCGATATTCAAGTATGCGTGTGGTAAACCGAAACTGCTGCTGTTGATCGCACTGGTGATTACAATAATTACTAAGGTGCTGCTTGTATATCATTTACAGTCATAGAAAACGCCTGTGGGCAGGAGCACAGTAACCGCAATGCTTTAACACGTATTCAGCCCAAACACAGCACTGGCCATACGGAATACGATACCCTTCGTAATCCAATGTGTGGGTTCTTCGAAAGGTGAATGCCTCAGTAGAAACTCGTCGCCATTTGACAAGAAGAAGGTTTATTCCTTTATTAAAACCTTCAACACCATCCACCAACAGATCAGCCAGCACATCAAGTTCTTCCCTCCTTCTTTCACCTCTCTCTCCCAACTGTCCTCCAGTGGAATTCCCACAATGTAGAATTCCACTCACAGCATCACCACTTAAAGAACCCTCTGCCCAACATAAGATCATAACACTCTCCCATTAGGCTTCTTCTCTAAGCCGGAAATAGTTTGTCGCCCTTTATGGAAACACTGAAGTAGCCTTCACTCAGATTCATTGCGTCCTTCAGCCCTGAGTCTTTTGAATAGGTTTGCCCCTCTAAGTAATCTTGAGTCAAGTGAGTGACTGGGTACCCAGGCTTACCTTTATCACCTCTCAGGTCTGCTTACCTTCTGGTGGATATTCTGATTGCCAATTCGAAGGCCCTGAAGTTGTTGTCATGGAATATTGCGGGTATGTCTACAAAGTATAATGATCAGACACGGTTGCAATTTGTCAAGTGTTACCAGATTATTTGTCTTCAGGAAACCTGGGAGGTATCCAATTCTTTTTTAGAGGGTTACAAGACCAATATTTCTCCAGCAGTTCCCCCGGTGACGGAGTGGGCTGGGGGTGGCTGATTATTTTTGTTGCAGAGAAAATGTGGGCATGCCAAGGATCTAGAATGGAAAGCGGGTGTGTTACAAGGATTGAGAATGGTGGTCCCGGGCATATCTCCAATAGTATTGATTAACTTTTACAACGCTCAGGCTGGGAAACCTGGGGCTGCCAGTTCTCACTATCTGTGATCCATTATGGACTCACTGTCAAAGAAGGGCCCTAATACGGAGGTGGTAATGCTTATGGGAGATTTTAATTGTCATTGTCATTCATGTGATTGCCCTCTATCATCAGGTGCAACTGTGTCTAAATTTACACTGAATGAGGGGCTCCACCTGCTTCATACTAGAGAGAGCCTAGAGCTCAATTCTATTGTACATTCTTTGCTTTAGAGAAGTTGATCAATTCCCCAAACACAGATATTGCGTCAACATTTAAAGGGGAGGGTTGTAGGTCTACTATAGATTATATATCTGTCTCAGCCCGCCTGTTTTTATAATGCTCCAATTGTATTATTCACAGCCCATTAGTAATCATAATCCGCGTCCCTAGCTATTGCTGGTGTAACTGTTAACAGGGTGTGGGGTGAGGAGCAAAGGGGGCTCTCCCTTGTTGATCAGGGGAGGAGACTCAAATGGACTCTTCACAATTCAAATCGTCACTTTTCTCGAGCTGTCACCATGGGATCTCTATCTGCTTGGACCCAAGTGCTCCAGAGAAGGATATCCTACAAGCATTTGCAGATATTGCCCAAGGGTTCTAGAGTTATTGTCGGTCCCAGTGTTAAGGCTGGCCTCGCAGGACCCCAGGTGGTTTGTTCATGGTATCTTCGGTGGCTAAAGGTGGCCCTTAAACAGATCCCTAGAGATAGGCATAGCGATAGAGATGCTTCTTGCCTGTTGGCAAATAAAAGGCCCTAGCCAATCATAAATCCTCATTGTGAGAAACCACTTAGGGGGAGTTAGACTGGACGTGTGAGCTCAGAGACAGCTCTCTTTTTTGGAGAGTGATTCATAAGCCCTCCTTTGTGGTGGGTAATGGTCAGGAAATATGCCACTACATGACAGAGCAGCAATGGATTGACCACTTTTAAGTGGTTTATCACTTTGGACCTCCTGAAGGCAGAGTAGAGAGTAAGGAATTGGTGAGCTGTAATGGCTAGTGGGTTTTTCACATTAGTGCATTATCGAGGAGTAGTTTGTTGCATTCCTGGACCATATTGGTGATTGTGCCAGTATTGAAGAAGGGAGATAAGGACAACCCCCAGTGCTATCACCCTATCTCACTAATTGATGTGGTAGTTAAGGTCCGAGGGAGAATAATTTTAAATAGGCTTAAAGAGGTTTCATATGACTTTAGGTTGGGTAGGTCGACAGTTGAACAGTGTTTGAACCTTTACTTAATTGTCAATAAGTATACACTTGCTCAGTCAGAATCTCTCCATCTGGCATTTATGGACCTCACATCCGCTGTTGATAGGGTTCTATGCACAAAGTTTTGGGATTTACTTCTTGTGCTAGGTCTTGATCCAAACATAGTGGCCCTTCTATCTGATCTGCAACCTGGTACCTCGGCATCTGTGATATTTACTCAATGAGCTGCCCACTCCTGCCCTTTTCCCACTAGAATGGGTGTCTGTCAAGGGTGCATTCTTGCACCTTTTCTGTTCACCCTTTACATTAATGGTCTTGGGCAAGTCCTCTATTGCCCAAGCAGATTGTCCAAGAGTGGGGCTGAGATTCTTAACGATATTGCATTATGCAGGTGACGCGGTCCTTATGGCACGCACAGCCGTAGGATTGCAACTACTCCTGGACAGGTTTGTAGTTTTCATGGGGACTTTGGATCTGGCAGTTAATTTCACCAAATCCTGTATTATGGTTGTTGGTCTGCATTTCACTAGCTCTAAGACATTTATGATGGTCAATCATACCCTGACTAAAGTACCAGCATTTCCTTATCTTGGAGTGTTATTCGACGTGAACAAAAATTGGTCCCTGATTAAAGGTAGAAGACCAGAGTTAGCATAAGGCTACTGGAGCAGTGACCAGTTTTGTGCATAGGTTAGGCTCATGGTCACCGCATAACCTTCTTAAGATCTGTCAAGCCAAATGTGTGTCACAGGTTTTGTATGGCAGTGCGTTCTTGGGTTACACGAGGATTGATAATATCCAGACTGTTAAAAAACAGTTTTTTAGATGGTTGGTGGATGTACCTCAAAGTACCTGGGCCTTTTTTAGTCCCCGGGGAACTTGGGACATGATATTTAGTGGACACAGCTACCCTTAGTCCCCTCCTGTGGTGGATCAAGATCTGGGCTAGAGAGGGATTTGATCTTAGTAGATAGATTCTTCATGACTGTATGTCCCTTGACCATATGCTTAGAATCCCCTGGATTGCCTATGTGAAGAAAGCATTTGCTATTATAGGAAGAGCAGATATATTTTCCGACCCACACTCGCTGCCACTCTCTGAACTGAAAAGGGTGAAATCCCAGTTTTTAGAGCATGCCATGTTAGCCAGTGAATGGGCAGAGTTGACAAAACCTTCAGTGGGAGGATATATGTTATTAAGAACAGTTGAGGGTTTCAAACCCTATTTAGGCCTGGTCCCCAATTTGAAGCACAATTTTGTTTAGACCTTGTTTAGATTTAGGACCTGATTTAGATCCTGGCAGAGGGGGTTACTCCATCACAATTGTGACGGATATCCTGTGCTCCATATTACAATTCCATTATAGCCTATGGGGACCATAATACGGCGGACAGGATATCCTTCATGCTTGTGACAAAGTATTCCCTCCACAAGGATCTAAATCGGGCCCTTAATCTTTTACATCATCTACTGGCATCACCTAAGGGTTGGGTTTTTTCTAGTTCTTTGCTGCCCTGCCGCTGCAACAATAGGTATCCGCAGCACACTATGCATTTTGTTATGTTTTGTCAATATTTCAGTTTGCCCAGAAAGTCATTTATTTTCCCTGTATTGAAGAGCCTGAGTTTCTCCTTAGTGCGTCCAGCACTTATAGATTTTACGACGATGATGATGATGAGAACCATTTTGTAACAGTCTGCAAGGCAAAGAAAAAAGTAAGTGCGTCACAGTGAGAGAACAAAATGGCTGATCAAACTTTCCAGAAGCAACATTTGAGCTTGCCCACAAGGCCAAGCGACAACACCTTTTGAGACAAATCAACCCCAAACTAATTTGATTTTCAACTAAATCATCGACTAAACGTTTGTCAGTATCATTATCGAGGTAAAGTGAAGAAGATGATTGTGGAGTGTCAATGATTACCTCAGAGAAACCTGCACATGTTAGACTGGCTGCATGTGAAGAGAAACGCCAATCAAAGAAGTGTCGACATGAGAAAGCACCCAAGTCATTTAAACATCGTCCAAAGATTACACTGAAAATAAATGGTTGTGCAATATCTTTTATCATTGACATCAGTTCATCAATAAATATTATGCCTGAGGAGAAATATAATGAGCTATCCCCATTACAGAGACTGATGCCATTGAAAACAAAAGTGTACACATAGGCTGCATCGACGTCTGTGAAAAGTAAAGGTTCATTAGTAGCAACTATGAAATACAAGAAAACAAAAGTGCAAGTGCACATTCATGTACTTCAAGGTACAGCAACAATTGCCTGTCTACTTAGTTTCAGCACAGCTGCTGATATGGGACTGATATCAGTGAATTACAATATGAATGCTCATCATGAAATATTAATTCAGTTCCACTCACTATTTCATGGGTTAGGAAAACTCAAGACTATGAAAGTACATTTATATATCAATGAAGATGTTCAACCTGTTGCTCAGAGACACAGAAGAATTGCATTTTATTTACAGGAAGCTGTTGAAAAGGAAGTTGAATCATTACTTAAGCATACCATCATTGAGCATTCTAATGGTCTGACGCCTTGGGTTTCTCCCTTAGTAGTAGTGCCCAAAAATGACAGTGAAGGAACTGTTCGGATCTGTGTGGATATGCATCAAGTGAACAAGGCAATTGAAAGAGAATGACATCCAGGTCCACACATCTCTGATGAGATAACACAATTCAATGGTACAAAAGTCTTCTCTCACCTTGATTTAATCAAAGGATATCATTAGTTGGAACTCAAGGAAAATTGCAGGTACATTATAAGCTTTTCTACCCATATTGGTCTGTTTCGATACAAAAGACCAAGTGCCAGATTTAGATCTTAGCAGTGTTACTGCCAGCGGCATTGGTGGCGGGCACGAAAAGACCCTCAAGTCGGAGGTATGCTGCCAACCGTATTTGGATGTATCAGGTATGGAGGCAGTGTACTGGCGGCAGTTCTCTGACAGCGGGAGACAGCTGTGGAACTCAAAGGACTTCATACAATGGTAGCGGCTATGGGAGGGAGGTAAGTGTCACAGTGACACACACTGTCCCTTTGCCATAGGTGCACCCCGTGCTACACACTACTCAACAGATCACCCAACACATACATACAATTACCCATTGCCAGTCCGACACACACCACAACCCGTACATGCCAAAAACACACATTGATACACATCATGACACAACATACACTGCAACCACACATTATATAACCACATCAAACAACCCAACTACACACTCAGCTACGCAAACACACTCACACACACCTGCACCTCACCCAGCCCATTGCATCGCATACACACATACATATACTGACTCACACAACTCGCAGCACAACATGACAGGTATAGGCTCCCTTGCAATGTGCACACATGGACACAGTTGACAAGTGTGAGTGTACCTTTATTGTGGTGCCAGCATTCATTTGGTAATGAACTCTGGCACTATAATAACAGTTGAGTATGTGTGCAATTTGTGTTGTGTACCAGTGTGCCCCCAACTTTGCCTGACCCACCAGTGTCCCTGAATTATGGATGTCACAGTGATTAAAAAAATGACTGTGACATGCATATATCTCCAGTGGTCCCCACCTCTCATGCAGTGCCCACCCAACATACCCTGGCATTGAGTCATTCCTACCTTGTAGTCCATTAACAGGGGTTCATGTTTTCTCTGTGGATTGGTAGCAGCAGCGATGACAGGTGTTGGCCAGTCGTGTCCTGTCGAAGGTGTGGAGGAAGTGGTAAAAAGGTGAGTTTTTTATCCCCTTTCTGCCCCCAAAACGCCAACTAAGGAGTGGCGGTTGGACTGCCACTTTTTCCTCCATCGTAAGGTACATCTAAATCTGCACAGCGGGAGGCTGGATGTTGTCCCGCCAGTATCCACTTTTTCCTTTCCTGCTGTCGACGCGGCTAGTGTTTCTTGGCAGAGACAGTGGTTCAAATGTAGTCTTTCATCCATGGGACCTCCAACATCCAAATATGGTGGATGGAGCGTTGCAGTAATGGGTGGGTATACAGCCTAAATCTTGATGGCAAGACCATTACCACCAACATTTAAATCAGGCCCTAAGTTTTGGTGTGTCATCAGCTGCTGAGATTTTTCATGGTGTCATTAATTATATCATACAACCTGTTGTAAATGCTTTCAACTATATTGATGACATATTGGTTTTCTACACAGAAGGAACATGACAAAGCTTTGGGGCAAGTGTGTTGTTTTCTAGTTGATGAAGGTTTGATGCGAAATCCTAAGAAATGTGAATTCAACAGGACAATGTTTAAGTTCTTTGGTCATATATATTTTCTGACTGGGGACTGACACCTGATCCAGGTAAGGTACAGGCATTGTCATCTGCCAGTCCCCAACAAGATGTTTCCATGTTACGTTCATTCCTGGGCAAGGCCAGTTACTCTTCATGATTTATACAAGACTTTGCCACTGTGAGGGCCCCATTGAGAGAGTTGACGTAAAAGAATGTTTTCGTTCCACTGGTCACATGAACGCAAGCAGAGTTTTAAGCTAATTAAACAAGCTATTGAAAACACTTCTGAAATGGCATATTTTGATTGAAAGCTACATGCTGAAGTTGTTGTTGATGGCAGCTCAGTTGGGTTAGGCGCTATCCTTGCACAACACAGCTAAATGCTTGAAGACATATTGTAGCCTATCCAAGCAAATGTTTGTCCCAGACTGGACAGCTTATTCACAACCAGGATAAGAAGATTTAGCAGTGGTGTGAGCTGGTGTACATTTCCATGTATTTCTGTATGGAAAACCTTTCATGCTTGTGACAGATCATAAAGCATTGCTGATTATCTTTGGCAATCCAAAAGCCAAGATGCCTCCACTAATTGAATGTTGGATTCTTTGATTGCAAGAGTACAACTACAAAATTGTGCATTTTCTAGGGAAAGATCAAAACCCTGCTGATTACTTCTCAAGAGTGCCTATATACTGTCAAGGTATCCCATCTAAGACTGCTGAAGCCCGCATAAATTCCAAGGTGAAATCGAACACATAAGATGTGATTTAATTGGAACAAATGTTCACAGCCATGAGTCAAGATAATGACATATTGAAATTTAAAGAGATTATTACTCATCAGTGGGGGAACTTGCAACCACAGTCCTGCAGTTGACAGACTGGATCCAGCTGCTGGAATGTAGAGTAGAGGAGGCAGAAGGCCGCAGCCGAAGGAATAATGTGAGAATTATCAGGCTTCCAGAGGGCGCAGAGGGCACGGACATGGTGTCCTTTTTGGAGGGGTGGCTGCGTTCTGATGTGGCCCCAGAGAAGCTCACCCCCTTCTTTGCATTGGAGCGAGCACACTGGGTGCCATCGAGACCCCTGGCACCGGGGAGGCCCCCACAGGTGGTGGTGGCTAAACTGCTGCACTATATGGACAGAGACATACTCCTGCGAAAGGCCAGGGAGTCCAGGCCCTTTAAAGTGGTGAACGGAGAGGTGACTTTATGCCCGGACTTCAAAGTAGAAGTGCAGAACAGACGGGACTCCTACATTGCGGTTAAAAGAGCACTTCGGGAAGAGGGTATCCAGTACTCACTTCTGTTTCTGGCCAGACTGAGAGTGATTTCTGAGGGCCAAACCACCTTTTTCCAATCCGGGACGAGGCTTAGGAATGGTTGGAGTCTAGGACAGCCGGAGAGGGCTCCCGAACCAAAACGGACCACATGAGTCGCCGGGGCCACAGAGGACAGTGCAGCAAGCATAGACTGAAAGCGGTGCCATCTGCGAGGAAGGCAGCTCTGGAGGCTGTGGCCGCCATGAGGGGCACAGGTTCTCTTGCAGGGGCAAGTGAGAGGGACTCAGACCTTGCCCCCACCTCGTCGGCGGCGGGCTTGTGCTGCTCTGGGGGGAGCCCCTGGGTGACTCCTCAGACTGCTGATCAACTGGGTTGAAATGGACTTGCGTGCTCTGGCCCGGAGGTGAGGATGTCATCTTTAGTGTGAGGCCCTGACGGCCAAGTACCCCCATCCATTGGTTTCTCGGCCACCAAGTTGTGTATGGCGAGAACACAGAAGGACTTGTTCTTTTGGTTGTGCTATTGCACCATAATTTGGGTGACCTACAGTTGGAGAGGAGCCATGGGGATGGGGAGTTGGGATTTGCAGTTCAATGTTTTTAGATATGCGCAAGGGGCTGAGATTTCTTTGTCAGACATGGTCATTGGTGCTTGGGGGGATGTGGGGTGGGAATGGGGGACCGGGCTGTGGGTAGGGCTGAATGCTCGTCCAGACACTGCTATGCTAGAATAGCTGATTACAATTTGTTGACTTGGAACATTCGAGGAATGGGGACGCTGACCAAAAGGCATAGAGTCCTGTCATACTTGAAAAGAAGGGGTGTGCATGTGGCTTTATTACAGGAGACCCACCTTACTTCTAAAGAAGCTGACAGGCTCAAGCGTAGATGGAGAGGTCAAGTGTTTGCCACCACGTATTCCGCGTTTGCACAGGTTGCACTGGTTTGGATCAGGGTGGGGGTCCCATTCGAGGTATCAAAGTCAGATCTGGACCAGGAGGGTAGGTTTGTGATAGTGGAAGGCAGGTTGCACAGGAGATTAGTGGTGTTGAGTAGTATATATGCTCCTAACCAGGACCAGATCCCTTTCATGCAGCATATCTCAAGCCGTCTTACCAGACAAAGGGGGGGAGAGCTGATGATTGGAGGGGACTTTAATGGCGTGCTAGACTCAGATTTGGACCTCTCCCTTCCCCCGCTGGCAGGTGCGTATCGCATAAAATAGCTAAAGGCCTGTGTGATTGGATGCAGTGTTGAGGCCTGGAAGATGTGTGGCGGAATCAGCTCCCAGGAGATATTACTACTATTCGGGTCTACACCAGGTGCATATCAGAATAGACAGGGTAGTATGCACTGGGAACATAGCTCATGAAATAGTACACTCTGAGTACTTAGGCTGTACCCTCTCTGACCACAACCCACTACTTACGTGGCGGCGCGCGGAGACCAGACCACCTATCCCAATGTGGAGACTAGGGACAGCTGCACTAGATGACCCGGCATACAGGGAAGCGCTTCGGTCTTATCTTACGGACCATATTAAAATCAACAAGGTGTCCACTACATCCAGATGGGTGGAATGGGAAACTCTTAAGGTCGCTACTAGGGGACATTGCATGGGGCAGACCGTGGGGTTAAAATGGACCCTGGAGCAAGAGCAAGAGCTCATCCAGCTAGAAAAGGTTGTTTATGATGAAGAGAGGGATGGGAGTTCAGACCCGACAGCATGGCACAGGCTAACCGTGGCGAAAAAATCTCATGCACTGACAGAGGAACAGCTACAATGTCACAGTTTACAGAGGTACTTGGCTTCCATACATGCAGAAGAGGGCAGGTCTGGAAGAATGTTGGCATGGTTAGTGAGACCCAAAGGGGAAGGCACACCCATAATGAGTGTGCGTGACATAAGGGGGGATCGTGTACATAGCCCAGGTAACATAAATAACGGCTTTATTACTTACTATACCTCCCTTTATAGACAGCCTGAAATGGCCTTACCGGAAACGTTGGGTAGCCGTTTGCATTCACTGCCGCTAAGAACACTGACATTAGAGGATAGGGACCCAGTGAGCGGGCCAGTAACATCAGAAGAAGTCAAGGACGCCATCTCACAATTGTCGGCAGGCAAGACGCCAGGCACAGATGGCCTCCCCATGGAGTTTTATAAGAAGTATACGAGCATTTTGGCTCCCATGTTGGTTGAATTATATGCGGAAGCACTCCAGAGAGGTGTTCTGCCTGAATCCATTAGGGAGGCATTGGTGGTCCCTCTGCCCAAATCGGAGTCCAGGGAGGCATCGGTAACAGACTTCCGGCCACTCTCAATGCTGAACTGCGACTTTAAAATACTGAGTAAAATTCTGGCCAATCGGCTACTTCAGCATATCTGTAGTTTAATACATGATGACCAAAACGGGTTCATACCGGCACGCAATACGTCCCTCAACCTAAGACGTTTGTTCTCGCTGCTGCACATGCCCGAGGAAGAGAGACTGTTGGGGGCAGTGTTCTCATCAGTAGATTTTGAGAAGGCATTCGACTTGGTACGGTGGGATTACCTGAGAGCTGTGATGCTTCTGATGGGTCTAGGTGAGGGCTGGGTCGACCTACTGTACTGTAGACCGGTGGTGAGGGTGAAGACGGGCTGGATGGTGTCAGCAGCTTATCCCATATTTAGAGGTACTAGGCAGGGGTGCCCTCTGTCCCCACTGCTGTTTGCCCTTGCCATAGAACCATTGGTGGCATGGTTTCACATGGAAGGAGTGAGTAGGGGAGTGAAGTGGGGACTAACGGAACATACCATTTCCCTCTATGCGGATGATATACTCATATATCTGCGGGAAGGGGTGACTGGACTGCCTTGGGTGTTTGCGCTTCTAGAGGAATTTGGAGGCCAATCTGGCCTTAAGTTGAACAGAAGTAAGACATATGTCTTCCAGTGGATGGCGGGAGCGCCTCAGCCCCTCGCTTGCCCGGCAGACATTGGGTGGGCCCCACGTACTTTTAAGTACCTGGGCATTCAGGTGTTCTACGACTTGAGGGACCTTCGGGAGGGTAACCTCCGTAAGACGCTCTGCTCATTGAGGGCGTCAGTGGGATTTTGGCGCTCCCTTAAACTTTCCACGATGGCCAGGATATCCCTGGCTAAAATGGTTATGCTGTCCAGCCTCCTGTACTATTGCACCAATCTTCCAGTAATTATTCCATTGAGCTGGTTTAAAGAACTGAAGACGCTGCTTCGGGACCTCATTTGGGATGGAGGACATAGGCGAACTGAGCTGCCGCCCTGATTTAGAACTCTATTATTTGTCGTGCCAATTGCAATGGCTCGCTAGATGGTGCGCTGGGAGAGTAGATTGGGCAGAGTCACTGCTAGTGGCGAGATGGGTTGCGACTTAATAATAGCATGAATGCTAAGTCATCGGACAGTGCTTCCGGAGAAAAATGTCTTGTTCGCGGTGGCTTTCTCCTGCTGGAAGAAATGTTTGTGTTGTACAGGAACAACGGTGACATACTCCGCGGCGATACCACTGGCGGCGATGCCCTGCGGAACCGCAGATTGGCCAGTGCTGAGATCTCAAATTGGTGTCAGGCTGGGGTAGAATTCCTGGGTGACTTCTTCCGCGATGGGGTGATGCGAACCTTCGTAAATATGACCGAGGAGAGGGGCGTTCCAAGAGGGCAATTTCTACAATACCAAACCCTGACCTATTATATACGTGAACTCTGGGGTACAGTAAATGCAGAGCCGGAAGCCTCACCTCTTACTAACAATGGGCAGAGAGGCTCACCTTATAACTAAGCTTTACAAAGTCCAGCTCAAGGGTGCATTGGAATCTCTCCAGACTCTTAGGGTGAAGTGGGAAGGAACGCTGGGCAGAGACCTGACAGACATGGAGGGTTCTAGCATTCCCGCGACGAGTTTCACAGAACACCAGACTCAGATATATACAGTACAATTACGTTCATTGAACGTATCTCACCCCACATAGGATACAGGTAATATATGGGGGCGACACTAGGGCCTGTCCCAAATGTGGTGCATTGGATTCTGACTTGGACCACATGGTATGGCACTGCCCTGAGATCCGGAGGTGTTGGCAGGAGGTACTGGATGACTTGGGAGGCACGCTGGATGTAGGTATGGAACTAGACCCCTCTTTTTGTTTACTTGGTCTGAGCTCGAGCCCAGCCTCCAAGAAGGTTGGCAGTAGATTCCTGGACCTGGCAGTAGCGCTCTTTAAACGCCGCATTGCCATGCATTGGAAGTCACCTGGAAGCCCTTAGATAAGGGACTGGAGACACGACGTGACGGCATGGGCGGGGGCTGAGTTACAGGCGCTGAGGCAAGAGGAAGAACGTGGGATTCGCCAGCGCTCTAATGCTCCACTTTGGATGGAGATACTGTACACATGGGAAGAGCAGATACGAGACCAAGGGACTAGCTTGAAGAATCAGGTGGGGAGTGAGAACATAGCGAGCATGGTCTCTGGTACAGGGGACAGAAGCACACCACAGCGACAGGCTGAGGGGACTGGGGATGAACCCCTGAATAGAGAATGAAGGAGAGCATGGCTCTGGGGAGTTGAGGCACTATGAACCCGGAGCGCAATAAGCTGAGCCATCGGATAAGGAAGCATGATGGGTGATTGGCAGGGAGGCAGTGAGGTGGGACAGCAACGAGATAAGGCATGTAGCGCACCCACCTGGACAGTGCCCCTCCCATGCCCTGAGCCCCACACCAGAGTTAGCTTGCCCAACTAGCGCATTGTTCAATGTTATAGGCATATTAGAGTAACGGACATACTAATATAGTGGTTACAGCATGCAGGATGCTAGGGATTGGGTCTCGCAGGTGTCAAAGACATAGGGCACGCGAACAAATTTTGGAGGTATGGAGCTAGCACCAACATTAAGTTCCATTTAAGCTTTGAATATGCAGGTACCCCTTCGAGTGCAGAAGTCTCATCCTGGCAGTGCTCTGCGACCAAGAATGTTAATCCTGTGATGATGATATGTATGTAAGATCAACTAATAAAATGTCAATAAATAAAGTTTAAAAAAAAAAGAGATTATTACTCATCAGTCATGGACCCAACATACTCAATGTCTTACCAGTGACAATGAGTATCAGAAATACAAGAATGTCAAAGATGAACTGTTAGAGACACAAGAAGAAATTATCTTGGGGAGTTCAAGAATTATTATTCCAGAGAGTCCATGACAGCAAGTGATTGAAGTTGCTCATGAAGGACATCATGGCACTATACAAGCTCTCCACGATCGAGTCTGGTTTCCTCATCTCGATGATCAAGTTGAAAAATAATGAAATACAAGTTAGTTATGCAACTGCCTCTTTTCGAAAATGACTCCACGCCCCTTGAACATGTCAGAGATGCCTAAGCATGCCTGGGAAAGGATTGCTGTTAACTTTTTTGGTCCACTTGACATTGGACATCACCTGATGGTGAATATGGATGAATACTCTCGCTTCCCATTAGGTGACGATCTCCCGTCCTTCACTCGGGACAGAGCCATTGAGAGCTTAAGTGCCATTTTTGGAACATGGGGCATTCCTAAAATTTTAAAAACTGACAGTGGCCCACGTTTTAATTGTAGGGAATTAAGAGACTACCTCAATCTACTTAATGTGAAGCATCAGAAAAACACACCTCTTTGGCCAAAGGCTAACAGCCTTGTTGAACATTTCATGAGTACATTAAAAAAAGCTGTTCAACTTGCTGTATTAGATAAGCTCAACCTCAAAACTGTCTTGAAGTCTTCTCTACAAGCTGACCGTTCGACTCCTCAGTCACCCACAAATAAATGCTCTGCAACACTGATGTTTGGGGGAGCCATAATGACCAAGTTACCTCAGTGGACCAACATCAGATCCAAAACTGATACAGAAACACGAACAACGAATTTGAGTCATAAGCAGAATATGAAGGCAAAAGGCGACATGCAGAGAACAAGAGAACATTGTTATCAATTTAGTATTGTTTCATATGGAAAGAACATTGTTTTTAAACGAGGAGAGGGAGGGCTTGTTTATCAGCTACAGCGACGTAAATCTTATGCTCCTTTGGATGCCGAGCCATTTCAAGTTGTAACCAGGAAAGGGCACATGGTGACAGCTCCGTTTCCAAGAAAATCAATCATGTGAGATTCATAGCACCTCAAACAGGTGGCTCATCTCTTGTTGGATGTTAATGTCAGTGTAGAAACTGGATCAGAGAGAACCTTTGGAGAATTCCAGACTGTCATTACTCCTACAACACCAAAGCAGATCATAGACTCTCTGATTATTTATTCCTAGTTTCCAAAGACGCGATCTCGACAATTCATAAAAGCACCAAGAAGACTCAATGTGTATATGTTGTAATAAAAATATAATTTTTTATTTAACAGAGGGGGAAATGTTGTGTCTTGTGAGTATGTATTATGAAACCTTTTTGGACCTGAGGGACTCCGTAGCATGATGATGTAGGTGTTAGAACGTGATGAAGTTAATGCAGGTTTAGAATGTTGAGTTTGCGGTAACATGCTGAAGAATAAAGACGTAATACACAGCTTCGTGTTTGGTGTATTCATTGGTGGGCACCCAGGTTGGGGAGGACTCTACACTATCCATGGTCCATTGAGGTCAGCCTTAACTTGCGTCTAGGTCCTGGTCAATTATCCAAATAGTTAACTTCATTTTAATGTTATTTTTATTTTTCTTTAAATATTTAAGTGATGATTAATTTTGTAAATTGTTTACTGCTTTAATTGTTATTTTATTTATTTAGTTTAATTTGTTCACTTTTACATTTATGTTATAATTTTATATTTTTAGTAGCAAGTTGTTGAGTTTGTAAGGGAACAGGGTTCGGAAGTTAGCTAAATTATAATTATTTTAATTTATAATATATTTAACTTTAATGTTAATTAAGGGCCTCATTTATTTGAATTGATTACTTATTTCATTGACATGTTATTCATTTAATTTTAATTTGTAAATTATAAGGTAAATTTAAATTTTTATACTTTTGTTAGTAATTTGTATTTTCAGAGTGGGTTGTTGGGTTTTTGGGGAATAGGTTGGTAATTGTGAATTTGAAATATTGTTATTGCAAAATAAGTATGAATATTTTAAATATTAAAATAATTTATTCTATGTGTTTCTTTATTGATACATGGTTTTGATATTAATATTTGTAAAATATATTCTTTATTGGTTGCTTAATTCTATTTAAAAGGCACATTCACATATGATGAGTACATGGCAAATATGGTCCTACATTGTAAAGGAACAATTCTACTAAACATAACAATAACCAAGACATTAGTAAATATCACTAGAAATCTATCCATATTAAGTTTAAAACCCATTGTAAATATTTTATATTATTGACCATTTCCTGAATATTGATTTTATAATACCAGTGGTCCTTAATATTGACAGCATAATATCATGGATTTCAGAATATCAAGGTTAGGAATGACAAGTCAACTGTATGTTTTTTTTTTTAACTTAAATGTTGAAGTTATAAATATTAATAGAAAGTTGTGGTATATCATTATTTTTCACATATTTCATCAATATAAATTTTATACTGTTTTCTGGTTGCTGGGTTTTGTAGCGGGTGTTGGGTGAGTATTGTTTCACTCATACAATTTGCCATTTTTAATTAAATGATGTAATTCTTTTTATTTAACATATTTTTGGGTTGCTAGGTTGTACAGGGCTACTGGTTGCTTAGTGTTTTAAAGAATATCTTTTTAAAAATGTGTTTAGATGTTTAATTTTATATTTTAAATAATGCTTCTTATTTATTAATATATTGCTTCAAATCGCTGGGTTTCTATGGGGTTTTGGGTGGGGAGCATTTTAAAAATATAATTCTTTTTCAATTTGTTTTTACATACCTGGAATTGTTATTACATTTAAAATATTTTGCTATGAACAGCTTCATTGTCATGTTCATGCTTTCATGTTAGGTTTTATAGTTTAGGTTCTTGTGTTATGTGAAGGTTTTCAGCAGGCAGTATTTTAAAAATATTTTTTTTAATTTAAGTTTTAGATGTTGGAAATTTTGATGTAATTTTAAATGTTTTATAATCATATTTATAGTGGGCATTTTAATGCTTTCATTTGGTTAGTTATGAGTTTTAGTATTTTTGTAATGATATAGGAAACATTTGAATTTTAAAAAATTCAAACATTCATTTTTGATAAAATGTATGGTAACGTCTATTATTTTATCAATATTTTGTTTCTCGCTAATTTAAGTTTCAACATTTCTGTGTCTTTTAGAGTGTTGCTAGGAGGTTGATATTTTGCACTTCAATATAGTGTTATTAGCACTATCTAGAACCACAATGTTAATGTTGTTGATATTTTTGTAGCTAGATAGTGTTGTGGTTAATATTCAGTAGCACAACTTTTATTAGATGTAAAAATAAATTCTAGGAGAATTACCAATGAGTATAATTTGTGAATAACAGCTTAATTTGGTTTAGTATGGCATTAAGGCCCTCATTACAACCCTGGCGGTAAATCCCATTTTCTGCCGTGCAGAAGACCGCCAACATACCGTTGCAGCAGTGGAATTCCGCTACAGGTATTACGACCCACAGCTAGGAATTTGCCACAATACAGACACCCACCCACAGGTCCGCCACACCAAAGGTCAGTGATAAAATGGTGATACCAAAACCTACACCGTCACGCCAACAGGAATACGCCCACAGTATCACGACCCACGAATCAACGCGGCGGTCTTTCAACCGTGGTAAACCATTGGCGGTACACACCGCCGTGCTCAAAATACACACACACTAATAAAACACAACCACATTGGACAATTCAAAATACACACACCTGATACACATACACACACCACACCCACACACCCAATCCAATATAAAGCACACACCCACATCACCCACAGACCCTTAAAATCAAAAATTTGAAAGAAGGCCAGAGAGAGAGACTACCTAACACAACACCAGCATCCACAGACACACAACACCATCACTCATACAACATCCACGCACCTCAAACAACACACACCTACACATCCCCTCACACATCAAAACAGACAGCACCTCACACATCACCCACACCACATCATGGCAACTGAAAGACTCCCCAGGTTCTCTGAGGAGGAGCTCAGGGTCATGGTGGAGGAAATCGTCCGGGTAGAGCCACAGCTATTCGGATCACAGGTGCATCAGACATCCATTGCAAGGAAGATGGAGCTATGGCGCAGAATTGTCGATAGGGCTAACACAGTGGGACAGCACCCAAGAACACGGGATGACATCAGGAAGAGGTGGAATGACCTATGGGGGAAGGTACGTTCCGTGGTATCCAGACACCAGATTGCTGTACAGAGGACTGGCGGTGGACCCCCACTTCTTCTCCCACAACTACCAACATGGGAGGAGCAAGTCTTGGCGATTATGCATCCTGAGGGCCTCGCAGGAGTAGCAGGAGGACTGGCCTCTGGTAAGGCAAATCTTTACTACTTTATCCCTCCCACCCCACCTGCATGCCATCACATACTCCCACCCTCACCCTCACACCCATCACCCCAACAACCCACAGATACCCCACTAACACAACCCACACATCCCAAAACCAAGCCCTGCTTGTAACACCAATGCATGGCCGCCCGTCACCAAAGCATGTCCAGTAGAGAGACTCACTCATGCCCCAAAATCACCAATCACACAAGGGCCAAGCCAATAATGCAAGCACAGGAGTAGAGGGTAACTCACCCATTCCACAAGATGGCACACACAGATACAATAACTATGCATTTACAACCCAACAGGACCCCTACCCAACATCACCGGACAGGATGTGACAGACATATCCAGTCCCCCCCACAGAAGAGGCCCACAGTGACGACAGCAGCTCTGCATGCCTGGATCAAGATGACCAGCCCGGCCCATCAGGGACCTCGGGACAGTCGGTTCCCCTGACACAGTCACAAACCACCACTGAACCTCCCCCTCAGGAAACACCACCACAGTACCCACCCAGCGGGCCCATCCCTCTGTCCCCAGGACACGTCAATCAGCAGTGTGTCCACCACTACAGGGAACCCAGGCAACCCCACTAACACAGGACGATCAGGGACCTGGGGTCAGTGGCAGTGGGCACACGGTTAAGAGAACAGAGGCACAGGATAACAGGGAAGCTGGGAGGACTGCTGTGCGACAGGGGGAGGACAGGCCCAGGGAAACGACACTCCACGAGGCACTCTCCAACATCATGGGAGCTTACCACCATTCCCAGGAGACCATGGGCACGGTACTGGCCAAGTTTCAGGAGACCCAGCGGCTGCAGGAGGAACACTACCTGGGGATCAGGGAGGACTTGAAGCCCATCAACACCACCCTAGTCACCATTGCAGGGGTGCTGGCAGACCTTCTCAACACCAGGAGGGACACAGTGGCACACCAATGGGCCTCTGACACTAGCCTGGACGATGAACAGCCCTCCACCTCCGCCGGCGCTAGTGGACAGGAGGCACCACCACAGGAACAACATGCCACCAGCACCCCACCCCCTGCATATGGAAAACCGCCCTGCAAACGGTCCCTGAGATCCAGGAACAAGACAGAGAACATTGCCAAGACCCCCGCCAGGAAATGAGACCCCCCTGAATGTCACTCTTCGGTCCCACTTTGACACCCTGTCCACATTAAATTTCCATTGCTCCTCTTCCTATGCCCCATTGGACAATGCACCTTTGAAACAAATAGACTGGACTCTGCCATGGACATTCCTCCACTATCACCCCAGCCCATTTTACAACCCCCTCCACTTATTTGCACAGAAATAAACACACTTTAATCACAAAACAATCTGGAGTCAGTCTGTGCTTTCACAAATGTGTAATTGCAAAATCTCTGGAATATAGCAATGTCATTGTACTTGTTCACATACCAATGTACCACAGCTGTAGGCCAGCAGTAAACATAGCAGAGGGCACAAAGTGGGACCCAGATCTGTGAAATGGAAAGCCAAAGTCACAAGTCAGGGTCCATACACTGAGTGAAAATGACAGACTTATGCTAGCTCCAACAATAGTATGAGATGTGGGAAGCAGTTACATCTTCTTACCTGTGTCTCACTGGAAGTATTGCATGATGATGTTGTTTCGGTTGTCGACATCTTCTTCTTCTGCCTCCTCTTCTTCACTGTCCACAGGCTCCACAGCTGCCACAAGACCACCATCTGGCCCATCCTCCTGCAGAAAAGGTACCTGGCGTCGCAAAGCCAGGTTGTGCAACATAAAGCAGGCCACGATTATCTGGCACACCTTCTTCGGTGAGTAGTATTGAGAGCCACCTGTCAGATGGAGGCACCGGAATCTGGCCTTCAGGAGCCCGAAGGTGCGTTCTATAATCCTCCTAGTTCGCCCATGTGCCTCATTGTAGCATTTCTCTGCCCTTGTCCTGGGATTCCTCACTGGGGTCAGTAGCCATGACAGGTTGGGGTAACCAGAGTCACCTGCAAATGTTGAGGGACAACTGTTAGACACACACTAACCCTTAGGGACAACCCCATACCCAGACACCTATGTCAGCTGTGTTGGGAACTTGGCCTCACCTATTAGCCACACACAGTGCCTCAGGAGTTGCCCCATCACATAAGGGATGCTGCTATTCCTCAAAATGTAAGCGTCATGCACTGAGCCAGGATACTTGGCATTCACATGGGAGATGCACTGATCTGCCAAACACACCATCTGCACATTCATCGCATGGTAGCTTTTCCAGTTTCTGTACACCTGTTCATTCCTGCAGGGGGATACGAATGCCACATGTGTACCATCAATGGCACCAATGATGTTGGGGATGTGTCCCAGGGCATAGAAGTCACCTTTCACTGTGGACAAATCCTCCACCTGAGGGAAAATGATGTAGCTGCGCATTTGTTTCAGCAGGACAGATAACACTCTGGACAACACGTTAGAGAACATTCCCTGGGACAGCCCTGATGCCATGGCCACTGTTGTTTGAAATCACCCAATGGCCAGCAAATGGAGTACAGACAGAACCTGCACTAAAGGGGGGATTCCTGTGGGATGGTGGATAGCTGAAATCAGGTCTGGCTCCAACTGGGCACACAGTTCCAGGATTGTTGCACTATCAAGTCTGTATGTGATTATGATGTGTCTCTCTTCCATTGTCGACAGGTCCACCAGGGGTCTGTGCACGGAGGATGCAGCCATCTCATCACCTGCCCCAGCAGACGTGCCCTATGGAGGAGAACAGCGAGCAGAGGGTCATCCACCACTGAGGTGCCACTATGTGTTATTTGCTGAAATGTTGGTAATTCGCAATGTGCCGGTATCTGTCTGTATTCCCTGCCTAGATAGGTGTGACGCAGTTTTTATCCATCTCATGTGGTCCCCTGAAATGGCAGCTGCCTGACCTGTAAGGTGGGACAAGGGGAAATGAGGTAACTGCACTGGTGTTGTACACCGTCGCAGTGGGCAGTAGAAGGCCGCAGAGCAATTCAGCATTGGTTAACATTGGGCCCTATGGGTCCCAGGAGCCAATGACGATGTACGCCAGACGTGACGGTACGCACCGCTGCAGACGTGACCGCCATTTTCTATCTGTTCACTCACTTGATACCTGACCTTCAACAGGAGAAGACCTACACTGCAAGTGCTGCTGTGACCTGTGTCTGGAAGCGATGATGGCTACAGTGTCTGGGGAAAGGGCCCCTGCCTTCACTTCGGAGGAGTGGGAGAAACTAGTGGATGGGGTCCTCCCGCAGTACACGCAACTGTACGGTCCTCCAGACAAACAGGTGAGTACACTGTGAGCATGCTGCGTGGGCAATTCCTGTTTTGAGTGGTGTGGATGGAAGATACATGGGGGGGCTGAGGCCTGCATGTGCGGATGGAGAGTGTATGTGCATCAGGGCATGGGTGGGAACTAGTGGGCAATGAGTATGATGGTCCGGACGGGTGAGTAATTTCCTTTCCTCTAGGTCAGCGCCCACCAGAAGAAGGGTGTTTGGCGTGCCATCGCCAAGGACGTCCGGACCCTGGGGGTCTACCACAGACGGAGCACCCACTGCCGTAAAAGATGGGAGGACCTGCACTGCTGAAGCATGAAGTCGGCAGAGGCCCAGCAGGGGTTGGCCTCCCAACGTGGAAGGGTTGCCCGTCGGACCATGACCCCCCTGATGTACCGGATCCTGTTGGAGGCCTATCCGGAGTTGGATGGGCGCTTGAGGGCATCACACAGGCCACAAGGGGGTGAGTACACTCTCATTCAGCTGACTCTGCGCGCATTCCGGGGTGTCTGAGTGGGGGAGGTGGGCAGTGGGTTCCCCTAGGCCAGCGTGAACTTGGTAGGCAAGGTCCCTTGTTAGGCAGGCTCTGTGGCACCCCAACCCCACTAGTGGTAATAGTCATCTACACCTAGTCAGGCTCCTGTGACTCCCAGGTGTGCAGCAATAGGGCTTAGGCCTCGTACCCCATGGGCATGTGTATTTGCTAGGAACTGTTAGTGCATGGAGTAGTGCAGAGGGCTGCTCCCTGTGTGTTGTGTCCACCAACAGTAGTGGTGTTGCATGCACTGAACATGTTTTTCTTCTGTCTTTCCCCCCCTTTTTGTTTTGTCTCCCTGTTCTGGTGTGCAATAGCATCATCTGGCGGAGGAGCAGTGGCACCGGAGCAGGAGGAATCTGCAAACTCACTAGGCCCTGGAGGGTGAAGCAACGGAGTCTGAAGCCACCAGTGGGATGGAGGGCGAGGGGAGATCCACGACGGGCACAGGAGCATACACCAGTGACAGCGACTCCTCCTCTGATGTGAGCTCCCTTGCAGTGAGGGGCACCTCTGTGCCCATCGCATCAACAGGTACAGCCGCCACCCCCCCTACCAGCACCGCCCTCCCAGCAGCCCCTCAGCATGTATCCCGTGCCCGCTCACCCAAGAGGGTGGGCATCTCCTTCGCCCCAGGCACCTCAGGCCCTGCCTCAGTCAGCCCTGCTGCCCTCAGTGAGGAGGCTATTGACCTCCTGAGATCCCTCACTGTTGGGCAATCTACCATTTTGAATGCCATCCAGGGTGTTGAGAGGCATTTGCAACAAACAAATGCATACCTGGAGGGCATTCATTCTGGGCAGGCGGCCCAACAGAGAGCATTTCAGGCTCTGGCCTCAGCACTCATGGCAGCCATTGTCCCTGTCTCCAGCCTCCCCTCTCCAACTTCCACCACCCCGACCCAATCCCCTGTACCTCAGCCTATCCCAAGCACACCATCAGACCTGCATGCACACTCATCAACACACAAGAGTGGACATGGCAAACATGAGCACCACACATCCCACAAGCACTCACACAAGCACCATAGCCATGCAGACACAGCAACATCCACTGCCCCCACTGTGTCCCCCTCCTCCACGTCCTCCTCCTCCCTCCCTGTCTCGTCTCCTTTCACACCTGCATGCACTATATCCTCAGCCACTACCTCCATCACCAGCACGCCCATCACCGCACACCGCTCATGTGCAATCACCACCCCCACTACCATGCACACATCCCCAGTGTCCTCTCCCAGTGTGTCTGTGAGCCCTCCTGCCAAAGTACACAAACGCATACACACACCCACCCAACAGCTATCCACCTCACAACAGCCTCCGGCCCATGCACCTTCACCAAAATTCAGCAAACGCACACCTCCTACAACCACTACCTCTTCCTCCACTCCCAAACCCCCTCCATCTTCCCGTCTCAGTGTGTCGAAAAAACTTTTCCTGGCAAACTTGGACCTCTTGCCTTCACCTCACCCCGTCCTTCCCCTAGGGCCAGGCTTTCCACGTTCCCAGTCCAGCACCTCAGCCACCAAATCCCCAGGCACAGTGGTGCCAGCAACTGCGGGGTCATCAAGTGCGGCACCCATCAGGGCTGCCAGTGTGCCACGTGGCGAGGGCAAGGACATTCCGCCACCTGCCAAGGTGAAGAAGGTGGCCACATCCCAGAGGGAGAAGCTGCACCTACCAGCCACCAAGGGCTCCGCCAAAACAAAAGGGGACAGTGGAAAGACACCTGCGGCACCATCAAAGGTGGGGAAGGGACAAAAGCAGAAGAGCAGGTCAGGACAGGGCACGGTGGCACCAACTGAGGGACTAGTGTGACCCCTTCTGTCCACGACTACACCAACCTGTATGGCGGTGAACACCGCAACCTGCCCCGCCACCAGCACCGCCACCAGCACCACCACCATCACCGCCACCTGCACAGCCACCTGCACCGCCACCGGCATGTCTGCAGCCTCAGCAACAGTCCCCAGGATCTTCCCCAGTGGGCAGCCATCCGAGGCTGCAGGAGATGTCCTGCTGTGTCCCTCAGCAGTTGCTGACCCATGCACCACCACCAGCACTGCCGCCACAGACACCACCGCAAGCACCGCCACAAGCCCCGCGACGTGCTCGGACAGTGGCACCACCGCTGACATGGCTACCATCCCCAGTGGTCAGTAGTCCGAGGCTGGAGGAGACTTCCTGGACCTTGCCCAGCTTCCATGAGCCATGACTTCCATCACTGTTTGCACCTGCAGGTGGAAGGCGAAGCCACAGCAGTGTGGGGTATGTCTCTGCCTCCATGGCGCATCATGCTACCTGTTCCTAGGCAATCTTGTGGCACACACACCCAGGTGAGGGAATGGGACAGACCACAATGCATGTGGAGCACTCTGGGCACCATGCCCCCTGCAGAACCAGTGGAGAAAAGCATCCACTACCTCAGTCCTTGGCAGGATGAAGCACTCTGGGCACCATGCCCCCTCCAGAACCAGTGGAGAAGCGCATCCACTACCTCAGTCCATGGCAGGATGAAGCACTCTGGGCACCAGGCTCCCTCCAGAACCAGTGGAGAATCGCATCCACTACCTCAGTCCTTGGCAGGATGAAGCACTCTGGGCACCAGGCCCCCTCCAGAACCAGTGGAGAATCACATCCACTACCTCAGTCCTTGGCAGGATGAAGCACTTTGGGCACCAGGCCCCCTCCAGAACCAGTGGAGAATGACATCCACTACCTCAGTCCTTGGCAGGATGAAGCACTCTGGGCACCAGGCCCCCTCCAGAACCAGTGGAGAAAAGCATCCACTACCTCAGTCCTTGGCAGGATGAAGCACTCTGGGCACCATGCCCCCTCCAGAACCAGTGGAGAAGCGCATCCACTACCTCAGTCCATGGCAGGATGAAGCACTCTGGGCACCAGGCCCCCTCAAGAACCAGTGGAGACTGTTATCCACTTGAGAGACTGTGGCTTTGCACTCCCCAGGATAAAGCAGTAGGCAAACCACCCACTGGAAAGACTTGAGAGACTGTGGCTTTGCACTCCCCAGGATAAAGCAGTGGGCAAACCACCCACTGTAAAGACTTGCGAGACTGTGGCTTTGCAGTCCCCAGGATGAAGCAGTGGGCAAACCACCCACTGTAAAGACTTGAGAGACTGTGGCTTTGCACTCCCCAGGATAAAGCAGTGGGCAAACCACCCACTGTAAAGACTTGAGATACTGTGGCTTTGCACTCCCCAGGATAAAGCAGTGGGCAAACCACCCACTGTAAATACTTGAGAGACTGTGGCTTTGCACTCCCCAGGATACAGCAATGGGCATGGAGCCCCCTCGTGCAGCAGTGGCGTTGTGCGTTCATCCGGCTGAGGTGCCCCCCCTTCCCTTCCCCCTGAGGTGCCTGTTTATTTTTGATCTGATGCCCCTGCAGTGCTCTCTCCGTTTCGAGTCAGGTATCTTGTGTGGGCTTCGCCCATGCATTTTGGGACCACTGGTCCACGAACAATGATTGGTACACTATCTGGACTTGGGTAGTTGGCATACATATTTGTATATACTGAATTTCGAACTTTCACTATCAGATTTTTCATGATTACAATCGTTACAATCATTTAATGTTGTCCTTGCGTTCTTCCAGGGGGTGGGGCATGTTACATATATAATGTTGTTGCATGTATTTGTGTGTAGGTTGTGGGTGAGGGTGGGGGTGGGGGTATTGCGTGTTGCGTGTGTGTGCCACTCTCTTATCCCTTCCCTCCTCCCCTGTGTTGTAGGTGCAGTACTCACCGTGGTCGTCGACGGCGTATGTCCGGCACCTGATAGAGCAGGAGGAATACCAGCATGGGCAGTACGTGTAGTTCGGGCTCCATGGCGTCCTGGTTCCTCGTTGGGTGTTGAGAGGTGAGTGGTTTACCTTCTGTGTACTGTTTCCGCCGTGCTTTTGATAGCATTGGTTCCGCTCCGGAAAAGGTGGCGGATAGGCCTGTTGTGATACAGTGGGCGGTACTTTGTCCTCCGCATGTCTGTTGGTGGTTACCGCTGTGGTGTTTGTTTCTACCGCCGTGGCGGTCGGAGTGTTAATGTGGCTGTCTATGTTGGCGGTTTCTGCCATGGTCGTGATTCAATTTTTTTTCCGCTGGCCTGTTGGCGGTATTACCGTCGCTTTAACACCGACCACCAGGGTTGTAATGAGGTCTTAAATGTCTATAGCAGTTATTTTATGTTGGTCAGTACGTGCGTTGAAGTGAAGCTCTTTTTGCTTTAAACTCTATTTTGAAATGATTTTCATCAGCTGGTGCACTTTTTTGGATTTTTGTCTTTGAAATTTTCAGCTAAAACAAAAATATTTTCTTTATATGTAGGAGCATTTGAACCTGGGTGGAGACAACACCTTTGCCCATGCCTTCTCACAGCCACCAGTGCACCAGCTTCCCATTGGTCCAGGATGACAAGAGCCATTTTCCACTACCTGTGGCTGTTGGAATCCTGGGCGAATCTCCTAGCATACTGTGCATGTGTGACAGGCCATTGACTGAATCCCCAGAGATTTTCGGAACCCTGAGAAGGGAGGGATGGGGCTACTGGCTGCTAGGAGCTGGTGAGACCGACCAGTACCCTAACACTATCCTTCTGCATTTGCAGGTTATGTTACAATTGTTGACAAATGCTGCCACATAATGCTGATATACTATAGTATACAAAAAGTGATGTATGGAATGCATGAATTAATCTCAGCCTCTGGTAATTTCTTGGAGCTGCATCCCAGTCAATGATTATTTTGCATACCATACGACCTCAGTTTGGACCCAGCTACATGCAAATCAGTCTTAACCCTGCTCTTATGGGAACAACCCAACCCAAACTGCCAAGCCAGGTCCTCCCTGAACAGGCACACAAGCAACCCAGGACCAGCTTCACCTTTGTTATGGGCTCATCAGACAGGAACACCTTGGTTCCAGTGATATAAGGGCTGATTAGGAGTTTGGCGGATGGAAACACCTATCTGCCAGACTCCCTACGGGGTGGTCGCCACCATTCTGGCAACCTTCCTGTCGACCCCATTACGACTTTCGCACTGAGTTGACCGGGGGAAACCAAGGTTTCCGCCGGTCAGCCCAGTGGGAATGGTGCGGCAGCATTGTCCCCGGTTCATAGTAGAGCCGGTGGCAATGCTGCCGCACGGAGGGGACAGCAGCTCCCTCAAAATGTGCACTGTAGACAGTGCACATTTTGAGGGTGCTGGGCAGGAGGACCCCTGCATTGCCCATACCAGGCATGGGCAGAGCAGGCCCCCCGTGGACACCTGTACTTGTTCTCTACTAGTCTTTTCATGGCAGTTGAACCACCCTGAAAAGGCTGGCAGAGACCAAGGTTGTAATCAGCAGGGTGGCGTTGAGTTCAGGGCTGCCATGGCTGTTTACATCCTGCACCGCCATAGGCCCATCGGAATTTGAGATCCTGGTGGTGATGGCAGTAGGTTGGTGGATCTTCCCACCAACTTTGTAATGTGGAGGTTGAACTACCACAGCTGCAGCGGCCCGACAGCCACAGCGAAGCTGGCGGTCTTTGCACTGCCAGCCTCTTAATCTGGCTCATAGTGTGCAGAGGACCCACATCTAGACATAACTGCCCCACTCAGGGTGACATACTAAAGTATATTAAAAAAGTGATGGATGGAATGTTTGAATTAATCTCAGCCACTGGTAATTACTCAGGGTACATCTCAATCCATTGTTTATTGCACACCATGTCACCTCAAGTTGGACCCAGCTATAAGCAAATTAGTCTTGACGCTGCTTCAATAGGAACAGTGCAGCCCGAACTGTCTGTAACACAAGCAAGGTGTATGATCCCACAGGAAGAAGGGTGCACTTTAGTACTATGTGGCTCCTTCCTTAAACTATCTAGATCTTGCTTGTGTGAAGCATAACAGGGTGCTGTACTTCTACACTTCAAATGAGAGTCAAAGGACCATGAGAATAGTCATGGATGCATCTTCTGGCACCCAGTCCACTTAAGTTGTTAATGAGTCTGTCCTCATACCCTACAGAGTGAACACCAGTGACTATGTGTAATGGCACATCAGGATTCCCCCAAATGTGTGCAGAAGGTATAAAGCAAATGTGAGTTGCAGTGAGGCATTCTGTTTGCCAAACAGAGCCACTCTTCAGCTCATCTGCCTTTGAACATAGTTGCTTCTTGGCCAGGCCTTCGCTGGTGGCTACTGATGGTACAGAGAGCTGAGTGGATCTCTATGTCTGAGTGTCTGACATCTTGGGCTGGCAGCTGGGAGCTTCAGTGCAGGTCGAAGCAGTAGTGAAGAAGACTAAACAATGTGTTGTAGCCTTGAGGAAACATGCACCATGCAGCTCGCCATTCAGGAAGGACGAGAGCAGGGCCCTGCTAAGCCTGTGGCAATGGAGGTCTTCCTTAATTTGCAGTGAAACCCCCACTTTTATTCATAGTTCTTAACAGGCTGGAATCAGCCTACTACCAATCAGTGCCAGTTCATCTGTACAGTTCAATCTTATTGGTCGAAACCAATTGAGACAGAGGTAGACTTTCCTCTTCAGAAGGCATTGTGTAAGGGCAGCCCTTGCTCTGCTCCCAGAATGCAGTATGGGATGTGATTACTGCCTGTTTGACATCAGACAAGTACAATTTCCACAGACCTATTCAATTCAATGCAATTTTATTTATTTATGTTTAGGAACTCTAAACGAGGCCCACATAATAAAACAAAGATAAAACGTACATACATGAACAAAAGGCATACCTAAAAAATCATGTGGCAGAAAACTCTCCCAACAACCCCTCTGTACCAGAAGGTGCAATATACTACAATCCATCTAAGCAAGATCCATCCAAAGAAGACATGCAGAATAAAATACATATGCCATCCCATAATACACAACTATCCAAGACGCATATAATTAAAAAGTATCTAAAATATACACAGAACATTGAACAACTGCCCGAGGTATACAAATATAATAAAAGTGCAGTTTGGTCCATTAATCTCACACAATTGAGGCTACCTTGAACCTCAGATCGTAATACCTTGCTCCCATATCTTTCTTCGTCCACCCATAAAGTGCCATTATGCATATCCTTAAAGTAAATGTAAAAAACATTTTAAAAAGTTAAAAACTCTATGACAAAAAAGTTCATTTGGGGGGACATACAAGGCTTGGAAAAACACAGGTACTGACATCAGAGAGAGCTGGAGACAGATGGGTTTTAGCCATTTACCCTGATAGGGGGCAATGGAAGGACCGCCAAATAGAACATGATTTAAGTCTTGAATTTCGGCAGAACAAAAATTGCACTTTTTAGGTGAGTCACACCATTTTGCCAACAACACATTTGAAGGTAGCAATCCCAAACGCAGAAGCAACCAAAAAAGCCTCACCACATGCAATAAGTTCCCTATTACATAATGATGTGCTTTTTTTGCTATTAGGATTTTGGTAAATTCAAGAGCGATCTTCTATTTGTACAACTCTCTAAGCCCAGTTGATAACTTAAAGATCATGTTGCCTGTTTTAAGCCGCTTTTCAATTGCGGGGAAGGAATAGCCAATACCTGATTGAACTCTACCTCAGGCATTTCTAGGGCATATAAAAGGTTCTTAGAGAAGGTATACCCAAAGGCATTATTTTCCGCAAAGATTTATTTTTACAATATGGCCCTCAGAGTATTATCCTCAGCCTTAATAAGGGAAACAGCCCAGGGTACGTCCTGGCTAGTCCCTGGGCAAACAAACATCTTAGGCCCAATTCCAGCCTTAGGGAAGCCACCGACACAATTGTATTTATAGATAAGAGCTTTCTGAGGATCTTACCTTCTAAAAGATTCAGAAAACCCCATTTGGAGGAATCCATGAATTCCGAACCATAGAAGAGAGAAGTGGGATCTTAGCTCGGTTTACTGCCAAAAGAAGGGCAAAATGCCTTCTTCCCGTGGCCTTATACAACACCCCCAAAACTCTTGCTTGAGCATTAGCTTTAGATTTATTAGAGGTAATGCGGGCTGCATCACTAAGATTCCCGCATACAATTTTCCCTAAAAAGGCATATGAGTTCACAATTTCCAGTTTTTTTGTTACCTATGTTGAAGCAGATATGCTAATTAAGAAAATTATTAATGATCTATATGTTATTACTAATGAGAAAATGTGTATAGAAAATAATCGTAGAAAAGTAATGTGCATGTTTGAAAAATGTGCCCTCGGGGTATGATCACCATGTATACTAAAACGACTGAAAATGTGCAAAATAATGAAAATATATGAGAAAAATGTAATAATATGTCATAATAATGAGATGTATAACCTATGTTTTACATTAATTTATAGTACTAAGTCAGCTGAACTAAAGGCCCAGTTCCACTGGGCCTCACACTCTCGAAACATGGAGAAACCGGATGCCTTGCAAAGGACTGGAAACCGTTGTATGCAATCTTGACCCGTTCGAAGTTCAAGTTACTTAGCTAGAATTTTCTGCAATGTACCGGCGGACAGGAGATGATGAAGACAATTTGATACAATTATGTGTAGAGCAGGCTAAATGTACTTTCCCAGGACTTGAACAATAGAGGCACTGACTGGAGAGCCATATGCAACAATTTTGATACCTAAAGGGCTGGATGATAATGGCATCGTATGAAGAACCAATCCGCTTCTTGTGACTTGGGACATATGAAAATTTGTAAATTTGGTAAACAAAAACTATAGGTTAAAGTCATATCTGCTGACTGACTGACCAATTAGCAATTAATGGGATGGACTGAGAGACCCTAATAAAAAGTCATGACAAGGGGTGAGAAATCAGAATTGCGGGAAGAAAACTGATGACGTCAGGAGACGCTGTCCGAGGTGCTGATATTGGGTTCGCACTCTGTAGCTGACTAATTGATGACCTGAAGATGAAGACTGACTTGTTGTTGATCCATCCTGGATAGGTAGATATGTAAATTAGCACTTGTATAGCGCACTACTCACCCGTTAGGGTCTCAAGGCACTGTACCCATACCGCTATGGAACCCCTCCTGGCTTTTCCCTGTGAGGCACCCACTCCTGAGCACCCCTAGGGTGGAACCAGGCATCCAAGCGCTGTTGGGGCCATTGTGGAGATTAAGCAAGCTATTGCCCAGAGTTGCAGAGTGGGACCCATGAATTAGATTAGGCACTGAGGCGAGAATTATCTGGTCAAGGGGAATTGAGCCCAAGACCTGCTGAAGCAGGACTTGAACCCTGGTCTTGAGCCAGATCTCTGCTTCAGGGTCTGCCGCTCTAACCATTGAGCCACACTTCTCCACTAGATAGATAGATATGAAAATGTGACTGACGATTTAGTGCCTTTTCTTCTAGTTACCAACTGCGCTATTTTATAGAGATTGTCAATTAGGTAGAAATTTCCAAATTGATGTTTCCTCTAAATTGTTTTTCGCATGAAGACCTCCATGCTAATGCTAATCTTGGTCAGGTAGGCTGTTAGGGGTGATTTCTACAGTGACAAATGACTGACAAACGTAATTGCTGAATTACATTATTAATGCTGGTGTTCATAGCTTATAGTATTGTATTATCACATATGAATTGTAATCAATAGGGAAATAAAAATTGTTAAACTCTTTCCTGCGTAGTGGTTAATCTTGATTAATATGGTTTATAGTTGTTTTCCATAGAAAGTTTCTTGATTATTGATGTTAGCTACCGTTTCAGTAGTCACTGCATGACTAGGATACTCCATGCGATTCAAAAGGTTCATCGACCTATACGCGTCCCCTTGTAAGTTTATTTACTAAGGAACAGGCGTGCTAGCAGTTTTTGGTAGAAGCTTTATAGTTAGTTTCCTTGGGGAACTAGTTATGTGGTGATTATTGTTTATGGTAGTAGTTTAAGTTAGGATTAGTTGTTCATATTTTTATGAGGTTTGAATTTTGTTTTCTGAAATGGCAATTGTAGCAAGGATGATGTCCCCTTAAGCCCAGAAATTACTTTCCCAGATCCTGGATCCTTCTAGTAAAGTTGGGTGAGTTCTCAGCGTGTTTTGTGATAGTGTGAAAGTGGTAGGTTGCGCTTGCACAGGCTTAAGGAAACCGCAGGTGAATTGTGATGGATGAGAGGTAAAGTAAGGAGTCTGCGTACTCCAGTTGAGGTTAGTAGGAGTCTGCGTACTCCGCAGTATGAAAGTAGGGAAGTCATCGAACTTCACATGTGTGTGGCGCTTTATGCTAAAAAAGTATCCACGTGGTTGTTGGTGATGTACGGATCCTGCGTGGTCTAAGACTCTGGAGTATATTGACAAATGTAGGAGACACTTGGTTATATGTTGTAATCTGTCTGGTTTAGTAGGTTGATCGGGTGTGGTCAACAAATCGGTGAGTGAGTTAACTGAGGAAATTGAAAATTTAGACTGAGATTTGGCGAGTTCTATGTGCACCAGGACAGACCCATTGATCAGTTTAGAGTAAAATTTGCGGATTGAATTTTGCTTGCAAATGTGGGAGACTGAGAAAGAGGAATAGCTACATGAGCGAAAGGGCCATTAGTGAAAATCCGTAAGGTCTCTAAAGCGATTGTGTCCTTTCCTGTAGTAAATCAGCAAGTTTGTTTTAGTTATTGGTATTTGATTAAAGTGCTCGCAATAATTTTCTTTAGTTGTGTGAGTCAAAGTAGGAGGACGAGCAGCAGGACTTTGTCAGCCGCTGTGTGTGGGTGTGATGTCAGAATGTGCCGCAGTGGGATACGTTAGTTAGTGAGAAGAGTTGCGAGCGGATTGGCAACCGTCTGTAAGAGGCAATTGGTTGAGTAAGCAGGTGAAGGGAATCTTGGGAGTAAAAGTCATTTCATTATTGAATCAAAATAAATAAAGCAGACAAAATTAAGTTTTTCAACGCATTTAGAAGTGCGATGAAAGGTGATTCTTATATTAAAGCGTAAGTGAGGGAGCCGACCCCACCGGAAAATTTTCCGGCTTACATTGTGATGGAGGAGCGAGGTGTAGCACTGTGTTTGTGGTTAAAGCAGTGGTGTAAGTTAACTAAGAAGGGAGGGTCCTTAGCATTTCCGGAGCATGGAACGTTTAATTTGAGAAATCTGGACCAATTGTGAATGGCATTATATGAGATGAAGCCGTTACCAAGACCAGCACAGTTTGAGGTTTTAGCCGTTTGGGACCTGGTAGCCAGACAGCAACAAGAAATGAAGTTTAAAAAGAGAATGAAATGAGTAGAGAAGTCCTTAGCTGAAGCTAGATGGGATTGGGAACAGAAAAGATGGAGAGTGGAGACACTACAGTGTGCCAAATTGTTTCCTGCCATTACGGAAGAAGATGAGGCAGAGAAGGAAGATAGTGCTAAAGAGGATGGGAGTGCAGAGAAAAGGAAAAAGAGAAAGTCTTATGTTGCTGATGAGGATTCTGATGTTGTGGACCTCATTAAGCAATTGTTGAGGGATAGATGTCCACCCTTTGCGACATACTCAGGGGGTGCAAGTACTAGTGCCACTACAACTGTTCCAAAACAAGCACAGGGATCTGAGGGAGCAGCTCAGATAGGTAGTGGACAGATACCAGGGGTAGTACAGAGTACACCGATTGCAGGGACTACTACTGTGGTCCAAGCGCAGGTGCATCCACCTTCGGTGCAGAGAATTTATCCAGATGTACCAGTTCTTGAGACAGTCTCGAACGTAATGGTGCTAGGGGAGCAAGTGCTTCCAAAGCCAATGCCAGTTCAGACAGAACCAACACCAATGCTATTGATTTCAGCACAGGCGCAGGGTTTGCCGAAGTTTACTCCAATGACAGGAACACAGTCAGATGTTACACCAGTCATGACTCAAGCAATGGGAGTAACTTTTCCACGAAGTGCGAGTGTCAGGGCAGCTCCAGATGCAATATCGCTACCAATTACTGTTGGTCCAGCGGTACCCTTATTTGTGCAAAAGAAATCAAACACAGGGGAACAAAGCAAGATGTCACTAAGTCTTGTAAGAAGGGGAGTGAGTGATTCGGTGCAAGTGATGTCATCAGTAGGTCAGACTTTCAATTGATCTAGACCATTGATGGATCTTAGTCCACTTGCAGCGCTTCCAGATGTAGTAAATGGCCCGAATGCGGGTCAAAGTTTGAAACTTTTGACGTCGCAGACTCCAGGTGCAGTGGTGCAACAGTTACCAGTGCCAATTGTGAGTAACATTTCATTACTGGGATTGTCAGCCCAGCAATTTAGTGAATGGCTAGATAGTCTAAACACTCCTCAAAGTGCATCCAAAGGTGAAGAGCAGATAAATCGTGTGAGGCTAAATATAGAAGCAACCAAACTAGTTGAGGGAGCAATGGGTGTGAACAGATTGGAATCCTACACTGAAGAAGAGCTGAGATATTTGTGCCCAAAGATTACAAGAGAAGTGAGTAAAATACATCAGAAATTGGCAGAATTAGCGGAGAAACATGACATTGAGATTGAGAAAACAAAGCTTTGAAACGCAGTTACAGATTAGATTTCGAGGCAAAGGATTTTGAACACATGAGATCAGCAGGAATGAAGTCACATTTGAGAGAATTGCTGCAGAGTGCTCAGATCCCGGGAGCATTGGAGAAGTGGGAAGGTAGATGGACAAAGAAAAGGGACAAACGAAAGCGGGATTCACAAGAGGGGTCTAAGGAGGTTCAAAAAGAAAGGGAATCAGTAAAGATGCTTCCGATGAGAGAGATTCCAGGAGGGCAGTTTGTTCATGTCCCATGGCACAGGAGTGATATATTGTCATTTACAAATAATTACCCAAAATTTAGAGAGAAGCCGGTCGAGTGGTATCAGCAAACAGATAGATTTGTGAAACTTTCCTAATGTTTGTGGGAAGACTTGAACATGCTATTGGAGAAAGTGGTACCAGCTGACTTGTGGGCTGAGTGTAAGAGAGCGGTGGACTGGCCAACAAGTGAACCAGAAAGGGATAAAGTAACGGTGCACCTTCACCTGAGGTGATGAAAAACTACTATAGGGTGATTGAGTTTCTGAAGACAAGAATTTCTCCCAAAAATATTGATTGGCAGAGGTTTGACAGAACGGTCCAGGAGTCTAAAAAGTCACCTACTATGAAAGATTGTTAAAAGCGTTCAAGGTGTACAGTGGTAAGGAAGCAATTGAGCCGAAAGACATGTTGCATTTTATGTTCAGTTTCGTCGAAGGTTTGAGACCAGAAGTAGGGCAGATGATCAAGAATCATTTGATTTGCTGGCAGGCAAAGCTGATTGATGAAGTGTTGCAGTATGCAAAATATTGTAGTGACGAGATTGAATTAAAACAGAAAAAGTTGAAGGAGAAAGCGATGGTCATGTAAATATGAGACATAGAGGACATGGAGTTGACATGATGCGTGATCCAGAGTTAGGGACTGTAGTGGTTCAGAATGACATGCAGGGGATGAACAATATGTTGCTGTGTCATTTGTGAAGAAACGTGGGACACTGGAAGCGGGAGTGTCCGTTGATGGCGCAGGATGGTGTTGTTCAGCAAGGTGATGTCAGTACATTTCAAACTGTGAAAGTCCCAAGAATGAAAGGATTTATTCCTAACGTTCAGAATAGAGTACAGAATTTCCTACCGGTGCAGCAAATGCAGGTGCCACGTGCACAATTTACACAGATGCAACCAGTACAGCAGCAGGTCCCCATGGTACCTAGACAGCAAATGCAGATACCTCAAGCCCTGATGGAGCAGCAACAAGTGATGCTTACTCAGCAGGTCGCAGGTCAGAGACAAGACAGTAGCAATAACACAGTGACCAGTTTCCATTTTCCAGTGAGGATGAAATAAACGAAGAATGGATGAGTGACAGGTCGGATGAAGGAGCTTGTATGGTTGCCGCTTTCCTAGAAGTAGATCATAGAGGACCTTTTGTGAAGGGAAAAGTGATGGGTTACAAGGTCTCATTCTTAGTGGATACAGGAGCTGCGCACTCTACAGTGAGAAGTATAGATGTCCCAAATTTACCTCTTTCAGGCAAGACAGTTCAAGTTGTGGGTGTGAGAATAGACAGTTGACAAATCCAATCACAGAACCAGTGCAGGTTGAAATTGATAATTACCAGGGACTACATAGATTTGTGGTGTGGGATTCAAGTCCTGTATCATTATTGGGAAGAGATTCTCTGTGTAAGACAAAATGCTCCATTAATTGTTCAGACACTGGAATAGAAGTTCAAATGAATAGTGAGGATGAGGAAGAGCAGGTGACTGAAATGATGGTTAACAATGCCAATGAAGAATACCTGTTGATTGAATTTTTCCCAATGTTTACATGAAGACTTGCAGGGAACAGTGAAGAAAGAAATCTGAGACCTGACAGGTAAAGAAGTAGGTCCAATTAAGATGGTGGAGCCGATTAAGATCACTTTGAAGTCCAATACAGTATTTCTGCAACTTCCACAGTATAACATGCCACAAGATGTTTTGATGAAGGTGGCACAAATAATCAGAGACTTTCTAAAACAAGGAGTTTTGAAGGAAGTGTTGAGCAGCCCATGCAATTCACCAATAATGGGCTTGAAAAAGCCATGTGGGAAAGTGCGTGTTGTGCAGGACTTGCGAAAAATGAATGATTTGGTGGTTAAATGTTGTCCAGTGGTGCCAAATTCAGCAATGATACTGTTTCAGATTCCTTGCGATGCAGAGTGGTTCACAGTGGTAGATCTATCACAAGCTTTCTTTCTGTGCCACGTCATGAGGATAGTCAGTTTCTTTTTTAGTTTCAAATTCCTAGACAGAGTCTACAGCTGGCGCAGGCTTCCACAAGGGTATACGGAGTCACCATCACTGTTTAATCAGATCTTGAAAAAGAACATGGAGTCATTGGAATTACCATACCAATCTACTCTAGTGCAATACATTGATGATTTGTTGATCGCATACAGAACAAGGGACGAGTGTAAGTATGACTCAGTTGCCCTGTTGAATCATTTGGGAGAATTTGGACATGAAGTTTCACCTGTGAAACTGCAGTATTGCCAAAAATCAGTAAAATATCTGGGATACCAGATTGAGAAGGGATTAAGGAGAATCTCCGGGGAGGGAATTACCATGATTCTGCAGAGAAGTCCCCCAACTTCACAGAGAGATGTCAGAATGCTTCTGAGAATGGTAGGGTACTGTAGACAGTGGATTCCGAATTTTGCTGCAATTGCTAAACCTTTACAGCAGTTGACACATAAGGAAGTTACAGATCCCATTACCCTAGATAAAGATCAGATGAAAGCATTCACTGAATTGAGAGAGAGTTTGTGCAGAGCTCCAGCGTTGGGGATGCCTGATTACACGAAGCCTTTCACTTTGTTTTGTCATGAACGTGATGCTTGTTCTTTGTCTGTTTTGACACAGGTCCATGGAGGTGCTTATCACCCAGTAGCCTATTTTCAAGCTACCTTGGACCTGGTCGCAGCAGCTTTACCAGGTTGCCTGCGCGCAGTAATCGCAGTTGGTCAAAGTCTTTCCCAATGTGAGGGGGTAGTCATGGGATACCCTTTGACGGTAATGCTACCACACTCTGTTGAGATTTACTGACAAGGACGAAAATGCAATACTTGACGGGTGCAAGACTGACAAGGTATGAGACGAGCATATTGGGTGTCCCAAATGTAACATTGAAGAGATGTACAGTGCTGAATCCAGCGACATTGCTTCCAAGTGATACTGTTAAAATTGAAAAAGAAGAAGACATCAAGCATGATTGTCTTGAGGTAACTGGGTTATGTACAAAACCAAGACCTGGTATGAGAGACATGCGTTTAGAAGAAAATGACCAAATTGTCTTTGTTGATGGTTCGTGTCTCAGAGATGGAACAGGCACACTGAGAGCAGGATATGCAGTGTGCACAATTATAGGCACATTAGAAGCTTCATGGCTTCCAGGTGTATACTCTGCACAAGTGAAAGAATTAGTGGCTCTTACTAGAGCCTGCTATGTTTTTGAAAGATTAAGAGTCACAATCTATACTGACAGTCAATATGGATTTGGAATTGTTAATGATTTTGTCCAGTTGAGGTCGCAGCAAGGTTTTATGACCTCTATTGGAACACCAGTGAGAAATGGCGACCGAATAAAAGAGTTGTTGTACGCACTACAGTTACCTGAAGAAATTGCTGTGGTAAAATGCAGTACACACCAAAAGACACAGGATTACATTTCATTGGGAAATGGATAGGCAGATCAAGTTGCAAGGTTTTGCGCATTGAACTGTGTATCATTTAAAGACAAGTGGGAACTAATGCCGGAAGAAGAAAATAATTGTGCAGGTTTTGCTTTAAAAGTAATTGATACACTGGAAGAATTGAAAACATTACAAGAGAATGCCGATAAAGAAGAGAAATTACTTTGGGTCAGATTAAACTGCATTAAAGATCTGATGAAATTTGGGTTTCTGAGGAGGGTCAGATGGTGTTGCCAAACAATTTGTTGGCCCAGATGGCCAGGCATTATCATGGCCAAGCACATATTGGAAGAGATGTCATGGTTGGGCGGTTTAAGGTTGATTGGTTAAAATCGAAATTCAGACAGGCAGCAGAGGCAGTATGTCATTGATGTGTAATATGTCAGCAACTAAATGTGGGTAAAGGGACAGTGGTGAATATGAGCCACATTGAAAGAGCAGGAGGACCATTCAGCAGAATGCAGTTGGATTTCATTAACATGCCTGCATGTGGTGGATTGAAGTATGTGTTGGTGATTGTGTGTGTGTTTAGTCATTGGATTGAAGCATACCCTACACGAAGGAATGACAGTCTCACAGAAGCAAAGCTGTTGCTTAGAGAGTTAATACCACGGTTCGGATTTCCTATCTCTTTAGAATCAGATAGGGGAACTCACTTCAATAACGAAGTGAACAAAACTCTTATGTGCCGCATCAAACACTGAGCAAAAGTTGCATTGCAGTTATCGTCCTGAAGGATCAGGACTAGTGGAGCAAATTAATGGTACATTGAAATCAAGAATTGCCAAGATGTGTGCTGTGACTAATCTGAAATGGCCAGAAGCTTTACCTTTGGTATTGATGTCGATGCGAAATATTCCTGACAGGAAGACAGGACTGTCGCCCCATGAGATCCTCATGGGCAGAGCAATGAGGTTGCCAGCAATTCCAGCCAATGCTCTTGTCAATATTACAGATTATATGTAATTGGACTACGGCAAATGTCTGGCTGATGTGGTTCCCTCTTTCTTTCAGCAGGTGCAGGCTGTTACCCTGCCACCCAACCATGACCCAGGTCACAATCTGAGAGCTGGAGATTGGGTCGTCATCCAAAAGCACTTTCGAAAGACTTGTTTAGAACCACGTTGGGAAGGTCCATACCACGTGGTGCTAACAACTACGACAGCTGTGAAGTGTGCAGGACTGCCGAATTGGATACATGCAAGCCATACAAAGAGAGTGGTGAGTCCACAAGAACATGAGAGCACCAACAGCAGCGAAACCTGAGCCGGAACAAGAGTAAGTTGAACCTGAAATTTATCCTGAGCGTTGGAAGATGGGTCAATCACCCCTGTAAGAGACGAAAGTGAAGAATTACAGGAAGGTGGGCAAGAGTCAAATTCCACGGATACAGCAGGAGAACCGAGCACAGAAGGGGTTCTCCCAGAAGCAGACGGTGCTGAAAAACAAGCAGAGCAAGTGCTAGATCAAGAAGGGGAAAGAGTTGAGATGGATCAAAGTCAAAGTGATACAACTCCTCCTGAACCCGTTTCAGGTCCATCAAGAGAAAACACCATAGAGAAAGAAAAAGAAAAGAGTCCAATTCTGAGGAGAATATTGACTGAAGGAATGAGAAAAGGAGACAATTGGCCTGAGTTGCGAATTGGGAAGAAGAAAGAATTGGTCATAAATGAACCAATAGAGGAAGAAGTGGATACTGCAAGAAAGGAAGAATTAAGTGAAGGAGAATTAAGTGGAGAACGAAGGTTGAAGAGAAAGAGAGTGGCAAATGGAAGATATGCAGGTCCTGAGTTTGCATATGTGACAACAAGTGAATGGCAAAACAAGTTTATGTCCTTTTGTTTTGATAAAGGAGTTCTGAATCAGTACTTTGATGCAACCTGAAGGGGATCAATAGACTGAGTTGTTGAGCTAATCTGAAGAAACCTGAAAAGAGACTGTTGAAATAAAACCGGAAAAGACATTGATAACCTGATGTGACAATTTGAAAACCCAGATGTGGCAAGCTGCTAACTGATTTTTTACAAACGAGAAAAGGGTTCCTATGTGTGAAACTGAACTGTGAGAAAGAAATATTTTTCTTCATTTTTGATTTTTCTGTTGCACTTTATCCAAGAGTTGATTCTACTTTCTGATTCTTTACAGATCATGGCTGAATTAAATAACTGCGTAAAAAATATTAGATATTGTAGGTATTTGAGTGTTGGAGGGGCAATTACCTGTGGAATAATGTTCATAATAATGATTGTGAGAATGTCTGTTCATGAAATGAAGGAGGCTACTATTGCTTCTGTTCCTGAGACTACTACACTAACGGCTTTAGAGAGGTTTAAGTTAGATGAAAAATACTTGCTTGACTATACTAATGCTCAAGGAGAGCTTTCTTCTAATCTGTTCTATTGGTTGTTGAGTGAGTATGCGGAGACGATGGATGCAAGAAATTGTCTTGTGTTTACTCAAATTCCTTCCTCTGTGGAAGAAGGGGTTAAGTACCATAGCCTGCCACTAACTTATGGCATAATTTGTAGTTTGCTTCTAACAAGATTCTATAACCAAGAGTATATTCAGTATTTTTATTCTAACCATGACGCTGTGTTTTCCTTTGATCCTATTATTAGATATCTGAGTAAAGTAGCTAAAGAGCATGATATAGTATTAGTTAGAGGATTCTTTGAGCCAACACTAACATTTGGCACTGCTTATGCGCATAAAAATAATCTAACCTGCTTACTAACCTCGTTAGAGAAGAGCTTCATAGAGCATACTGACGACAGGAGAAAGGCATTGAAGGAGCAGTTAGAGAAAGGATTGGAGAAAAGGACTTATAAGAATGATTATGCTTACACTGCTATCAAAACGCAAGGGAAATTAGCTTTAGATGCATTACATGTAGGGAAGCTTTGTATATATAGGCTGAAGTCACGCACTGACACTTTATTTGTGGGAACGAGTGAATGTAGGCATGTGTTTTGTTTCAGAGTAAATGGACTTTTATGCTGAATGGTCAGGACCCTACGATTCGTGGAATCTACTATATTTGTGGACTTAATGCCTATTACCGTCTTCTTAGAGGATGGTATGGGACATGCTATTTGGGGATAGTTTTCCCTAAAATTTATCAGACAGATGATTTAAAGAAAGTGACTGAATTACATAATGAGCAACAGAGGAAGGAAACCTCTTCTGCAATTGTGGGAGACATTTTTGGTGCAGTAACTCCTTCTGTAGGAGTTATTTTTAATGCAATCAAGATGCAAAAGTTCAAACCGTATGAAGGAATGAGAACCCACGTTGATAAATTTAGTGTGCACAGTCTTTATTTATAAGTTCATAAGTCCATTCTGGTGCAGTAGATAGAAATTGAATCAAAAAGAAGAAAACAATCATTGATGCATAAATATATCCAGGGAGTTAAATGAATATAAGACAGTTGCAGCAGCTGACACGTGTTTCGCCCCCTACGGTAATTCCGCCTGGGGTTTTCTCAAGGCAGTATAATATTCATGGTTATGCAGCACATCATTATGGTCAATGGTCCGAATACCTAGGAAAAATGATGATCTTCCGGGAGAAGGGCAGCAAGTTGCAGAATGCGCGTCTCAAGATGGCGTCCAATTAAGACTGGGCCTCGCACTCTCGAAACATGGAGAAACCGGACGCCTTGCAAAGGACTGGAAAGCGCTGTATGCAACCTTGACCCGTTCAAAGTTCAAGTTACTTAGCTAGAATTTTCTGCAATGTACCGGCTGACAGGAAATGATGAAGACAATCTGATACAATTATGTGTAGAGCAGACTAAATGTACTTTCCCAGGCACTGACTGGAGCGCCATATGCAACAATTTTGATACCTAAAGGGCCGGATGATGAGGGCATCGTATGAAGAACCAACCCGCTTCTTGTGACTTGGGACATATGAAAATTAGTAGAATTGGTAAACAAAAACTATAGGTTAAAGCCATATCTGCTGACTGACTGACCAATTAGCAATCAGTGGGATGGACTGAGAGACCCTAATAAAAAGTCATGACAAGGGGTGAGAAATCAGAATTGCGGGAAGAAAATTGATGGCGTCAGGAGATGCTGTACGAGGTGCTGATATTGGGTTCACACGCTGTGAGCCTGATCTGTAGCTGACTAATTAATGTGCTGATCCATCCTGGATAGGTAGCTTTGACATTTTGTGCCTTTTCTTCTAGGTACCTACACTGTTTTATAGAGATTCTAACTTAGGTAGAATTTTCCAAATTTATGTTTTCTCTAATTGCATTGTCGCATATGTTTTCTTTAAGAAATAATGTCTTTCTATTAAAGAATTAATAAAAGTTTGATTTGAATAAAGATTGAACTAACAAGTGATATAGAATTATAATCAATAGGGAAATAAAAATTGTTAAACTCTTTCCTGCATAGTGGTTATTCTTAATTAATGTGGTTTATAGTTGTTTTCCATAGAAAGTTTCTTGATTATTGATGTTAGCTACCGTTTCAGTAGTCACTGCGTGACTAGGATACTCCATGCAGTTCAAAAGGTTCATCGACCTATACGCGCCCCTTGTAAGTTTACTTACTAAGGACCAGGTGCGCTAACACCTAATGCCCAATCAAAATTAGAAAATTTCATTTTCTTATTACCATGGAAGCGTAAACTCTTGCTCTTCAAAACATTAACCTCTAAGAAGTGGGACTCAGAGAACTGTAACAGAGATTGAAGACTGTTCTGTAGGCCTTTAGGAGTTAAATCAAAAATAATAATATCATTGGCATACAACAAACAACAAACCTGGAGTCCGCCTATTTGAGGGCGAAAACCCTGACTCTGAGATGGAAAGGAGGGCAGATCCAAGATGTAGAAGGAAAAGGGCAAGGAAGCCAAGAGGCATCCCTGCTTTAATCCATTCAAAGTAGGCATCTCAGATGATAAACCTCTAGCCCCCCCAAGAGGATTCTACACCAGGTAGAAGAGTGGAGAGCAATCAATAGCTCAGAAGGTTGGAAGGAATGGTAAGGAGTGGCCAGTTTTCCCATAAAAGAGCTCTATCTACTTTATTGAACACCGTTGGGAAATCGTTAAAAGCGGAATAAATCGCTTCGTCTCTTAGCCTCACATATTTTTCTGTAATGACTTCTAACACTGCAATATTATCTTTTGTACCATGACTGCGCCTGAACCCCATTTGCTCCAGGGGGATAATATTATTCTCCTTTGCCCAATCAGTAAGTCTAGAAAGGATACCTTTAGCAAAAACATTTCCTACTGCATCTAGAAGGGCGATCTGCTGATAATTAGCTGGGCAATTGCGATCACCTTTCTTAAATAGAGGTATGATGATGCTACCAGTCCATGAGAGAGGGGTACTTCGAGAGAGGAAGCACCTACGAAAAACCACAAATACGATCTTACTCCAAGGACCGATATCTTGTTTTACTACGGAAATAGGCACATTATCAGGGCCCATTGCTGCAGAGAACTACATAGAGCAATTAGCTTTTTCTATCTCTTTCACTTTCGGAAAGGAGATGGGATACAACTCCTTACTTTAAAGAGGCCGAGAAAATGCAACCCCATTTGAAGCAAACAGGAAGGCGATAAATTCAAACCACCGGGCATCAGATATGGCAACGGCAAAGGACTGAATTCTAGCTCCACACGCCTCCCCAACCAGATCCCAAAAACATCTAGCTTGACCCTTTACTACTGCTTCCCAGAGAAGAATCCAAAGCTTGTTACAAGCGTCTCTTGCGATGCATAACTCCATACCCTTCCATCTCCTTTTTAGTAGAGCCACCCTGGCGTTTCTTACAGAGAGTAGTCTAAATACTATGCATGAACCAAACTGTTTATTTCCCTATTTAGAGTGAGTAGAGGAAGCAAAATAATCCTCTGACTACTTTTAGGGGCACTCGGGGGAGAGTTGATTAATAACTGATTCATAAATTTTGTAAAATTTAGCAGTTTGTTTCCCTCCTTGGTATCCAAGACTACAACCGCAGATTCCAGTAATTCCCTAACACCTAACATCCTTCTAGGGTCTCTCTGGGTCCTTCCTGTCTTTTTTATCAAAGACCTGTCCAACTCCTGAGCCCTCGTCATTAACAGATTCAAATCTAATGTAAATAAGATAGAGTTATGATCACTTATCAAAGTGTTTATAACCTTTAAGCCAACTAACAAGGAGTAAGCACACTACCCCAATATCACATAATCTAAAATTGCATTTCCCCCTGGATCAACATAAGTAAAAGAGGCAGGAGAGTCAGGTAGAGATCTTCCATTTGCAATAATACAGTCACTTTCCATAAGGAGATTAAGCAAGAGTTTCCCTATTTTATTTGTTTTAATCGAGGAAGGGATGAGGTAAGCAGGGATTTGTAAGGCTGTCTCTCAAACTCAAAAACTTGCAATATGGCATGGTTAGATATCTTACAATTTAGGTCACGTACCAGTACTATAAGAGGAGGAGACTCACTAGTTATAGCATTTTTTATTTACGCAAAGACTTTTTGTATCAAAGCATCGTAGTACGAATCAGGCGGGATGTATGCGTTTACCAATAGCAGAGAGGTAAAACCTGTGCTATTTTGCATCTGGAGAGATACAGCCATGAAAAGGTTACTGGGGTCTTTAAAACATTCAAAATTCCACTTAAGTCTAGTTGACAACAGACAGGCCACACCTCCCTTGGCATGCCCCATCCTAGAGGGGGTAGCCTTGCAATCAATAACATAATAATGAACCCACAATAGATTTCTATCAGAGCATGTCTCCTGAAGACAAATCAGATTGGGTTTTATTGTCCCTTAGGGAGCTAAGGGACAATAACTTTTCCTTCTCATATTTTACCCCTGTTATATTCCAAGAACTAATATTTGGGCCTGCACTAGTTAAAGTAGCTGGATAGCGGTCTGGACCCCCGTGCCTGGATCAAGACGCCCGGGAGCCAACTCCACCCATCCAAATCAGAAACACTTTGCTCAGGGATAACCTGCCTATCATTCCCAGCTAAAGAGACTTTAATGGCCTGTATGTCCATCCTAGGCCTAAACTCATGA